>NC_032024.1:15951697-15952301 GCF_001865875.1 Lupinus angustifolius
AGCGGTTCTCAATTTTTGCAATAGTCGCGGTACTATCACAATAGACCAACACAGCTGGAATCGGTTTTTCCCATAGGGGAATCTCTGCAGGCAAGCTTCTCAGCCAAATTGCTTCTTCACTAGCTGTTGCTAATGCTATCATCTCAACTTCCATAGTGGATTGAGTCAGAATAGTCTGTTTCTTTGACTTCCAAGAAACAGCCCCACCAGTTACGCTAAATATATAGCCACTGGTTGCTTTGGAATCATCTGAAAGAATGTTCCAATCAGCATCACTGAATCCTTCTATGACAACTGGAAACCTTTGATAATGTAATCCAAGGTTCATTGTTTTCTTAAGGTATCTCATTACCCTTTCAATAGCATGCCAATGCTCCATGCTTGGTCTACTGGTAAACCTACATAATAATCCCACAACATAGGCAATGTCGGGTCTAGTGCAACTAGTGGCATATCGAAGGCTGCCAATGATGCTAGCATATACAACTTGTCTTACACCTTCACCAATGTTCATAAAAAGTTTTACACTTGGATCGTATGGTGTGCTAGCAGGTTTACAGTCAAAGTATTTATATTTCTTTAGGATCTTTTCCACATAGTGAGA
>NC_032024.1:15952401-15967636 GCF_001865875.1 Lupinus angustifolius
CATCCATTTGATGTACTAATAAACTATGTATCGCAACGAGCGATTTTAGTACTCTAATGGATGTTATTCTAGTAACAGGTGAAAATGTGTCGAAGAAATCTACATTTTCTCTTTGTCTGAAACCCTTAGCTACAAGGCGAGCCTTGTATTTATCCACTGTGCCATCAGGTTTCAGTTTCTTTTTCAATATCCACTTAAAACCAATAGGTTTGCAGCCAAAAGGCAAGTCAGCTAAATGTCAGATCTTATTAGACTCTAGAGAATCCATCTCATCATTTATGGCTTCTTGCCACAAATCAGCATCCAAAGAAGTCAAAGCTTCTTGGAGTGTTGATGGATCCTCTTCCAATGTATAGACCATATAATCAGGTCCATACTTTCTAGCAGTCCTTGATCTCTTACTTCTTCTAGGTTTTATTTCAAAATCATCGTTATTGTCATTATTCCTAATCATAGGTATGTGACAAGTTATTGTCCCCCACTATTTCTCAATTTAATAGGGAATTTCATTTCATTGAAGTCAGCATCGTTAGACTCAATGATCACTTGTGCATTAAGGTCATAAAACCTGTATGCTTTGCTGTTTACAGCATACCCAATGAATACACATTCATAGGCTCTACTTGCGAGTTTAACTCTCTTAGGGTCTGGTATTCGGACATAAGTCAGACAACCCCAAGTTCTCAAATAAGACAGATTTGATTGTCTATTCTTAATAATTTCATATGGGGAAATTTTGTTTTTACTCTTAGGGACTCTATTTAGCACATAACAAATAGTTAATAAATTTTCACCCCAAGAGGGTGCTGCACCAGAACTTAACATAATAGCTACAACTAATTCAGTTAAAGTTCTATTCTTTCTTTCAGCTTTACCATTCATTTCAGGTGAATATGGTGCAGTTGGTTCATGAATAATGTCATTTAATTTATAAAAATCATTAAACATGTTAGAGTCATACTCAGTGCCTCTATCGCTTTTGAGTTTCTTTATTTTCTTGTTGAGTTAATTTTCAATTTCATTTACATATAACTTAAACATGTCAAGTGCTTCACTTTTATTTTTCATAAGATATACATAAGTAAAATCAGAACAATCATCAATAAAAGTGATAAAATAACGTTTACCAATTCTAGTTAACGTTTCATCTAATACACATATATCTGAGTGTATTAAATCTAAAGGCTAAGATTCTCGCATAACTGATTTATGTGATTTTTTTGATATTTTTGCTTGACTGCATGATTCACAAATTTCAAAATCATTTTTGGATAACTTTGGAATTAAACTTAAGCTACTCAACTTTGGAATTAAACTTAAGCTACTCAAATTTGAAATTGCACGTTTATTAATATGACAAAGTCTAGTATGCCAAATCTCAATTTAAAAGAAACATCAACATTTAAGAAGAAAATAGCCTATGGTCAGTGGCGTACAAGTCTGCTCCCAACATATACCCCATTCCTAGTAAGAGTATACAAGTCTGCTCCTATGGTTTGGGTAAAACCAACCTTATTAAAAAGAAAACTAGAAACTAGATTCTTCCTCATCTCTAGAGTGTGCATCACATCTTTGAGAATCAAAGTCTTCCTAGATGTAAACTCCAGCTCCACATCACCAGTTCTAGCAACAATAGTGGTGTGAGAGTCACCTAACAACATCTTCTTATCATCAGCATCTGTGTATGTTTTGAACATAGCATGGTCATAGCAGACATGGCGGGATGCGCCAGTATCTACCCACCACCCATCAGTTCCTCCAACCATAGTTACCTCAGATAATACAGCCACAAATTGTTCATCAACCATGTTGGCCTACGGAGGACGATCCATAGGATTATTTCTGCACTTGCGTGCCATATGACCTGGCTTCCCACATTTGAAGCAGATGAACAGGTTGCCAGAGTCATTCTTAGCGGGTGGCTTAGCATATTGGACCTTTTGGGGGTTCCAATTCTTGTTTCGACTAATGTTCTTAGCCTTATTCCCACTGCGGTTCTGATTCTTGAAGTTAGTGCCAGAAGGCTTCATACCCACACCTGAGAATTTCTTCTTAGTGCTATTGTTCAAGACAATCAACACCTCATCTTTCTGATCTTGCTTACGAGCCTCTTCTTCAATACAAAGACAAGTGATCAGATATTCCAAAGAGATTTCTTTGGTCTTATGCCTCAGAAGGTTTTTGAAGTCTTTCCAGCTAGGAGGCAGCTTGTCAATTATGACAGCAACTTGAAATTGCTCATTTAAGGGCATACCATCAGATATGATCTCATGAGCAATTTTTGAATCTCGTGGGACTGAGACTCTACTGATTTATCATTAGTCATTTGATACTTGAGGTAGCGACTAATAGCATATTTCTTAGTCCCAGCTTCCTCAGTATCATATTTTTTCTCAAGTGCATACCAAATTAATTTGGCAGACTTGTATGGGCTGTAGTAATCATATAGATCATCAGACAACTCATTCAGAATGAAATTCTTACATAAGTAATCACTTTCATTCCAGAGAGCTATTTCAATAGCCAGATTATCCTTTTCTTCTTTTTCAGCCTCATCCGACACCACTGGGATGTCGGTTTTCAGAACGTGGACAACCTTTCTCATAGTGAGGAAAAATGTGCAAGTAGACTATCAACCACGCCATCCCCAGGATAAAACAGCTCAGATCTCTATTATCAAATTTTTACTGCACTGTAAGAACCGATCTCGAATAGACCCACCACAATATGGCTACTAGTGTCAATTCTCGAAATTACCCACAATATGGCTACCCGTGCCAATTCTCTTCCCATAATACTGACTACCAGTGGCAGTTCTCGAAATCCCACAATATGGCTACCTGTGCCAATTCTTTACCCACAATACTGACTACCAGTGTCAATTCTCGAAATCCCACTTTGGCTGCATGTGCCAATTCTTAAGTGTCACGGAAAGAAAGGGGGAGAAGTTTGCCGGAAATGCATCGGCGGAATATTAGGGGGGAGAAAGAAAAGTTGATAGGAAATGCCTTCAACTTGGTGCAAGTTAAAATGAAGGGAGAAAGCCTCTATTTATAACATGAGATTTTTTTCATGTTCCTCATTTCTCCAATGTGGGACTTAGGAGCTTATTTTTTATTTTTTCAAAATTCTTCTATGTAGGACTTGAGAGTTGTTTTTTTCAAAACTCTTCTATGTGGGACTTTTGTGTTTTTTATATTTCACACCCAAAAGTTCCCACTAATGGTTTTCAACAAACCATGTTCCAACAGTATGTAATATAGGCAGAGAGAATTGCATGTAAGATTAGAGTGAGATAGTATTATGCTTAGGAATTAATATGTCATCTATTGCATATTATCAAATGTGTTTATCATCCTATTTTGTTCTTGCATGATTCTTTCATTATTGTTTAGAGATTTCTTAAGGTTAAAAATTACATGTTCTTCATGATTCTGATCTTATACATATTCATAGTAATTATTGTATAGGTTTATAGCTTGTTCTTTCTTGTAATATTTGAGCTATTTTGTGCTTCACATTACTCTATTTCTTGTGTTGTTTGTGTAACAATAAAAGTCGTCTCTTGGTGTCGTACCACCAACGAGATCAGAGAGTCTTTACCAAGACTTGGAGGTCTTGAGTTTAGAGCATACTCTTGGCTGGGGTTGGATCGTAGGAAAGGTTTTCCTATGCGATTGGGTAAGGTCAAACCAAGGTAGAGGTTCTGGGAACTCAAAAAGGTAGTGTTCAAGGTCTTGTAATTGGAAGTGTGTATGTAAGATACATTGGCTTCAATTTTAGTGAAGAAAATGTCCAGATCAGAGGGGGGGCTAGATGTAGTTTTACACTCGACCATAAAATGAACCAGTATAAAAACCTTGTTGCAGACTGTTTCTTTCCCTTATCTCTTTATTGTTTTAAGTAGCTTTCAATTTCCTATTGTAGCTGGTACTTTGGATATAGTATTACTGCCAAACAAAAATCATTTGTGTTCAAATATATCTGCTATATCATTTCTATATAATCTGTAATTGGTTGTGTAATTGAGTCATTCAGAAACTACTAATTTTGTGCGACTTAATCGATTAAGTTATAGCTTTAATCGATTAATTGGGTGATTTTCCAGAATAGGGCTTTGGTGCGAATAGCGGCAAGTGGGAACCGCGACACCGATTCAACCCCCCTTCTAGGTGTATTCTGTCACTGATACCTAACATTTATATGCTATTTAACTCACTCATTTTTACTCAATGTGTGACTTCTTCATTCACACTTGGAATACCCAACATCTCCCCCTTAAAGTGTGAGTTCATCTTCAAGTATTGGATACACCAGAGTTCAGCTCTCTATCAACTTGCACCACTGTTGGCTTATCCTTTCATCAATGGAACACTCCGCCTTGACCTCTTGTGAAGAAGACTTTCGACACAAGGATCCTCATGGATCTACCGACCACTTGTCGCTTCAATACTCCATTGAGTGGGCGAACCATCGGTTCTGATACCACTTGTTGGGAGATCTTCATCTATGGGTTACAACAAATAGTCTATATAGACTTCTCAAAAGTGCATGTGAGTTAGTATAAATATTTCAAGTTTACAATCCAAATTCAAATCTTTCTTCTATACTACATACTATGTAAAATACAATAAATCTTAGGAAAGATTATACAATCAATGACTTCGACTTAATAATAGATATATAACGAAGTAGATGAAAATAATGCCTTTTCTACATTCTCTTGCATCAATGTGATGATATAATTATATTCTCTTTAAAATTATTGATATTGATGAGTTTGTTCATAATTATTTTATCATAAAACTAAGCTGATTGAAGTGATAAAAAAGTTACATATACAATGCACCTGTCTGATGAGAACAGTTTTGTTCATTAGAATCCGTGAAGCAAACTTCTCATACACCAAGTATTCATCAACAGATTACCAACGACAATAATTCATTTAGGACCATGCATATAAAGTTCTATATTTCTAAGGGTTTACAATTGTGGTTCGCATGTCCAATTAAAAGCCACATCTTGTGATTTTGGTATTCTTTGCATCCATATTATATTAGAATTCTAATTTTATCGTCTACATTCTCTTGCAATTATTTGTAGATGTTGTTCCATGAAGTTATCCGGACCGCAAACACACAACCACCAGCTCATAGGGTCACAACCACCTAGTGAATAAGATTTGGCATATGTAGTTGTCAATCCTATCTGGATTGTCAAGGACAACAGTAATAAGATATGGCCTAATCAGCACTTACAAAACCATAGATCTTTATTATAGGACTGTCATGTCGTCTAAATAACTCAGACACTACAATAGAATTGAGCACACAACTTGAACATTATGAGTTACCCTCTGCCATGTAACAAGGACAAACCTAATATACGGCTACAACAATTTAGGTAGGCCACAAAATGACCTAGCCTGGATAAAGTATAATGTGGCAGCAAGAGCACAAACACGGCAGAACTGTCCGACACGGATAGAGCAGCCCAAGCTAATCTAGGACAGACCTGGTAGAACGACTTGTCATGATTCAAGCATCGCATTATGGAATTTGTCACATCCAATATCTATACATAAAAGAGACACCTCATAAAAAATTATACACTTATACTTTCACTTATATTCTTTCATCTTATACTTTCTATCGATATATCTTCACCAATACTAACTAAAACGTCGGAATATCTTTTCAGGTGCACACTCATGTAATTCAAGATTTGCTCTTGTCCGGTCTCAGTACAGAGATCATCACTCCAGCCCTTCCTCCTCCATACATAAAAACAAATGTGATAATTATTTATAAGCATGATGTGATGGATTCCATTACTGAAATATATATATAAAATAAATTTTATTTGTATAAGTAAAACCAAGTATAATATTTTTCTGATTCTAAATGGATTAGTTTCTGAATAAATCCATATTAAAAGAAGAAAACAAACTTTTCCCTCTCGTGAACCTGAAGCTAGCTGTATGCTAATTAAGTAGCCAACCCTGTCCCACTCTCACATGTTGCCTACCTTGCTTAGTTTCTAGTGTTTCTATTTCACGGGATGGTTCTGTTCTCATCCTCAAGTCCAACATCTACATAAAACAGGTCAAACAATTTCCCAATCTTGTTTCCTCCTGTTACTCCCATCACCTATTTCTCCTAGGTTGATCATGCACAATAATGCTAATGTGGCTGTACGAAATACCAATTATAATCAACTAATACAAGACAAATATATCATTAAATTATATCAGTATCAGACTTTTCCCATTCTTTATGTAATCACATTGACAATAATAACATTTTCCATTATAAATTAATGAGATTACTATCAATCTTGCTAAAATATATTCGTGACTAAACTCTCTTTTGACTTTTCTCCCAAAAGAATTTCTATCACTTTATATAATGAGGCTTTCTATCTCAGAACTCTTTTTTAAGTTTTAGTTTCTTGTTTACAAGTCAGTATGAAATGAGAAGGTGCATGATTTTTATAACCAACTTCTAATAAGAATAAGTAGTGAAAGTTAAAGAGGAAGTAATTATGGTTTGCGTGTCCTATTAAAATCCCATATTGTGTACTTTTGGTATTTTGCATCCATATTACGATTGAAATTCTAATTATATCATCTATATTCTCTTGCATTTATTTATACTTGTGTTAATTATTTATAATTAAGCTGGAAATATATATATAATAAATTTTATTTGTAGAAGTAAAACCATCTACAATGATTTCTATGATTCGAAATTGATTAGTTTCTGAATATTGGCAGATAAATTCCTTAATATTCCCCAAAATATAAAATGATAGAGTCATGCATGAATCGTGATAAAGCAAGAAAAAAAGAATGAGAAAATCCATGAAAAGAAAGCTTCTTGATGAATCAAGAAGTATGAGAGAAAATCATGAATGAGAAGATGAAAACTTTCTATATAGAATTGAGTTACAAAGAATAAGGGAATCACCATTTATATACTACAATGCCTAACTAATAACTAACTAGTGAAACGATTAATTAAACTCTTAATCGATTAACGAAAATAATATTACAATTAACAAACTGAAATCAACTAACAATTTTAACATCCCCTCAAGCTGGAATGTGTCAAGCATTCCAAGCTTGAAATGATTATGATGAACACCACACAAACTCTAATACCTCCTCTTATTGGTGAGTGAATCTTCGTCTCTCAGTCTTGAAATCTGAACATTAAGCAATACTGACGCTTAACCACCATTTGGCAGAAGTAATTTCATCCAACGCTTAACTATCTTTTTGACAGAAGCAAAAAAAATCATAACGGGTGAAAGAGAGAAATGAGATGGACCTTAATCTTTATATTTATATGTTGCTTCAATGAAGAAAAAAATTACACACTATAATGTGTGTTTAATGAGAGATATGTAAAGAAACTAGAGTAATAAAAAAATGAGAAATAATTGGGGTAATAGATGAAAGAATAAGAAAAGAACATAAAGGTAAAATGTACGCAAAATCTTGGGTTATAACAATCCAAATTTTTAGAAGATGGACCAAACTCAACACTATGAGTACTTTGGTTGAACCTTGGAGCAATGTTGAAGTGTGATACATAGGACTCCTTGATTGCAAATCATAGATGCAGCCACTAATGTATCATCTGTGGTAGTAACCTTTTGGCTGCACTTTTTCAATCTTCTATAATGACACTGAAAAATTCTTCTTGATGGTGACAATGCATGTTGATCTCTCCAATTGTGCAACAATGCTTTTGAGCAGTATTCATAACAATTGCATCACTTTCTGTTTCTGAGACCGGGCAAAGTGACATTTCTTGATGATCGACATGACATAGCTCTCGATGGAGACAAAGAAGATGGAAAAATGATGATTCTTTGTTGAATCTTGGAAGATAAATATAAGTGGAAGCCATCAAAACAATAATTATCACTCTAATACCATGTTAAAATGGTAAAGTCATGCATGAAACTTGATAAATCAAGAAAGAAAGAATGAGAATCCATGAAAAGAAATCTTTTTAATGAATCAAAAAGTATGAGAGAAAATCATGAATGAGAAAATGAAAACTTTCTATATAGAATTGAGTTACAAAGAATGAAGGAATCACTCTTTATATATTACAATGTCTAACTAATAACTAATTAGTTAAACGATTAATTAAACTCTTAATCAATTAACGAAAACAATATTACAGTTAACAAACTGAAATCAACTAACAACTTTAACAAAAATTAATATAACTTCAACTACCGCACCACACACTATGTATATATATACAAAAATATAAGAGAAAAATATATAAAAGCACCCTAAATTTCATGTTTTTTTAAGTAGTTATCATGAACTATTTTTCTCTCCTAATTACTCCATAAATTTAAGGGTTTATGAAATTCGTCTCTACATAAAGATATTGTTAAATTAATAGTAATGAAATTTGTTCCTCATGCATTTTATTTTAACCTCAATTGATAGCTTATTATTTTTTTATTTTATTTATATATACTAATATTAATTTCAAATTCACTTATTCTCTTTTTTCAATTAAATTTATATTTTGACTTTAACTGTGGCTTTCTTCATATATCAATTCTTACTAACTTACATGACTACTATTGTGAGTCTGGTTGTAATATTTTCCTTATTATTAGTAGTTTAATAATATATTCATATACAGACCAATGTTATGAAACCTAAGTCGGACATCAAACCGAGAAGGTCGCGTATTAAGTTTACCCGGTTTAAATGGTTAAATTGTCTGGTTGGACCGGGTGATTTCATATATAATTTATCATTTTTATCTATAAATATATAGTTACATATAAATATAAATTTTCATATAATTAATAATTATGTACAATTATATTGGAATAACATTTTTCCATCTTTTTTTCACTACGCCAGAGTTGTCGTTCAACAGCGCTTAGGAGGAATTACTTCAACAAGGTCTATTAGCCAAATCATAAAAGTGCCTATAGCTCCTCCAACTGTGAAGATATCTTTATCGAGAGGAATTGGCAACAATGCATTATCATCGATTTCAATGTCAATCGAGACCTTCACATGATGGCGTGGGATACTGCATTATGCACCATAGCATCGACCAACTTCTAGACTTTCCCAACACTCACTACTCGGCTAGTTGGGGTATCCAGGAAAAGTTTACAAGAATTGATTCCATGTATGTAAGTTAAAACATATAATTAGTTAACGACTAAATTAAAATAAGTTAACTAAATGACCTCAGGAATGAGAATCGGAATGAGAATGTTGTAAGGTGCAAGTGTAGTGCAAATCTCATTGACGGTTGAAGGAACAGTGCCAGCATTACTAGCTAGTCGTTGCCACTCAGCTTCCTTCGCCTTCATTGATTGCTCAAATTCGTTGAACCGTTGCATGAGGTCATCTAGTTAATTTTGAACCTGGCTCATTTGGGCTTTGGTTGAACGCTTTGGATAGGGTACAAATGTCTGTTGGCTAACCCCAAATTTTGTACCTCGGATACAGCCAGGATAGATAGGCAGTTCTAGTGCCTTGTCAAGTATTATGTGACTATCTGGGTTTGCCTCCTTTTCTTTTAGGGCAACCTGACAAATCAAGAAAAAACATAATGTTAATTAATCACAATTTGATAAATAAAGTATGGAAATTAAGTATAATTAAAAAATATGAGCACTTACAACACGTCTTGCCGCTTCTTGAACTTCCTCATTGTCGATGACATCATCCTTATTCTTACAGGCATCCACCCATAGAACATTGAGTTATACTCCATGTGGAGTCATAGGTGTATCGCTTTTGTTCTCCAACTCACAAAACATAACCAATAATAACAACAACACTCCATTTGTTGAGTGTTAGTTTCAGATTCTGCCTAACAACAACACCAATGTAGCTTACCAATGCGTTGCCACCCTTCGAGTTTAATGGTTGGCCTTTAGAGTTCCATTGAACTTCTATTTTCATATCCTTGCTTCTTGACTGAATGACATTCTTCATGGAAGTCATTCCACGTGGAGGTCATTTTTTAGAAATGGTTTGCTTGTCTTGGGAGTCGTTGTAGCTTCGTCGCCACTGTCAGATACATGATCGCCACTTTGGGAAGCCATTGATGAAGTTTTTTCAGTTTATGAGAGTATGAGGGTTTGCTGAAAGTGTGAGGATTTCTTTTCGAGTAAGTTTGAGAGCGTAGAGGAAATGATTCATGTTTTAGATATTTAAACTATAGTAACCATTTAACAGCACATATTAATGATAACGTTGTAGTATTGACCTCTTCAACATCGCATATTAACGGTAGCTCTGTTGTATTGACATCTTCAACAACACATATTAACAATTGCGCTGTTATTGTGTATCCAACTGTACACTACTCATTTTATGAACATGACCTCTTCCACAATGCATATTTAACATAGCGTTGTTGTATCAAGATTTTCAACGACGAATGTTAAGGATTGCGTTGTTGTTGCATATTCAGTTGTTTACTACTTATTTTCATTAACACATCAACAGCACTATCGAGATGTAGCGCTATTGAATAGAATCTAATTGACAGTGTTGTCTGAATTATGCGTTATTGAATAGAATCTAATTGACAACGCTGTCGTAATTATGCGTTGTTAAACTGACTCATCTTCCAAATTAACAGAACAGCGTATTCGTAGTTATACGTAGTTAAATTAATATTTTACATAACTGGAAAATATATATACAACATGAATTTACGTAAATTAACATGACGTTGCCATGAAGTAGGTTATTACTATATAATTGTGTTTATTAATACGAAACTGGATAAAATATTAAACATTACACTTTGTTAATTTGTTTTTGTATTTATTAAGTATTGATAATTTTTGTATTGTGTTTATTAATAAGGAACAGTGCAAAAGTATTAAAAAGAATAAACATCCAAATAATTAACAAAAAACCGAAATTAACATCCAAAATAATTGTTTTATTATTCATTCAGAGGCAAAATACATTATAATGAACTAAATGATTTGGTACATGCGAATATAATGAACTAGATGATTTGGTAGAAGAGCAAATAATCTTGTCCGCAATTTTTTCTTCAACTCCTCTACACAAATCATGTATAACAGTTCATTGATTTCCTTTTAAAATCTCGGTTCTTTTGCCATGAAGGAAATCAATGAACTTAAGAAATTGTTGCAGATGATGAAGAAAAATAATTGAAAGAGCTCAATGGACTAAATAATTCATTCACATTTTCCATTTATTTCCTTTCGATTGCAAATCTTCATCTCACGCAAATCTTTTATGACAGCCACCTTCCTTCTGAAACAGAAACACAGTTTTTTCCTCGACTCCTCTATACAAATCTGGGTGCTTTTTCTTTTTTTCACTCTTTGCAGTATTGTTTTTTTTTACTACTTTGTGTTTTCTTCCTCCTATGTTCATGAACATACTCTTATAGAAACACATACTCTCAGACTCTTAGCTTACTGATGAAATAGTACATTGAGTGAACCACAATATTTATAGATGAGCAACCATTAATATTTCAACAAACGAAGAGACCTATAACCACTCAACCATTAATATTTCAACAATAAAGAAACGCATAATCACTCAATCGTTAATACTTCAACAACCAAGAAACGCATAATCACTCAACCTTTAATATTTCTACAAACGAAGAGACGCATTACTACTACACCATTAATTTCTCGGATGCTTAAAAAGTCGTAAAACATCAACAGCGCATAATTAAGCAAGTGCGATTACTATATCATTTTCAACAGCGCTTCCTTAAATATGTGTTGTTGCATATATTCATATCAACAGCACTTTCTATCAAATGCACATTGTTAAAAATAAATCATCCAAGTCTACGCTAACGTTACTAATGTTCAATAGCGCATTGTCAAGAATGCGCTGTTGAAGTTACACAAATTGACAGCATCTGCTTTATTATGCGTTGTTGATGTTCTTCCGCCTCATTTTCAACAGCATCGTTCAAAATTGCGTTATTGAATGATCATTGTTTATTATGATATTTGGCATAGTGTTTGGACCGGAGTAAAACAAAATATTAGAGTAATATTCTATTTTTTTTTTAATTTTAAGTGAATCGTGTGGTTCACTTCTCGGGTTATTCCGGTTCAACCGGGTTTAACATGGTCAGACCGGAATTTCTCTGATTCAAAGTGGTTCAACCCCTCATTCGATTAAGACTACAAACCAGAGTCGTTTTTAAGTCCAGTCAATGGTCAAACCGGACGAACTGTCCGGTCCAGTTATCACAACACAACCAATTTTACCAACTAATAAAATTTAAAGGATAATTAGAAGAAAAAATAGTTGATAATGATTAGTTGCAATAGACATAAAGTTGTTAATGTCTTTGTCACTTATCCCTATATATAGCGAGCAAAGTATTCCCTCCCGTGAATCTGAAGCTAGATGTATGCTAATTAACTGGCCAACAGTGTCCCACTCTACTTGTTACCTGGCATGCTTAGTTTCTAGTGTTTTCATTTCACAGGATGGTTCTGTTCTCATCCACAAGTCCAACATATACATATATAAAACAGGTAGGTCAAACAATTTCACAACTTTGTTTCTTCTGTCACTCTCACCGATTTCTCGTAGGTTGATCACGTGTTATGGGAGAGACAATAGGGTTAATGTGGTTGAAACTTTTATAGGCTTTCATATTTTTTGGTTCACGTGTGCCCGAATTATGCAGGACTCTCAATCCATTTATATGAATCTAAATCCGAGTTTTTTTGTATTTTTAAATTAAAACCACACCTATATAAGAACCATATATTGCAAAATATTATAACCACTTGTGACTTATAACTTAAAAACTTATATGAGTTTACATAAATGAAAACTAATGATTGGTTGGCTTATGAGTGTGTGAGATGGGCAAACTTACACACTAGAGTGATTATAAGAATGTTTCAAGAAGCAATGCACACATATTTCAGTTTTGAGCAGAGTACTTTCTCCTACCTCAGAAGAGGTATTGACTAAGAAAAAGGAAATGATTCAAATTAAAACATAAATAATTTTTTTATATAAATTACATAAATGTTTAAGAAATAAATTATTGTGGTATTCTATGCATATTCAAGTTTCTTCTGATAAACAAGAACTTCCACATATGACATATAGGTTTTATAACATTGTGCGCCCACTAAAAATCAATGTCCACAAAATTTAATTTAAAATATCATTTGAACATGTTGTGGAAATTGGTTTGTTGGAAGCCATTAGTGAAAACTTTTGGGTGTGAAATCTAAGAAACTCATAAATTCCACATAGAAGAGTTTTAAAAAAACAACTCATAAGTCTGTCCCACATATGAGAGATGAGGAACAGCTTGGAAAAAATCCAATGTTATAAATAAAAGCTTCATCCCTTTGTATTTTCTCGTCCCAAGTTAAATGCATTTTCATTCAATTTTTTCTTTCTCCCTCATATTTTCCGCTGACACATTTTCGGCAAATTTATCTCCCTTTCTTTTCGTGACAATAAGAATTGGCACAAGCAACCAAATTGTGGGAATTTCAAGAACTGACAATGACAATCAGATTGAGGAAAAAGAATTGACACGGGTAGTCATATTGTGGGCATTTCGAGAACTGACACTAGTAATCAGTATTTAGAGAAAAGAATTGGCACGAGTACTCATATTGAGGGCATTTTGAGAACTAACGCTAGTAGTCAGATTGTGGGAAAAGAATTGACACTAGTAGCCATATTGTGGTGGGTGTATTCGAGATCGGTTCTTATAGTGCAGTAATAATTCGATATTAGAGATCTGGGATATTTTATCCTGAGGATGGCGTAATTGATAATCTATTTGCACATTTTGGACAGTATCATGAAACGTGTTAATGAGAGTGATATGATCGTGACTCAGTCACTAAGTATTATTTTGTATCATTTAAAATTATTGCAATCTATAATAACAACAAATGAGATGTTTAGATAAATTAATGACACTCACATTATCACATGGAACAACAGTATTCAATAATCTTTTAATTGATTTTTACTCAAAGCAGTTGCGAACAACAACTTACAGTAACAACATATTCAACTTTAGTAGTTGATAGAATATTGTGTTCAGCATTTTGCTTGACATATATACAATGTTTGATCAATAAAGTGATATACGCTACCGCTGCTTTTTCTTTCAATTTTATCGCCACTAAAATAAACATCAGATAAACCAATTAACCTGACATCTTTAGCTTTCTTAAAAGGCACACCAACACTATTGTACCGATATCATATATGAAAATTATCTTACCGGCCTTGAAATGAGACTATTTAGTCTTTGCTTGAAAACTAGAAGTTAAGTACATAATAGATCCAATCATGGCTCTATAATTAAATTCATCAACCTTTTACCTTCCAAAAAAATCTTTAAAACAAAACATGGGTGCAAAGGAGTACTCATACACTTGGAATTTTTCATTTTATATTCCTTGATAAGTTCATTAGTGTACTTCTGTTGATGTATGAAGATGCCTTCACTTATCTAATTTATTTGTAAAACTAGAAAGAACTTCAGTTCTACATGTTCACTCATCTCAAACTCACATTGTATAAGTTTAAAGAATTCATGGCAAATACTATTATTAGTAACACAAAAAATAATATCATCTACATAGACTTATACGCTAATAAATTCATTATCTCCAATCTTGGTTCAATTCCTCCAATGCAATCATATAGATATCATAATTCATTATGAATCTTGAATGCATCATTACATTTGACGAAAATAGATTCTTCCATGATAGAAGTTTTACAATTAAGAACTCTATAAGCTTTAGATTTTTTTTGAGTAACGAATGAAAATGCTTTTATCATATTTGTGTTGGAAATTCCTTATGATTGGTGAAATACCAATCCTATGATCTTGAATTTAATGATTCTCACACATATTTATAAATCAAATGGTGCAGTGTCATACCTGAATCCATGTTCCTGGATGTGCTCCTTTGATCTACGTTTCTGAAAGAGATATGGTATGATGGCCTTCCTCAACCAAATCCTTGATTCCTCTTGGGACTTGCATTTTCACTCTGATGGGGAGATGAGAAAACTAAATTTGATTTGGTGTATTGGGGACCATAACCTTCCTGATGTGTTAACTTATAGGGTTCCCATTATCCCTTATGGGTTAACCTGATGGGTATCCACCCATTAAGCCCATATCCGTTATAACCTTTTAGAAATCTA
>NC_032024.1:15967736-15968030 GCF_001865875.1 Lupinus angustifolius
TTCCCAAATTAAAACCTAAATTCTCAATCTTTATAACATAACAGCGGAAGCATAATTCAATAATCCCTAAATTAAAATTAGGGTTCATACAAGATTGAGGAAAACACTCTTAATGGAGAATCATAAAATTCAGAACCTACACTCTGATACCACTTGTTGGAAATTCCTTATGATTGGTGAAATACCAATTATAGGATCTTGAATTTAATGATTCTCACACAACAATTTATGAATCAAAGGGTGCAGTGTCATACCTGAATCCATGTTTCTGGATGTGCTCCTTTGATCCACGTT
>NC_032024.1:15968130-15992511 GCF_001865875.1 Lupinus angustifolius
AAATCCTTGATTCCTCTTGGGACTTGCGTTTTCACTCTGATGGGGAGATGAGAAAACTAAATTTGATTTGGTGTATTGGGGACCATAACCTTCCTGATGTGTTAACTTATAGGGTTCTCATTATCCCCTATGGGTTAACCTGATGGGTATCCACCCATTAAGCACATATCCGTTATAACCTTTTTAGAAATCTAAGGGTGTCACTAATTAGATCACTTATAATGTGACCCCAAAAATAAATAGTTAATATCATTGTATCAAATATATGATGCTCACCTTAATAAACCTTTTAATCATTACTATATTGCATTGCAGTGTGAACAAAAACAAATCTAATAAAACAAATACCATATTGATTTTTGACATTTTGAACACTGGTAAAAACAAGATATTGTGCAGTGTATGCAAGTCTGTGGTTCACCATGGAATAGAATGCTCATAACTTTAACAATCCATAAATTTATTACTGGGTCATACATTTTTCTGACTTTTATTTCGTGCTCTACTAAAAACGTACTAAAAACGTTGCTATTTCAGATATGCAGAGTCAACCGAATGCTCACAAATCAATTCCCTAAATTTGTTATAGGGATAAAAGTCATGTTAAAATTAGAAAAGTTAACTGTGAACATATGTTACCTGTGATTTTCTTTTGGTGGGAATACATTCCAAAACCTTAATCCATGTTTCATTCACGTATACAATCACGTATACATTCCTTTATATATATATATATATATATATATATATATAATAATCCCTAAATTAAAATTAGGGTTCATACAAGATTGAGGAAAACACTCTTAATGGAGAATCATAAAATTCAGAACCTACACTCTGATACCACTTGTTGGAAATTCCTTATGATTGGTGAAATACCAATTATAGGATCTTGAATTTAATGATTCTCACACAACAATTTATGAATCAAAGGGTGCAGTGTCATACCTGAATCCATGTTTCTGGATGTGCTCCTTTGATCCACGTTTCTGAAAGAGTCCTCAACCAAATCCTTGATTCCTCTTGGGACTTGCGTTTTCACTCTGATGGGGAGATGAGAAAACTAAATTTGATTTGGTGTATTGGGGACCATAACCTTCCTGATGTGTTAACTTATAGGGTTCTCATTATCCCCTATGGGTTAACCTGATGGGTATCCACCCATTAAGCACATATCCGTTATAACCTTTTTAGAAATCTAAGGGTGTCACTAATTAGATCACTTATAATGTGACCCCAAAAATAAATAGTTAATATCATTGTATCAAATATATGATGCTCACCTTAATTAGAAATTTATAATTTCTAACAATTTGGAGTCAAAATATCCAAGATGGTCATTTGTTCAGGAAAGGTCTTACCAAAATTATGTTCTACACATAACATGCAATGTCTATAGCCTCAGCCCATACATATTTAGCTAGATTGTTTTCATTTAACATGGATTTATACATTTCATGCAATTTTCTACTCTTTATTTCAACAACACATTTTTGTTGAGGGCTCAATATTACAAATATAGAAACATTCTCAAATTAAAGGTTCTGGAGCTTCAGGAACTGCTCAAACCGAACAATAAAACATTTTAATTATTTCATATAAGGTAAAGGAATAAATAAAATGTCATGTTGGTTAATGAAGTAGGCATGATTAATTTAATATGTTAAATGATTCGAAAATTTGAATAAAAATGTTTAGCATACTTAGAATTGGTACACACCTAAGTTATGATGCATAGTAGCTAAGTATTTTAATAATTAGTGCACCTTACAATTAATAGTGTACAAAAATATATAAATGATTAAGGTCTCCTTTTATTAGAATGACGTCTTGAACATTTTTCTCTAAAAAGATTTAACTACGAATAAATACAAACTTAGTATTAATTCTTTAATATTTGCAAGTTTCTTCGTAAAACATATATTTATTTTCATAAAAGATATCTGATGATATCACACTTCATGATATTATATAAGTGGTTTGCCATTTTTTATTTTAGCCAAATTAAGGAGTAAGAGCATGTTACTAATCAAATGATTTTACTATGATAGTTAAGCATATAAGAACGTAATGCTGGCATTTTAACATTATTTCAACATTTTCATTGTAATAATACTTTACTAAGTTTCTGGATATGACTTGTTTTGGTTTGGGTTAGGCAATTATGCATATAAATCGTGTTTTCAAATTTGGAGTATGTATTTTAGTTTGTTAGCTAAAATGGTAGTTGAAATGATGGAAATGTGAATTATGAAATATAATTTGAAATATTACAGGATTTTTTTAATAAAAAAAAAAAGCAAACTATAGAATCGAACTGAGCCAAATTGTACATGGTCTATTCGACTTGGTTTGGTTCTTACACAAATTTTCAACACTAATTGAACTAAACTAAATTGTGTCCTTCAACCCAGTTCGATTCATGATTTGTACCAAAAATTGAACCAAATTGAACTATTACACCCATATTTGTCATTGTGTCTCTATTCCCTATTGATCGGGAATAAATTTCGATATCAGGTTCACAGTTTCTGGTACTATATTTTAAACGGTTGGATGAACGAGAAGTCATCTAATATGGAGACATGAAGCAATCACATTAGCTGATTTTATGATTTTTCTACTATTCTTTGTTCTGGTTTTCAAACTTGTTGTCGTGTTGTTTGACATATTGTTAAGCACAATCAATGCTATAATTTGAGACACTCTTGTACTTTTATTTTGATCATTGTGGAGTTTGGTTGCCTAACTTGCATCCATGGTTTTTACATCTCATGTTGTAAAAGTTTTCTAGGTTGAAATCTTGGTGTCCCTTGTGTAATATTAGTGTTAGAATAGAAACGGAGAGAAGAAAGAAGAATGAATTGAATTTGGTTGAAGAGAATAAAGAGAAAAGAGAGTGTTTATGAATATGCCTCAATTGGTATTATATCTCAATGAATGAATTACATGGTTGTATACTTATAGCATCAACCTAAAGTACAAGCTAAAAACAAATAAGTAGAAACTAATTTAACAGCTAGTTTCCAAGAATGGTTACAAACCTAACTAATGCAACTGATTTTCAAACTATTTCTAGAAATGGAATTACTTCTTAATACTTCCCCTTAGTTCCTATTCTATAGAACATAGTTAACCACTAGACAATTCTACAACACCAATCATGTCTCTAAGTTTCTTAAATCTACTGTCTATTAGTGCCTTGGTCATCAAATTAGCAAGTTGCACCTCTGTGTTGCAGTGTTTCAGCCTGATCCTCCCCTTGTTCACTTAATCTCTCAAGAAACGGAATTTAGTATTTGTATACTTGCTACGTCCATGTGACACAGGGTTCTTGGCCAAGTTAATTGCAGACTTGTTGTCAATTTTTAAGTCAACAATTTCATCAATTCTTAGTTCCAATTCTGCAACTAAAGACTAGATCCACAAGGCTTGGCATGATGCATTACAAGTAGAGATGTATTATGCTTCACAAGTGAATAGAGCTACTACTGATTGCTTCTTGGAGTCTAGGAGACTAGAGATCCACAAAATAGGAATACATAGCTTGAGGTGGATCTTCTTTCCACCATGTCACTACACCAGTCTGAGTTAGAGTAGGTTGCAATGTGTAGCTTTCTTTCTTCCTTTTGATATGGGAGTAAAATCCCATGGTTTATGGTCCTCTTTAGGTACCTCAAGATCCTATTTGCTGCTGTCGGGTGAGACACCTCCGGATTGGTTATGAATCTGCTAACAATGCCTACTCCATACGATATTTTTGGTCTGCTATTGTAGATAAATCTGAGACAACCAACTAATTGTATGTATGTGGTGTTGTCAACTAATTTCTCAAGTTCACAATTGTCTAGTTTGAGATTTCCTTCTACTAGAGTGGTTACTTCATTGCATTGATCCATATTGAATCTGTGCAGGACCTCTTTTATGTATTTCCTTTGGTGCATTATCAATCTATCTCTGGTTTAGCAAATTCAATAGCAAGAAAGTATGACAATTTGCCTAAATCAGTCACCTCAAATTCAAGCTTGAGACTTCTATTTACCACTTCCATTTCTTCTATACTACTTCTAGTGGTCAAGAGGTCATCCACATAGAGGCGTATAATCAAAATTCACAAATCACCAATTGGCTTTATGTATATGTCATATTCCATAGTGCATTTCTTGAACCCCTCTTGCATGAGAAATGAATCTATTCATT
Organism: Lupinus angustifolius; assembly: GCF_001865875.1. Lineage (NCBI taxonomy): Eukaryota > Viridiplantae > Streptophyta > Magnoliopsida > Fabales > Fabaceae > Lupinus > Lupinus angustifolius. The sequence continues at coordinate 15,972,331 of NC_032024.1, forward strand.
CGTTTCAAGCACTATGGGCATGTTTCAGTCCATACAAAGCTTTATTCAGTTTGAATACTTTATCTTCATTCCCTGAGATTAGGAAGCTAGCAGGTTGTAGAATATATACTTCTTCATCCAAAGGCCCATTAAGGAAGGCAAATTTGACATCTAGTTGCCAAATCTTCCATCTTTTCCAACTAGCTACGCTTACTAAGATTCTCACAGTCTCAAATCTTGTCGTAGGTGCAAAAACTTATGAGTAGTCCTCACCTTCTTTTTGCATAAACCTCTTTGCTACAAATCTTGCTTTGTATTTGGTTATGTTATCATCAGCCTAAGCTTTGTCTTGTATATCCATTTGACTAGTATAGAGTTCTGTCCACTTAGTAGTGTGACGAATTCCCAAGTGTTATTCCTCTCTATGGCTATTAATTCTTCTTTCATTGCATCTGTCCATACTTTGTCCTTGATAGTTTCCTTAAATTTCACAGGTTCAGTGGCTGCCATCAATTTTAAGTGCACAAATTCCTCATCTTCAGTAATTGCATTGTCAGGGAACACATGATAATCTTTGAGTCTTGAGGGCAGGCCTCTAATTCTTTCTGATCTTCCATGTTGAGTGATTTGTTCATTATTATCTATTTCACTTGGTGATATCTCCACCTGATGCTCAACTGTTTCCATTGGAATATTCATAGTGATAATTGATGTACCCTTTGTGTCCATTTTAACATCCTAGTGGCTCAATTCACTAAACTGAACATTCTTTGTCCTGCGATTATACACTTTGTAGGAGCTTGTAGGATGATATCCAAGGAATATCATTGTTTCACTCTTGTCATCAAGTTTCCTTCTCTTATGATCTGGAATATGAGTGTAGCAAAGAGACCCAAAAACCCTGAGGTATTGAACATTTGGCTTTCTTTGTGACCATACTTCTTCAGGTACCATTGATGAGGCATTCTGAGTTGGAAACAGGTTTAGTACATAGGTGGTTGTTTCTATTGCTTTAGCTCAGAAACTTGATGATAAACCAGTGCCTTTCATCATGCTCCTAACCATATTCATGATGGTTCCATTTCTTCTTTCAGTAACACCATTATGCTGAGGTATGTAAGGTGTTGTGATTTCATGAATTATTCCTTTTTCTTTGCAGAACTCCTCAAGTTCTCTAGAAGTGATTTCTCCACCTCCATCAATCCTCAACATTTTGGTGAGTTTTCCTGCTTGCCTTTCCACTAAGGCCTTGAATGTTTTGAAGGTCACAAACACATCACTTTTTTACATTCAGTGGATAAGTCCACAACTTCTTGCTCAATTCATCTACAAATGACACAAAATGTTTGTTCTCTCCTAGGGATGAGATTTCAAAAGGACCACATACATTAGAATATATGATTTTAGAAGGTCTTTAGCTCTACTTGGTGAATGAGTCCCAAATGAAGATCTATGATGTTTACTCATGATGCATTTCTCACATATGCCATGAGGATTCTTGATATGAGGTAAACCTTTACCAGGTTTTTGTTATGTAGTAAATTCAGGTCCCTAAAATTAAGGTGGTCATACCTCATATGTTAAAGTCATCGGTCATTTGTTTGAGATCTAAATAGCAAGCATTGGGATTTCCATGTGCCAATTGAAACTTGAAATGTCGTGTTTGCTGATAGTGGTGCTATGAGGACTTTCCTATTTCTTGCATCAAATAACTATAGGCTCCCTTGATGCAAATTCATCATAAAGCCTTTCTCCAACAACTGGACAATACTTTTCAGATTAGTCTTCATGGTGGGAACATATAAGACATCTTTAATCATTGCCTTGTTGCCATTTTCCATTTTGATTAGTATGTCATATATGCCTTCAGCTTGTATGGTCCTATTGTTTGCAAACCTTACCTGACTTTTCCTGTTTTCATCAAAGTGTGTCAGCCAGTTTCTATGCCTAGTCATATGATTGGAGCACATAGAGTAGATACAAAGTCTCTACATCACTTGGTTCCTCTGATCCACTTTTCATCATCAAGATGATACTCACATCATCTTTTCCAATTGCTCCTTTGGCCATATTGACTTTATTAACATGCCTTTCATTCACCTGAGTCTGAGATGGAAACTAACATTCATTTGAGAAATGTCTTAGTCTTCCACAATTGTAGCACTTGGACTTCCTCTTGTCAAGTCTTTTCTTGTTGCCATTGGATCCTTTGTACCTTCCTCTCCTAGAAGATTGAGGTATAAAGGTCCCATTATTTGGGTTCTCTCTACTTTCTTTGCCACGACCCCTTCCTCTATATTCACATCCTCTACCAAATGAGTCTTTCTTTCTAAAAACTTCTGCCTGTAGAGATTGATCTAATGCTTTCCTTCCATAATGCCCAATAATTCTCTACTCATATGCTCCAAGTGAGCCTTGTAGTTCTTCAATCTTCAATATTTTCAGGTTCCTTGATTCCTCAATTGCTACCACAATGTGGTCAAACTTAGGATTCAAGGTGTGCACAACCTTTTCTACTATGGTGAGATCAGTGATATTCTCACCACAAGACTTCATGGCATTGGTTAGGGTGATCACTCTGTTAAAAAAAACTAAGAGACCTTCTCAGATTCATCCATCTGCATTAGTTCAAACTACATGCGCATTGTTTGAAGGCGCACTTTCTTTAATTGATTTGCACTTTCATTCCCTTTTCTTCAAGATCCTCCACACATCAATAGAGGTTTCTGCACCAACTATCTTCTCGAAATGAACATTGTCCACATACTGGTGGATTAGACATAAAGGCTTTACAATCGTTTTTCAAGTTTTCCTTATGTTTTACTCTTTCTTCTTCTGTGGCATCTTCTGCTGGTGGTGAAAATCTATTCACCACAATTTCAAGGATTTATTGATATCCTAGTATCGCCTTCATTTGTGCATACCATCGAGCCCAATTCTTGCCATCGAGAATTGGTAGATTTGCTAGGAAGTTTCCTTTATTCATCATCGGTTAAGATGATTTTGTCCAGAAAAGTATCTCATCTGGATACCATATGTTAGAACTGAAATAGAGAGAAGAAAGAAGAACGAATTGAATTCGGTTGAAGAGAGTAAAGAGAAAATAGAGTGTTTATGAATATGCATCAATTGGTATTATATCTCAATAGATGAATTACATGGTTGTATATTTATAGCATCAACCTAAAGGACAAGCCGAAAACAGAAAAGTAGAAATTGATTTAATAACTACTTTCCAAGAATAGAAACTAACCTAATTAATACTGATTTTCAAACTATTTTTAGAAATGGAATTACTTCTTAATAATTAGTTGTTACTATTATTTGTTATTCATCCTTAAAAATTTACATAAGTTTGGGAAATTATTATGTACAACATATATTCAGTTAAAGTTATCATTGTTATTATGTTGAAATTTTATGCATTTATAATTTGATAATTAAAAGATATATATAAAAAATGTATAAGTTATGTGAACATCGTGATTAAAGTGGAAAGGGGAAAATATTCGTGCATGGGAACATAATCATGAAGATCAATCATGGCGGAGCAGTTCTATCAAGAATAGTGAAATCTTGTTGATAAAGATTGTCGTGGACCCTCAATATCAGGTCATTTGCATATTGAATTGTGTTATTCCATTACAAGGTTGGAGAAAAATTCACTGAAAATTTATGTTAGATTTTACATCAAATAGGCGTAATATTTATTGTCCAATAACATTTAAGACTATATATCTATTTTCCCTGTACCTTAATTTGTGGGAATCTCCTACACTTAGCTAACCCTTATTATTTAGTCTATTGCTTTTGACTATCTTCCCGAGCACCGTATCTTTGTCCCACTAGCACTAAAAGAGATACATGCACTGAAAAAGATTAATTATTTATTCATAGGATGAGAGACCCTTGATAATACCTACTAAAAAATACATAATATAATAAAAAGACTAGTTTATTACTCTTAAAAGTAAAATGATATCATTAGATATACCAAAAAATTACAGATTTGAGGAACAGTTAGTTTCACAATTGAGAATTTAGAGAGGAAATACTTTACATCTTGTACATTAAATTTTGAACTTTATCCAATATTTTATTTTTTTAGTACTACAAAAGTTATCTTATCCCTTTTGGTAAGAAATTAATTTCTTTTAAGGTCAGTGACTCTCTCATAAATCAAACTTTTAACATTTTTATCATCTCAGGATCAAGTAATGTGGTACGCTATTAGACCAATAAGCATAGTATCAAACATTTTATTTGTTTTGAGGTGAAGATTTTGGTGGTTTTTTAAATATTATTTTTCTGAAAAATAATTATAAATTGAATTATTAACAATGTATGCTATAAAATATAAATCATCATTTTCATATATTATTGGACTGTGGAGTAGCTGAGACAATTTGAATTCTCTTGTTTTATGTTATACCCCAGTGATTCCCTGTCTTCTAATATTTAAAATCATTTGTGGTTAAATTGCCATAATTTTCATTGTAAATATTATTTATATATCTTTTAAAAATAAGTAAAATATTCATTAAGTAATTGTCTTGCATCTATTCACAATAATAACATTGTTATACAAAACTACAAAAGATATAAAGACATAACTATTGATTCAATTCATAAGTAAATCAAATCAAACGGTCACAAATTTTCGTGATTTTTCACCTTCAAGGTGCTCCTTTATTGGCGTAACTATTCACGAGTGCCAAAGCATTACTCGTGAACTTCTTCACGTTCGAGACACGATCACATACCTGCGTCTTCACCGTACCATCCTCTACATCTTCAAACCCATCCGTACACGTTTCTTGGTCCGTCAACGCCGAACTCATCCACGTCTGCACGTTACTCATCTGAAACAGGAACGACCCTTCGCCGGAGCCAGAGGCTCCAATCCGCCGCATCTGCTTGAGCGAGCCGCGGATTTCATCGACGGCGTCATCGAGATTGGTGAAGCAGTCGTGGATTGCAGACGCGGCGCGTGAGTCACCGCTGTAGTCGGCCACGCGCGTGAGGTTTGAGACGAAGGACACCACGCGGTGAACCTTGGAGAGCGTTACGGAGATCGCGACTCGAGCGAGTTGGCCTGGGTTTTGTTGGACGGCATTGGCGTAGCGAGAGAGGGAGGTGAAGCATACGTCAGGGTAGAGTGTGGTGTTGCAACTTCTGCGGATGAAATCGGTGGAGCCGCCGCCGCCGTCATAGTCACCGGCGGTACCGTGGAGAGTGGATGTTGCGGTTAAGAAGAAGAGTGCGAAGATGAGAAGAAGATTTTGGGTTCTCATGGTTTTTCTGTTGTGTCAGTTGACAGTGTTTGTTTGTGATGATGGGTGTGTGAGAAAAAGAGAAGGACGGGATTTTGTAGGCAACAATTTTGACTGGAATTACATTTATGCCTGTCATATTCGTAGATAATAACGAAACCACCACCATTATTATTTTTTAAGTAATTTCTATTTACCATATATCAAAATAAAACTCTAGCACATCAACTATACATAAATGTCAACACCTCATGTAATGTCAACACAGGTTAATATCTGATGCAAAGTTTTCTCTCCAAAAGCTTTTTAATTTTTACTATATAACCTTGAACACAAGATCAAAACTATCATTTGCTACTTGTTTAAAAAACTTCAACATAATAACTCATTAAATAAATAATAAAAAAGGGACAAAATGTTGTACATTTTTATCACATTTGTTAGGCTTGTCGTTTGGTTAGGGTGTCTCTTCCTTTCTCAACACATATATCATCTTCAATTCTCAAATTCACTCACACCTATAATTTTTTATTTTCTCACATGTATGATTTTCTATTCTTTTAATTTTTATCTTTTTTGGTAAATATACTTTATATTATTTCTCAGATTATGTTCAACAAATTTATGATCTTAAACTCTCAAACCAACTCAGAGATATTTTATTTTTATACTCTTTCTTTTTTCTACGTTTATGGTAGATATAATTTCTTCATCATATAAATTTCACATATTTTATTCAACAAAGCTATCATCTTTTACCCCAAACTTACTCAATGATTTTCTATTCTTTTAATTATTGTCTTTGTTAGTATATATATTATATACTTTTTCAATTTTTAATTTCTTTGTAGACTCTTTTAATTTTTTGTAGACTCTTTCAATTTTAATTTTGTTGATAGATATAATTTCTTCATCATATAAACTTCTGCATCATAATCATTTTTTATAAATGATGTATATTAAATTTTCTTCCCAGTGTGCTTGTTTTCATCACATGTTTTGTTCAACAAATCTTTCATCTTCAACTCTCAAATTCACTCACAAATATAATTTTATTTTTATTCTCTTTCAATGTTTCCTTTGTATACTCTTTCAATTTTTATTTGGTTGATAAATACAATTTCTTCATCATATAAATTTTTAACCATGATTGTTTTTCTCACATGATGTATGTTGATTTTTTTCCCGATGTGTATATTCCTCTTAGCTAAAATATGGATTGGTCATGATCTTTGTTTCAACATTTGCTCAAGACAAAACTCACCCCCTCGAACACAATTATTAGAGATTGCAATTACTATGTGAGTGTACAAGAATTATGGATTGGATTGGTCATGTTATTTGTTTCAGTATTTGTAGAAGAGAAAACACACCTCCTAGAATATAATGATTAGAGTTTATCATTACTATATAGTGTAGAAAAATAATGTCTTTACTTTTATCATGTGTTTGTCGTAATTCATTTTTAATGTAAAATAGTTCTATATTTTTGGCATTTTCATATATGGACAAGAGTAATATCATAATTTTTTAGATTTATAATTCGTTTAAATTATTTGTGATTTCCCAATTTTATGAAATTCTCATTATCAGATAAACCATTATAACAAGTTTTGAATATATATTACTTACTAGAATAATTTATTATCTATTAAATGACACTAATGAATTCATTCCTTAAATAATATAACGGATGAGATCCTTATTTTTGAATATATATTACTTGCTATCATTGTATTATTTAAATATATAAAGCAATCATATTTAAAAATAATAAATCAACTGTGAGTATATTCTTATATTAAATTAATTAGATTAATACTGATTAACGAATCTCGTGGAAAAGTAGGAACTATTATGTCCGTTACAACTAGGATAGTAAATGTGAATTTAATGAGTGAGCAAAAAATGACAAGTATTTTTTCCAGAGTCAGGTTTATGGAAATTGATTGACTGGCTGTTACTAGAACTAAGAATATCTCTAAGAAACAATATGTCAATATCAATGAAATTAAATTGAGAGATGTCCATTTTCCTCCTTGACCAACGACAAAGAGAATAATTTAGTTTCAACTATAATGCCTACTTTTAAGGTGACCGACAGAAAAAAAATCTAGACAACCAAAAACATGTTACCAATAATGGTATTTTTAGCATTAATAACTATAATTATATTATCAATTCTCGTGGGAACCAAAAGCATATCATTAATGACATCATGATTTAAGGAAATGTTCACTCTTCTTTCATTAATGTTATTTCAAGTAACAAATTTCATTAATGTTATTTCATATTTTGAAATTACTAAAGAATGCATTATTAGCATTAATAACAATAACTCTAATTCTCATAATAAACTATTAGTAGTACATAATCGCTTCAACAACAAAATATAATAACATTGGTCTATATTAGTTAAAGTTATATTATTTATTTTTTCTTTACAATTCTCATAACTACGTCATTTCCTATTTAATGATATTTACATTTGTTAATTTTGATAATCCAATAGATGTCATAGTTCAAAGTATTTATCCAAATCTACAAGATCACTAAAAGATGAAAAGTTTTTGATAAACAATGACAATATTTGAATCAACTATTGTTATTATTGATCAAATAAATGAATATGTTTTGAGTTTAATTTCAAGTAAAAAATATTTATAATACAATTCAATTAGTTATTAAGTTGTTGATGCAAGTACTTTTAAACTTAATAATATTAGGTGATGAAAAAGGGCACAACAATTCTGATCCTATGGATATGTATAATGTTAATGAGGATCAAACATTCAATCTATTAACTCATCAATTTTTAAACTTATTTACAATTTTTGGTTTTCCAGATAATAAAATTAAGTTCTTCCACACTATGATATTGTATATATTTAAACTTTGTCAAGTTGAACAATGAGAGATATTGAATTTTGAAGGATATATCACTTTCAAAATAAGAAAATTTTAAATTATTTCTTATACTTAGAGAGACAATCCACATGTAATATGTATATTCTTATCCATGCAGCAAAAAATACTATCTCGTGCAAATGCACGGGCAACTCGCTAGTTATTTATTAGAAAAAAGAATATACTAATAATGTAAAAGTTTTTTTTTTACATTTTACTATATCACCACCATTTATTTTTTAATCATTATTTTTACAAATATATCAAATTTTGATTTTAGTTCTTAAATGTTTTTTTATTTTAGTCCTTACATTTTCTAGATGTTTTTAGTTATAATGATATGGCTAATGGATTGTACATTGTAGTGCCTATAAATTATCTAATATTGATTTTATTTGTTATATTCATATTTATTTTAGTTCATATAAATTAATAAATTTAAATTTTTGTTCCAATAGGCCATATTTACATACATGCTTTTGATGGTTGTTATTTTATTTTCATATATGACTTTAATAGTTGTATATATCTAGGGTAGGTGACTACGTAGACTCGTAGACTCTAGTTTAATATTTAGGATGAAATTACATAAAATATTACTTTTACATGCTTATTTACTATTTTTATTATATTAATTGGTTTTTTCATATTGTTCACATGTTATACAAATGAATGATAAATAATATACTGAATGTGTATAAATTTTTACACTAACATTACACGTTTTTATTTTAAAATCCTTTTATTTCATTTAAAATGTGGTAATGTGCTTATGTCCATACTAACCAAGAAACACAAAATTTCATTACTAGTATATTCCATTGAAAAAGTACGAAGTAAAATAAAACTAGTTAATTTAAGAAACTTTATTTTTTATGTGGTTGAGTAATAAAAAATATATATTAAAATCAAGTCTTAAATAGGTTTTTTCGTTTTTACAAATCTATCAAATTTTGATAGTCCTTCATTGTTTTTTAGTTTTAGTCCTTATATTTTCTGCATGTTTTTAGTTATAATGATATGGCTAATAGATTTTAATCCTTATAAATTAATTAATAATGATTTTTTTAGTTATATAAATATTGATTTTAGTTCACATAAATTAATAAATTTTAATTTTTTTTTCCGATGGGCCAAATTTGGATACATGCTTTTGATGGTTGTTATTTCGTTTGCATATATATCTTTAGTAGTTGTATTTAATACTTCTTGTATACATGACTACATAGACTCCAGATTAATATTTAGGATGAAATGAGCCTAAAGTATTACTTTTACATACTTATTTACTATCTCTATTATCTTAATTGGTTGTTTTCATATTGTTTACATGTTATATTTTTAGAAAAATATATGCGATGATACTATAACAGGTTTTACACTCTCATTGTATTATTTACTGTTTATTTTTAATCATTATTGTCTCTTAAATAAAAGTAATATATATGAATGATGTACTTAATATATATAAATTTTTACAATAACATTGCATAAATATTACACTCACGTTTTTATTTTAAAATCCTTTTATTTCATTCAAAATGTGGTAATGTGCATACTAACCAGGAAACACAAATTTAATTACAAATATATTCCACTAAAAAATAACGAAGTAAAATAAAACTAATTAATTTATAGGGATTAAAATCAAAGTTAGGTAATTTATTATATATACTTCTATACTATATATAAAGGTAAAATATGGTAAAACTTCTACAATGGTGTAATTTTCACTTCCTGTTTTACCCTTAATATTATTTAATTTTTTCAAAAACCCATATAATCCTAAGTAATAACGACCAATACATTAATTAACTACATATCTCACCTTAAATTGAACATTATCATAAACACACAAAAATATAATATAAAGTACACTACAAATATATTCTAATTCTAGAAAATAAAATTTATAAAAATTGAATATATAATATTATACAATATTCACTAGCAGACATGAAGTGCTTATATACACTATTAGGTATAAAAAGAAAACATGTTAAGCTAAATGGATGATATGGCTAGACATGCAATTATTGATGTGTCCTCCATTAGTCACGTTAGCATTTTCCATTTAAAACTAATGACAAAGATCAAATACAAAAGATTCAGAAAGCTTAATGCCTAAAACTAAAAAAATAGGAGTTTAGAAACTAAAATAAGAAATGAATGCATGTGTATGAATGACAAAAATATTTAAACCTAAAATCAAATCCTTGATGTACTAAATTAAATTTCAAATCTTATTTTCAATATATAAGTATAGGCTAATTTATAAAATTAGGATTTATCTTTTATTTAAAAATTTGACAAGATACTTTAAATCGATGAAGAAATAATCTAAAATTTATTTTGGTCCGAATCTATACTAATGTTTAGATATTTTCTAAAGTTAAATATGCACAAACACAATAAAATATTTAACAGTAAATTATAATCACATTTCCTGAGTTTTAATGAGATTATATAAATCATCTATCACTTTTTTATCCTTATATAAATTACTCCTAATTTTGTACATTTCTTACACGGATTACCCTTACATGAAATACAAGTCTAATATTTTAAATAAAAATGTATGAGGAGTGTAATTAAGTTAAATAAAATATAGTTTATTGTGTAGAGAAGTTCAAATAGTATAAGAGTTAATATCTCTTTATTATTTTTGGTTCATTACAAAATAATGAAGACGCGTGACTATTATACTATTTGGACGTGTCTCTACAATGTATATACAAAGTTAGGAGTGGTCTATGTAGGAATAAAAAAGGAATGATTTGTATAATTTTAATAAAACTCAGGGTGTGAGTATATTTACACAATATTTAAATATTAAATAATAAAATTATTATTATTTCTAAATTCAGAATCTCAATATGCGTTCTTGCAATATTTATTTCATCTATCCACTTTTTCAACACCTAATTTTGTGCGATCCAAAAATCTTAAAAATTAATTTAAAAAAAAAAACATTTTTTACTAAAAAAAATGAAAACATGATAAATAATAAAATAAAACTATAGCGTATATTACATTTATCAGGTTCCTTTTTAAATTAAAAAATAAGAGGGAATTATTAGTATTTATTTATTTAATTAAAACAAAAACTAACAAGATAGTCTCATTTCGTTACCGGTTTATTACACTAAGTTAAAAATAAAAACAAAATTCAATGAAAAAAATAAAAGAAGATAGTAATAGAAAGGCAGAAATAAATTATTCGTATTTATATCTTAATAAAAAATTGAAGATAATGAGATAAATAGGGTAATTGGTTAAGATTTTTTTCTTTCTTTTTTTGAAAAGCAAGCTTATCAATAACGTTTTTCCTTATCACTAAGACTTCCATGTATTGTTCTTTCCTTATCACTAAAGGCTATGAGGTATAGCTATAAATAGACTCTAGGTCCTTAGTTGATAGGAGTACTATTAATATCTTACCTATTATCAAATCTGTTAGTTGTTAGGGTATTGATATAGTGGTTAACCGGTGGTTTACTAACTAAATTGTATACCAGTGAAATTATATATACATATATAATATATTAATATTAATGTTAAAAAATCAATAAAAAACCAATATATTTTTATTTTCATTAAAAAATTAATTTTAAATAAAAACGGTCTGGTACGACTGGTACGGTTCAATTGAAAACTAGTCGGAATAACTGGTTTTAGCCAGTTTTGATTGGTAGAATTGCATGATTGATATAATTATTATACTGTACCAGTACTAGGACCGGTTCACCGATTTATCAGTTCAACATGTCAATATGAAATGGTTTTAACAACACTGGTTGATACACACCAAAGAGAAAAATAAGGGAGAGAAACATGAAAGAATCCAAGAGAATAGCTGGAAATTTGTATTATTCCTCTCATTTTTTTCGTCTTTAATAATAAATATTTGATTTCTTTAATAAATAATGGATACAAAATCAAACAAGTATACTTATCATTAATTAAATAACAAAAAGTATAATAAGGATTAACATGATCATAATAACTAAAATCATATTTGAAAGATGTATTAAACCCTCTTGAAATAGGAGAGCAAATAATGAAAATGGATAGTCATCCATTTAAATCTTATTCTAACAAAACCCTTAAGGATTGAAAAACGGATACAATCTTTATCGTGTTCCCCGGTCTTCAGTTAACATGTAGTAGCGGATATAGGATTATACTTCACTCTGTTGGGTGAGTATGACAAACTACGATTAAACATTTTTTCTTATCTTCAAATTTTACAATAAAAATCACTCAACAAATAAACATTTTTCTACCAAACAATACATAGGTTTGATTCATTAATTTATTGTTCACGAGAATACATAAGAACAAGATATAATCTTATCAGACACAAAAAGTAATAAATAAGTTTTTTCATTGAAAAATAAATAAATAAAATAATCAAAAAAGTAAAGGATATAAAAATAATTTGTGCAATTAGTGAGGGTCAAGTCTAGTACGGACAATAGTAGAGATAGCAAAATGGTTAGCTCGACCTATTTTGCTCGTACCCACAAATACACGCAAAATTTAAGTGGCGCGGGCATGCCTGCATTATCTTTATGGACAAAAGTTGCATGCCCTGCCCATTTTAAAACGGGCTAACGGGCGGCCCATAGACATCGATAAATAAAATAATTTAAAAGCTCATAGAATAAAGTAAAAGAAATTAAATAAAGTAGTTGAAGAGAATCTTTTTAAAAAGATACTTTGATATTTTATATAAAATTGAACAAATCATATAACATCACAATTTTTTAGGCATTAAATCACATCATATCATTTTTTTTATTTTTTCTTATTTTTTCTTACGTAATGCCTGTGGACCGCCCGTATTATCTAATAGAAATGATCATGGGCATGGTGGGCAAACGGGCAGGGCTAAACGAGCTAATGGACAAAATTTCTATGCCCTTCTGCAAAATTTTGCAGGCTATGCGTAATTGACTCCCAAGTCCAGATCTGTAAATCAAAGACTAATGCATTCCAAAAGTGGGTATACAGAGTGTTTTCTAAGTTTTGATTGTAAAAAGTAGTAGTGACTCCAACTTATCCTTGATTTGATATTCAACAAAAAATTAGGGTGTGATTTTTTATTATTTTTACGTATAATTCAGAGATTAATCTTTATGGTCAAATATCTAAGCACTGAACAATATTATTTTTTCATGCATATAAATATATGTAGGATAGAATACGAACATAAGTAGGCATTTTTTCCCATTTGGTGGACCTCTTGCTCATGGTTGGTCCAATACATTTTAGACCTATTAGTCAAAACATGTGACCCTAGTCTAGTAATTTGGTCGTAACCAGACATTTTATCAAAGGCTTTGTTTTCTAGGTGGTTTGATATTTCATAATTGGTGGACAATATTTTAATTTTTTGTCCTTCTTCAAATAATAGGAATTTCTTCCATCTTAGACAAACAATATGTGGTTCCTTGTTATGTGATTATTGTTGTCTTACCCAATGTAACGCCGGACAAGGGAATATGCACTTCGAACATCCTAGATATTCTTATACGATAACTCGCTTCTTATTTAATTAAGACCTAGATGAGAGGGTGTGCATTTTGAATATCATATGTTCTCTTATGCGACCATCTTTATCCTACCCAATGTAAAATGGGCAAGATGGAATGCATTTTGAACACTTAACATTTGTTTGGTTTAGGTGAAAGAATTCCTATATGTAGCAATTCTTCTATTCATCTGGGACTCTGTTGAATCAACTTCTTCAATTCATCTAGGATTCCTTTTCATTTAACCTCACCATTTTTGTAAATATGTGAATTTCTACATGTTCATTGTGTATTAGTGTATCATTTTGTGTCATTTTGAATTTTTTTTTTATAAAAATTATGCCTTTTCATTTTGCGGTCAGTGTGTAAGAGTCTATCGTTTTGTCTAACCTAGAATTTGTTTTTTAAGAAAATCACGGCTTTTCATTTCCCTCAACATTTTTGTAACATGGGATTCTCTACACATTCGTTGCGAATAAGTGTCTTATTTTGTGTCATATGGAATTTACTTTTTTACAATAAATATGCCTTTTCATTTTCCTAAGGTATGTTCACTATATATGAGTCTATCATTTTGTCTCACATGAATTTTTTTTATAAAGAAATTCACGCCTTTTCATTTACCCTCACAGTTTTTGTAACACATGAGTCTCTACTTGTTCATCGTGTATAAGTTTATCATTTTGTGTCATCTCAAAAATATTATGCCTTTTCATTTCCCTAAGGTATGTTAAGTGCTAATGAGTCTGTCATTTTGTCTCACATAGAATTTTTTTATAGAAAATCACGCCTTATCATTTCCCCTCACTATTTTTGTAAAATTGGAGTCTGTGTGTGTTCATTGTGTATAAGTGTATCATATTTTCATTTGAAAGAAAAAAAATTATTTAAAATTATGTCTTTTCATTTTGCTCCCATTTTGTTTTTGCCCATTGACACATTCAGAGGTAAGTGATAATGTTTGTGTAACATGAGAGTCTATTTATGTTATTACTAAAGTCAATTCTTTTAGTAAAAGAATAAGCATAAGCATAAGTGGATGTAGAGTTGTAAAATTTAGTTATTGCGTTTAAGTTTTGAATTATAATAAATAACTTAGTGGATTATATTCTATAATAATGAGATATAAAACAATACTTTGCTCAATCTGAATAAACTTTAAGTCCGATAAAAACTGTATATGTAATATAAGTATTCTACAATTAGATTCAACTTTATTCCATCTTTAGACTATTGCATAACCTATTGGGTTACTTGGCCTAATCTAGAATTATCCACTACATGGAAAGTTTTATTTTGTCTAATCTAGCATTATTCATTATTTGTAACATATTACTTGTATACAATGTTGTGAAACCTGAGCCGGACGTCAAACCAGCAGAGGTCCCGTATTAGGTTTAACTGGTTTAAACAGTTAAACCGTTCGGTCTGACCGGGTGATTTCATACATAATTAATAATTTTTATTTATAAATATATAGTTATATATAAATGTTAAAATTTATATAATTAATAATTATGTATAATTATATTGGAATAAAATATTATCTCATTTTAGAAAATATTTAGTTAAACTCCCCTTATATAACCTAATAATGAAAAATATATGCTAATATGACATTCATATGCAAAGCATGAGAAGACTATCCTAGAGACATTAGTAGCCGTGAATTGAGCCTATATCTGAATATTTTCAAATTTACCCACTCTTCCAAAATGAAATATAGTTGTAAATAGTGATTTCCATGAAAATCGGCTACAGCAGTTACTTTAACATTATTATTTTTTCATGTAAAGTATTTATCTCCTTTCATACTCAACTTTGTTTATTAATTTATTTTATATTCATTGCAAATCAACAATAATCATTTTTCATGGAGTTGAGAAAATAAATATGATGGGTTCAAAGAATGTCGTACCCTAACTACTCTAACTACATAAACTTGTATTTCAGCTAAATAAATGACTTTAGTTAAATAAATTCTTTTTGTAACAAATGACTTTTTTAACAATCCTTGTTGGTCAGCTTTCAATGCCCTTTATGTCATTGGGATAAACATAATTTGAAATTGAAACTGTCCATTAAGAACAAATAACTTTCCAAATGAAATTTTATTATCAACCTAAATATTTAAAAATACATATCAACTTGATGATTCTTTAAACTTCCATTTCCACATTTGCAATTTTAGTTAGACAAGTCAACAAATATAAAATATCAGTTCCATATTTTAACAATATTGTTTATCTCATTCAATTTTATTACTTCAAATTGTTGATTCTAAATTATTTTATATTTATTTATTCTACTATTTTGATTTATATAAAGCTAAGGCGGAAGAACCACTGTAGATGTTCGAGTATACTATTAGTTTTATTTTAAAATTCATGAAAGTTCTACATGTGCCAACTTTGTGAATTGCAATGCGTGTGAAAGTTTGAACTTTGAAGAATAAAAATAGTTGTATACGTATAATAAGAAAAAAAGAAGTTGAATTTTTAAATGTTTTCTAACTTTTCTGGTTACTTTGTGTCTCTTAATACATCTAACTATAAGAGGCTATGAAATTATTGCATTTCAATTTCCATATCCTAATGTTGAAGTGATATTTTTTAGTACTATCAAGAGTATTCCTCACCTTTTTGAGTAAGAAACTAATATCTTTTGGGGTGAATGTTGCAATGATATGTTGACATGTGAAATATTTTTAAAATGTCAACGGTCATAGTTGAACACCAAAAAAAGCAAACTATTTTGTATTACTTTTTTGTTACATATTTTGAATTAATTTGACTATATTTTTCTCGTATGAAGATTAAGTTAAGAAAATAAAATATCTCCTCCTCATATCAGAAGAGAATAATCTCCTTCAACAATTAAAATCATGATATGTGTCTCACTTAATTATTTTTTAAAAACACATTTCAAAAAAACTAAAAACTAAATAATACACATGTCATTTTATTGACCGAATGAGATACCTTATCTCCTGATATGAAACATATTTTATTCTCTTAATTAAAAGTAGATAAAGTTGCAATGTTTTTATAAGCATTAGATTAAGACCCTTTTATATTTATTTTTCTAATATCCATATATAGATGCACGATAGCATAATTGAATGTAAAACTATCTTCCTTTTTTCCATAAGTTTGTTTATTTGTGGGAAAATAATATATCCTCTTATACCATAAAAAAGTAACATATATCATAAAAAATTATATATTATTTATAATGATTGATTTATCAGTGATAATATTCATTTTCTTGTGCATATATGAATTTAATATAATGATATATCATTAATTGAATAATGATCTACCTAGTATTTTTATAAATTGAGTTCTAGTATTTAGTTTTGGTGTATGAGACACAAGAAACAAAATAATAGCAGGCATGCTTAAGTAATAATGATAGGTGAAAAGGAAGTGGCACTGAGTGGTGTTGACTTAGGGAGAGTACATGTTTTATTTCTATCTTTTTTATATTTTAACTTTTCATATTAGTCTAGATTAACATTTTATTTTTATTTAGAGTAATTTTATATCCTCTTACTAAATTCTTCTACAAATTCTCATATCCATAAAAAATAATATATATCACTTATAAAACAAATATTAATAAATAAAGTGTCATCTTGTGATATATGTCACTTTTTTTTTTGTGGATGTGAAGTTTAGTATGAAGATATATTTTTCTTTTATTTATTATTACTTTTGTTCACACATATTTATTTATCTAAAGTTCCTTTTACTTTAGTTTCTAATATGCATTAAATAATATTATTTTAATACTATTGTCGCAACGAACATTTTTACTTTCTGATATCAAAGATTTAAGTTTTATATATATTTTATTTTGGTGAACCAAATTTTTTTTATTAAATGTAATATATATTTTAATTTTTATTTAGTGCACTTTATATTATATTTCTTTATCTTTATTTTAATTGTCAAAGTAAGGTGATAGGTGATTAATATGTTGTTGGTGGTTACATATGATAATATATTTTTTATAGAAATTAAAAATGGTTAAATGTAAAATATGTATTAGATTTGGAAGACATGAGGAAGAAAAGAATGCAACGAATACTTCTTGTTATTGAAAATGAATCAAAAGAATACAAGAGAAGTTGCCTTTATACAACAAGCAAAACAGAATTTGCAAAACAGAATTAATCAACTTGCCTAAAACATAAACTAAACAGAAAAAAGGAAAACCCAACTGAATAAAAAACACTTCAACACCCCCGTCAAGCTTGAGTGTGTATATTCATAACTCCAAGCTTGGGCAACAAATGCAAAAAAACAGCAGGGTCTAGTGCTTTGGTAAGAATATCCGCCACTTGATCATGAGTTGAAAGAGAAAGTAAATGAAACAACTTCTTTTGCAATCGTTCATGAACAACATGACAATCGATTTCAATATGTTTTGTTCGTTCATGAAACACCCCATTGGCAGCAATGTATCTCGCAGAGTTATTATCACAGTAAAGCAAAGCGGATTGTGTATGATGCAATTGAAAATCGTCTAACAGAAAAGTTAGCCACTGAATTTCACACGAAGCCAACGCCAATGCATGATATTCAGCCTCCGAAGATGAGCGAGAAACAATAGTTTGTTTCTTTGATTTCCATGAAATCAAAGAATCTCCTAAGAAAGTGCAATAACAAGAGATAGAACGATGTGTATCAAGACATGTAGCCCAATCGGAATCACTAAAAGCTTTAATGTGTAGAGAAGAATTTACTGGATAAAATAACCCTTGACCAGGGTTACCCTTGAGATAACGCAAAATCCTTGTAAGAACTTTATAATGATTGTTTGTAGGAGATGCCATCAACTGTGAGAGTTGTTGGATAACAAAGGAAATGTCTGGTCGTGTGTTGGTAAGATACAACAGTCTACCAACCTGTCTATACAACAATGCATCATGAAATAATGGGATGTCATTTTGAGAAAGAGAACACCCCTTCACCACGGGTGTTGACATAGGCTTAGAGTTTAAGAAATCTGTATCCAAGAGGAGGTCAAGTGTGTACTTCCTTTGGCATAGTATGATACCTTTAGAAGAATGATCAACCTCCAAACCAAGGAAGTATCTAAGCTTACCAAGATTCTTTATCTTGAATCGTGTATGTAGATGATGTTTAACCAACTGTATTTCAACATCATCATTCCCTGCTAAAATCAAGTCATCCACGTAAATTAATAAAGCAGTAAATTTTGTGCCCTTAGACTTGGTGAATAAGGAATGATCATGGTGAGATTGATGATATCCTAAATCCACCAAGGCCCTCGATAACTTTGCAAACCATTGACGACTTGCCTGCTTCTGTAACGCCCCGAAAAATACTTCTAAAAAACATTGCGGAAAAATGTGTAATTTTTTTTTTGAAATGGTGATGTATAAAATTGTTTCTTTTTAAAACCTTCCTTTTCTGGGACATCACTTTAAGTAATTCAAATGCGGAAAATCAACTTATCATTATCGAATGATAACTTAACCTGATTAACAATTTCCTGAATAACACAATGCATATAATCAGTTAAGTCATAATTAGTTCATACAAACTAAGTCGAAAAAGGCGGAAACTACATCGCCACTAACATATACAAAATCAAAATGGAAACACAACCCCCATCAAAACCAAAAGGGGACATCGACGAGCCCACAAGTTGACTCAGAAGATTCCAGGAATGCTGGACCCCTCACTCGGGTCCTCCTCTTCTTCCGAGTCGGACACGAGGTTGATCACCTCCACCAAACTCTCTACATTTACGAGTTCAATGACCTCGTCTTCCTCTTCCTCTTCTTCCACTTCGTTATGCCATAACCCCGCGACATAATTCGGAGGGGGTGACATTCTCAAAACCTTGATCTTCTTGCAGGGACCTCCTCCAAGAACCTGGCTCCTCGTGGCTCTACTGGATGACGGAGCACCCAAACAATCTGACCATGTTCTCCGACCGTGAAAGGGAAGGGCGCCATCACTCCTGACTGGCGGGTACCAAATTCCATTCTCTGGAGACCTTAGCCCCCTTGGCGGCAAGGTGAAAGAAGTGTCAATGTAGGCGTCAGGTTGAGGGATCATCATCGATGACCCGTTGCACATCATATGCAACGACAGACCGCAGGGGCCTGTGTAGGTGTATCTGTACCCATCACTATTCCATTGTCCCATCGGGGACATGTGAAGTGATAACCTCAAACGTGACTGTTGTTGTTGGACATCTGCATAGCAAACACATACAAACAAGAACAATACAACAGAGAGAGTACGACATCTAATGAACATAAATTCATTGACGTCGTGGACTTACTCAGAATATCACACACAGACTTAAAATCTATTTTAGCATACAATTCATCAGTTATCATAAACATCATGAAGTAATACATAACTTACCATTTATTTTCAATATTACCAATATATCAAATAATATAATCAACATTCTACTCATAATCATATCACATGCATAAA
>NC_032024.1:15992611-16009123 GCF_001865875.1 Lupinus angustifolius
GGGACTCGTCTCACCCAGACTCTCCCTCAAGACACTGTTGGCGAATCACCGTCCAATCAGTGCCTTCCCTGCTTACATCACGGTTCTCTAAGACGTCCCGTCATTTCCTCTCCACTACTTCATGGTCACAATGCAATGCATTCCTAGTCAGAGTCAAATGCAATGTCGTAATCAACACATGATCGGCCCATCCTTAAGCCATCTCCCGACCAGGAATGCTTCTCATGGGACCCGATAGTACATCAACCGTACATGCTCAAGGTAACATCTCAATCACAACAACCCATCACCGAATACTCTTGGACGGTCACATGACCAAGCCTCTTACGGTCGGTCAATCGTTGTCCAGTGATATCGTGTATCCTTACTAGGGTACCCCCTAGTTCACGACCTCAGGTCGGATACTTGCCCAACAAGGCATAAACACAATGTTTTCATACTTTTGTGGAGTCATGCTTCTCATCTAAGCCATGATCTCATTCCATAACCTTTATATCACAACACACCCTACCCGGGTTCATCACATTGTTCACAACATCATTTCATTTCAATCTTTCCATACCATCCCTCGCCAAAACAGGGACTAGTCGCTCAAGCAACAATTCATCTTTAAATCTCAAATAAACTGAAGCTTTTCTCGCCTAGGCGAAGGTACTATCGCCTAAGCGACGCCTCTTCTCGCTCCAGCGAGACCTCTCTCGCCCAAGCGAGACCTTTTCTCGCTCAAGCGAGACATATCTCACTCAAGGCGAGAAAGGTACAAAAACCCATTAAAATCCTGGGCGTTCTAGCCTAAGCGAGGCCCTTGCTCGTCCAGGCGAGGCTTGCTCGCCCAAGCGAGTTTTTGTCGCCCACGCGAAGGAGTTCCAAAACCAAAACTTCCACTCGCCCAGTCCCTCGCCCAGTCTTCGCCCAAGCGAGACTGTGCTTGCCCAGGCGAGAGTTTCTCGCCCAAGCGACAGGGACTTGGACAGAATACCAATTTTGTCATTTTTCAACAACCGAAACCCATTTACACATGGTTTTTCAAACACCTGCACACAGAAAAGTTCCCAATAACATTCATGTACAATATTCACACATTTCATCAACAATCATATATATTCAAAATCATTCAAACATAAAAATCTTGGGTTTCTTAAAACCCAAGTTAACTCCAAAACCTTTGAGATAGTTTAGGAGATCCGAGTGTCATATTCGGACACCACTATGTCACGATGTATTCTCTCTCACCTTAATGAAGCGCTGCTTTAATTCGTCAACTAAGGGTGGTTTGGTTTTCAAGGTTCGAACACCGAAATCTTCGTAACTACCACAATAAAAATCCGTTAGTTTCTGATATTTCTAAAATTGTTACTAAAATACTTAAAATCATTTCTCTTTTCCCCTTCGTGANTCATACATCCCTTTCATCCATCTGGCCCAACATCACATGTTCTTGACCATCATTTTTCATCGAAAGTTCATTCATGGTTTCCATCCATTTTAAAGGTACGGTTTTTTAACAAAACTACGCATTCCGATTTAGACTTTCTTTGATAATCTTACAATTTTAAAGTAAGTTATTCAAAGTATCCTTTAAGAGTTTTATGAGGCACCCATGTACTCATAAACCTTAACATCCTTTTTAACAAAAGTTTCTATTTTTCTAACTTGTTCCAAGCCATGGTTTAAGGCTAACAACAAATAGAAATACATACATTCTCATTTTTCCAAAACACTTCCTAAAGGTTCCTTTGATTTCATCATCATCCCCTTTGGCTAAAACAACAAAATACATGTACATTATAACAACTCCATGAACACAAGTTGTTCATGGTTTCAACAAAATATTTTCATAAGTTCAAGAACATCACCATTTTCGGTTTTGAGGAGAAAATAAGTTATAAAGCGTTTTAGAAAATTTCAACGGTTGAATATGTTCTTGACATGCTCATGAACAACATACTTAAATCTCATCAATATCCATTGAATGTTGAGAGATCAAGGATTGCAGATGGAAGAAACAAGGAGAAATGAGAGAAACGATGAAGAGAGGATTTTTACGTTCTCTTGAAAAAATTTCAAATGAGAGAGTGTGAGAGTGAAGAGTGAAGTGTGAGGGTTTAAGGGGAGAGAAGGAAATCAGATTTCCTCTAGGCAATGATGAAAAAATCTCCTAGGGTGGCTAATGATGAGCTCATGGGAGATTTGAGAAAGTGATGTGAGATTTGCTTTATGGAAATCAAATCTCGCATCCCAATGCGAAATGATCACCTTGCGGGCATGTGCAATGATTCCGAGTTACGAAACTCAAAAACCACTTTTTGAGCCGTACCGGGTGAGATTCAGCCTTGACAGCGGTCCGAAACTGACTGTCTCTGAAAATCATGAAAATTTACCACCAGATTGGAAATAGAATTTCAAGACTAAAACTCAACTAGAGTTTCGTCTAATTATTTACCAAAAATTCCCAGAAATTCATTTTCGAAAATATAATTAATAAAATCTTATAATTCAAAATCGTAAAATTTGTGGTGTTACAGCTTCAATCCATATAAGGATTTATTCAATTTGCACACTTGATTAGGCATAGAATAATGAACCCCTTGAGGTAGGCTCATATAAACTTCCTCATCCAAATCACCATGCAAAAACGCATTGTTAACATCAAGTTGTTCCAACAACCAACCTTGAGAGGATGCAACAGCCAACAATAACCTTACTGTAGTGAGCTTGATGACAGGTGCAAACGTATCGAAGTAGTCTAATCCTTCTGTTTGTGTGAACCCTTTTGCTACAAGGCGAGCTTTATGCCTCTCTATGCTACCATCAACTTTGTACTTCAATTTGTAGACCCACTTTGATCCTATAGCTTTCTTTCCAGGGGGCAATTCCATGACAGTCCATGTTTTATTTTGTTCTAAGGCTTGCAATTCACTTTGCATAGCCTTGATCCACTCCTCTGATTTAACAGCTTGGCTAAAGGTTCTTGGTTCACTGTGTGCTGTAATGTTGAGGATGTAATGTAAATAGTTTGGTGATAAGGACTGATAAGATAAAGTTGAAGTTATTGGATGAATAATGTTGCATGGGTGGTCAAAAGTAGATGAGTTTAGAAGGCTGTAGTGGAAATCTTTTAGATAGGTAGGAGGAATATGGGGCCTGTTTGACCTTCTAAGTGTGACAGATGGTGAATTGTGGGTTGAGTTGGGTGTAGGTTGATCTATTGATTGATTCATGGGTGATGATGGGTCTGTTGCTCGAGTGTTTGGTTGGTCTGTGATGGGTGGTTCTTGGTCTTGATTGTTAGTAGTCTATATAGGCATGATGGGTTGCTCATAGGGCAGGAAGGATCACATATCTGGCTGGTCTTGGACAGTTTGGAGAGGTTGTATGGAGTATGGGAAAATATGCTCATAGAAATGAACATTTCTACTAGCAAAAATTTGTCTGGTTGTCATGTCAAGGAGCAAATAGCCCTTGGTTCCTGGTTTGTAACCAAGGAATACACACCTCTTAGCCCTGGGATCCAATTTTGTTCTCTGTTGTGTCAATGTACACGCATAGCACAAGCTACCAAATACTCTTAGATCAGTTAGTGATGGTTGAATGGCATACATAACTTCTGATGGAGATTTGAGGCCTAAGACTTGAGTGGGGAGTCTGTTAATCAAATAAATTGCATGCCTAGCTGCATAGCACCAGAAAAGCTTTGGCAAATTGGATTACAGTGTGGGCCAAAATGTGGGCAAAATGTGCCTATGCTTCCTTTCAACTATAGAATTCTGTTGAGGTGTCTCAACACATGAAGTTTGGTGCATTATTCCAGTTTCAGCATAGAAAGAAGGCATCAAAAATTCCCCACCATTGTCTGATCTAATAGTCTTAACCCTTTTATCAAATTGAACCAAAACAATTTTCACATATTCTTTGATAATGTTTCTAGCATTAGACTTATTATGCATTAAAAACAGCCAGGCATATCTTGTAAAATCATCAACAACAGTCAGGAAGTATCTATGGCCATGGATAGATGGGATACTAGTGGGTCCCCATATATCCACGTGGACAATCTCAAACGAAAGAGTAGTGGTAGAAGAACTTGTAGTAAATGGATTTTTTGATTGTTTGGCCAAATGGCAAGAGTCACACACTTTATTTGGATCAAAATTTACATAAGGAAACAATTTGCATATATTTTGTAATACATTGTGGGAAGGATGTCCTAAAATAAAATGCCATAGATCAAAAGAACCTATACTACAAGTAGTGTTTACAGTGTGGGCAAGAGAAGAATCTGGTTTGGCAGTCTTTGGAGGATGTAAAGATGATTGTGAGCCTTAGCATGTCCAATCATCTTCAAGGAAATCATATCCTGGATCACACAACATACATTGTCAAAGGTAATGGTACAATTAAGAGAGGCTGTAAGTTTATGTATAGAGATTAAATTGTAATGAAAGTCAGGTATGTAAAGCACATTAGTGAGTAACAGGGTATCAGAAAGGGCTATGGTTCCTGACTGCTTTGCTAAGATAGAGAAACCATTAGGCAGTTTTACCAAAATAGGTTTAATGCTATGGTAATTGATAAAATTTGTAAGACTATTTGTTACGTGATCTGTTGCCCCAGTATCAAGTATCCAACAATTCTTAGAAAGAAAGGTACCTGATTGAGGCATCATTTCCTCATTGATGCTCATCTGATTAACACAGTGCATTGAGTCAAACACTAACTCTGCATTCTGTTCTTGTGACACTGATTCCTTTGATTTGCCTATATTAGCATCATTGTTTGTTTGGTACTGACTTGTGTGGCCTTGATTCATTGTAGCATTCACTGCTCCAACACCCGACCTTGTTCTGAACTTGAAATTAGGAGGGAATCTGTGCTTATAATAGCAAGAATCCACTGTGTGATTTTCCCTTCCACAAAAAGTACAGATTTTGAGACTGCTACCCCTTCCAATAATGCTTCTATCTGTTGATCCTGAATTTGTATTGGTCATGATTCCTCGACTAGGAACTTTGCTATTGTTAGCCTGGCTTCCTTTATTATACCTGTTAAAATTTCCTCTCCAAGTTTGTTTAGAGTTTATTGAACCTATCAAATTCCTTTGATCTAATTGACTTGTTGTGTCTTGTTGTCCTTCTTGTTGTGTCACAAGGGATTAGACTTTGTTCATTGTGGGCAAAGGTTCCATGAGCAAGATTTGGGTCTTGATTGTATTGTAATTGTCATTAAGTCCCTTCAAAAAACAGATCACCAATTCAGCCTCCCTGTAATCCTTAATTGTTTTTAAAGTGTTGCAGGTGCATTTGTTGTTACATATGCATACTGGCAAGGGTCTTAATGACCCCAACTCTTCCCATAGGACCTTTAGATCAGTAAAGAAGGTAGACACATTTCTCTCACCCTGCCTCACAGAATGGATTTCTTGAAGAAGGTCAGAAGTTCTGAAATGATCAACCTTAGAAAACCTTTCTCTGATTTCTTCCCATAATTCTTAGGCACTATCTATGTAAATTGTGCTCTGTGCTATCTGGTTTGATAAAGATCTGGTTATCCATGACACAACCATCGCATTACACCTTTCCTAGGCTTCATAGTTTGAATCTGAGGGATTTGGCATTTGAATAACTCCATTGACAAACTTGTATTTGTTTTTGGAAAGAAGAGCTCTCCTCATCGATTTGCTCCATGAATGATAGTTGGTCCCATCAAGAGGAGGAGAAACCAATGGTATACCTGGATTATCACCAGGGTGAAGATAGAAGGGGTTTGATGGATTTTGAGATCCATCCATTTCTGAACCTGCTTGGATTATATCGGCTTGCATTCTGATTCTTGATTGTTGTTTAGAAACAGCTCAGTGTTGATGAATGTAGAATAAGAATAAAGGATTAGTGAGGAAGAGAGATCAACTATGGTGATCGAATTGTGTGAGAGGAAGAAAGGAAGATATAATGGTGCAGCAGAGCTCTCAGGTTGAGAGCTCTGATATCATATAAGATTTGGAAGACATGAGGAAGAAAAGAATGCAATGAATACTTCTTGTTATTGAAAATGAATCAAAAGAATACAAGAGAGGTTGCCTTTATACAACAAGCAAAACAGAATTTGCAAAACAGAATTAATCAACTTGCCTAAAATAGAAACTAAACAGAAAAAGGGAAAACCCAACTGATAAATCCAACTGAATAAAAAACACTTCAACAATATGAAAGAGAAAATTATACCATGATGATAGTTATTGTAGAAGAATATATTTTTTGGTACATGTTGTAGAAGAATATAAAAACGACTAAAACATGATTATATGGTTTTTGTTGTGAAAATAAAAATATGTAAAGAGTAAAATAGGGAAATATAAACTATACTATGATGAATGTTTATTTTGTATTTTTTCTTTATTAAGTAGTACAGAAGTATAAACATAATGATATCAAATTTCTACATCATGGGAAAAAATAGTTATAGTGATAGATAACAGAAAAGTTTTTGATGAAAATGACTGAATGAGTGCAAGCAAAGAAACCAGAGAATGTGTCTATTCTTGGCATTCGCATGCAATTACCCACTTCAAATTTGCGGCTAGTGGAGGAGCTAAAAAACCAACCATCCCACTTCCTGACAAAATTAACGGCTCTCGTTATAATTCCTTAAACATTCAACTTTCCACTAAATAACTTAATCTTCATCAAAATATTATTTTAAAACATATATTATTTAAATTCAGTGGTATCCACTTTAATTAGTAAATAATTAGTTATTCCATTATACAAATATCCTAATCACTTTGATAATTAATATATTATTATACTCATCAAGAGTACTCATGTTGTAATAGTGCTTTCATTACAACATTAATACACACCAGAATAAAGTGACATAGTTGATTCTAATGGAAATGGTGAAAATCCATTGTGATGAGGTTGAACTTTGGGTATTTTATTGTGTGTTTCTCTAAGGTGGGATTAAGTTTAGCGTGAGTAAACAAAAAAATATTAATTTAAATTATTAGTTAAAGAAGGATGAAATCTTAAATTTAGTCAAGTTTATTTTAGAGATGTCTCATTCTTTATAGTTATTCCATCCACTATGCCTTAATGGTCAACAACCTAACAAGTACAAATCAGCGAGTAACAAAGCAACAGAGACAATCCTAATAGTTGAGAAAAATAGATTCTAAAAGAATAATGTTCTATGAATGACAAGCGTAGACAACATTTTTTGTATTTGATTTTAGTAATGATCTTTTCAGTTTTTTGAGATATATGTATAATTAAAAAATGTAAGATAAATTAAAAATAGAAATGGTTTCATTTATTGTAACATAATAACATTGTTATTTTTAAATTGTACAAAAATATGACGGCTTTAAAAAATCAAATTGAACTATAAACCAATTTATATGTTTTATTTGAGCATTATTCTAATTAACTATAATTTAATTATAAATTTAAGTAGTTAGGTGAATGGAATCATGATCCAATTATTTGTACCTTATCCAAATAATTACGATTTAAATAAGACTTCACTATAAATTTGGATCAATCCAACAATGAGACAGCGTGAAAGTTTGCTTAGCAAGTAGTAATAATGTTAATTTGGGCGGTTAGATATGAAATTGGGGTTGCATAGCGCAACATAAATATTGAGAGTATGTTTATTGTCTCACTTTTTGTACCACTCCATGTATCATCACTTTTGATTGATTAAAAAAAATTATTTAAATTAAACTGTAATTATTAAATATTTTTCTGGTCATTCATATATCTGAACACATAAAATGACATAAATGAGTGAGAAAGTAGATATAGACTCATAAATATTTTGTTGGTTTATAAAGCTAGCTAATAGCCATATGGAATATTACCATCCTAAATAGTAAATGCAATATCACCTGCTATGCTTAGTTCCACCAAACCAAAAGGGACATGAGATATGGTACGGAGCAAGTCAATTGGAACTTTGTTTCATCACACGAAGCTTTTTTTGTAAATAAATTTGTATAAAACTTCTTAAAAAGCTTATGTAGTTTAACAATCAAACTTTTAATTATCTAAAAAGCTTATTAAATCTAACCAGTCAACCTATTTAATTATACTATTTATTAATAATTATATTATATTAGTTTAATATTACTATAATTATTATTTGTGAAATTTAAAAATAAAGAATATGGACAAAAATATAATTTAAATAACCTATGTAAAAGCAGATATATTAACCTATTTAAAGACCTTATAGAAAATTAGACTTCTAAATAAATTTACAGACTAGACTTTAAATAAATCAGGTCAGATATCATTGGTAGTTCTAAACAAAAATAAATCAGGTGAAGCTCAGACTACTATATTTATATAGGTCATGTATGAATAATGGAAAGGTTCACCAGTTGACACAGTAATGAATGAGAGCCTGTCACAGAATAGGTCCGATGCTTGACATTCCCACTAATATTTCTGGCTAATTGATGGGATTTGTTACCCCACTCATCTGTTCAGAAATCAGATAGAACATGAGGTAGGAAAATAAGCAATAGATTATAGTCACAAAAATATGTATAATGACATAACATGTATAAATTATCCAATCAAATGTTCCAAGACTCAATTTGATTATGAAGTCTTCCATTTCTATTCAAAAGTTTAAGGCTCAACCGTTTCCCATTTCTTCTAATCAAGTAAACAGCGTGTAATTGCAATGTTTCAAAGCCTTGGTAAATGTATCCAAAAAGAAAGAAAACATTTTTTTCTAATGAAAACATATCAAGCAGAATTTATATCAGTTGGTAATAACATATTAACCTTAGCATCTTTAGCTGCATCCTCTTTCCTTTTTTTGAATTTAGCAACATGATGATGATACTCTTCAAGCTCTTTCTCCAATCTTTCAATGAACTGGCTTGTATGCTCAAGGGATTGTTCATATCTATATTTCTCCAGGGCCTGAAAATTTATAGTTCTCATATTGTTAGAAACCATAAGCTTCAGGCCAAAAGGATAGAACCCTGTGCTTTCTCAACAAAAATATATTCCAGATTAAACTATGAATCAACATTTAATAGTTTTTAAATCATCATACATTCCATCAAATCACTAATCCTTTCATTTCTCACAAAACAAACAGAAAGTGTACTAATGCATGTTTATCTAAATAAAAGAGAATTTAGTGACTCAGTAGGAAAAAATAAATTATAGCTTCAATTCATGAGCATGCATAAAGCCCGCATACGGGTATTGCTCTTAGCTGCAACGTGTTAAGGCATAAATCCAAAACAGTCTGCAAACTTTTATAGCTAAACAGATTCATTGTTTTTTATATAAGCCAGAGTATAATATTAATGAGAGTAATAGCCGTACTCCAACCAAACAATTACAACATGAGCCCAAACCGGAAACACGGGTTATACAAGTAGAAGGAGAAAGACACAGTACGAAAAAGAAAAAAATTGGCTTCCCCTTAGAAGAGATCCAAACCATGACTGGATCTTAATCAAATCAAACAACCCTACTACATCCCACAGTTCAGTTTTAAAAATCACACAATTCTGCAAAAGCCACAAGGACCAAAGTGTAGCATGCCAAACATTATGAAACGAGCATTATGAAATAATGCGATAAGCATAAAAGATGCAAAACATTCCTATCAACCTAGTTTAAAGCTTGATAAATTCCAACTTCAAGTAGACAATTTCTAGAGTTTCAATATGGCGAGCAGAAAGAAAGAAACAGTGAATATTTCCTTCCAAAAACAGGAAAAGATACAAATAGTCCAATATAAAATACCATATTATATGTATGACCTAATGGTTGTACTCACCTTTGCTTTTGATAATGTATCTGGAGGTGACATTACTTTTGGCTGTACATAGTTCTTTCCACGGTAGAAAATGATAGTATTATTAGGCATGATCTCAATCACAATGCCTTTGCTCAGTCGAGCAAGCTCTTCAGCATATTCATGAATCTTTCCTGGTTGGCAAGGCTTGCAGATAACCTTTACTGTCTCATGGTTCTTCCAGTGAAGATGCATGTTTAGAACTACCCCACCAAACACTCCTCGCCTCCCAACTGGAACATAATGTTTCTTTCTTTCGCCAGTACGCTTCAGGTAATGCCTCTCCTCCTCGGTTAAAATTTCAGGATCAAATGTTTCTGCAGGGGGCTTTGGCATGTCAAATTTCCTTAGCTTCTCAATTAACCATGTTTCCTTTCGCTTGGCCTGTGGAATTATAAGTGAAGGTAAAAAGACCCTAAGTTAGGAAGGAAAATTAAGGAAGGAAGGAACAATGCCTGTTTCCTGCCTATATGAGGCATTATAGTATGTCTGTACTGCTAAGATGAAGACATCAAACAGCATTACAACAGAAAGATATCTATTATCTAACTGATCTACACTGTGTCTGTGATATTGTACTAATAAGCAAGGTAACTAACAAACTTAACATTCAAGGTAATAATGCCTTAATGAAAAAACGATATTGACAGAAACCTTCCCGGATATAAAAAGATGCCCAATTGTTGTAACAGGTATGTCATGTTCAATTAGAAGTATTCCCACCTTAATAACAATAAATAAAACTTCTTGGAGGCAATTCAAATGCAATACATAGCAACATTCTGGTTATGTTCAATGCTTGACACACAAAGAGAAGCAGCACTTTCAATTAGGGATTAACAGAACAATGCCAATACAATTATTCAAAAACTGGAGATTGTCCAAAAGCGTAGATGACAAACTCACAGGCAAATTATCAATAAGAACAGTAAAAGAGCTGAAGCGAGGTGCAGGCAGCATCTACAGGAAATAAAGCTTAAACTAAAAATCAGTAACAAATAAATCCAACCTTTTCAAGCTTATATCTAATTCTAACTTCTGGATTTGGAGAGTTCATTTTCTTTTTGGCCTTCAAGCGATAGAATCTGAGCTCATTCACTTTGGCCTTTTTAGACATTACTTTCTTCTTCTGGCTCTTTGTTGTGGTACTAATATCATCATTCTTACTCAGAGAGAACCTTACAACATCACTGTCAGTCCTCAGCTCAACTGATGCATTACTTATGTATCTAGCATGTAGCCAGTTTCGCAAAATACTCTGGCTTCCGATGATATTTGATCTCTGCATTTGAAGGAAACCTGATGAAGATACAGAGGGCACTCTTGAAAGATGTCTTGGTGTACTGTAAGTTCTTGGTTGTATAAACTTATGAGGAGTAAAAGACTGGAAATGTGAAGTTGCAGTAGAAGATGATGCAATAGCTGCAACATCTTCAACTAGACAGAATAACCAGGATAATCTACCCCTGCGTAGCCAGAATATAAATCTGTATTCAGGTTCCAGGAGCATTATAAAGTGAGCAGGAACTAAGACAAATATGATTCACAAATCACAACAATCTCAATTCCAAAAAAAGAGGAAGCGAGAAAATTAGATTAGCTGGATAGTGGGCAGAAGACTGTTTTACTGCTTTAGACAACATATTCCCAATTATCATAAATAGAAAATGCAAACACAATCCCCTTTTACTGTTTAATGAGATGCACATCTATCTGTTAATAAAGTTAAAGCCCTCAATAGCTGAAGTCATATCTTTTACGAAGAATATACTACATTTTTTGTTCCTATTTATTTGTCCAATTGCAAAAATACGCATCTTAAGAAATGTATTCATCGTGTTGATTTACATGACATTTTTTTGTGTTTTTTCCTAATATACTATTTCTCTCTTAGTGGTTATTATTTTTTGTCCACTAATTATGTGAATTAAGAAAGTATTAAATAAGGGTAAACATTGAAAATAACAATTAATGTACTCTTGAACTTCAAAATGGGATGGATAAATAGGAATAATTTGTTTCTTCAAAATGGATAAATAAGCAGGAACATGGGTAGTATTTTATTGTGTGATCTAAATTATAATGTTATATAACTATCTTCCACATTTTGTTTGCATAAATTGATAAGATATAAAGTTGATTAAAGAGCATCCAAAAATATCTTGAGCCCTAATAACCGCAAGCATATATATGAAGCAAGAGTTGTTCTTTCCTGTCAAATTCGCTTACTTGCCATGCAAGCAGGCAGACAATGCAAAGACATTGTGTGTTCTACATTATAATGTTATATAACTATCTTCGACTTTTTGTGTACATAGGTTGAGAAGAGATGAAGTTAGAGCATCCCAAAATAACTTGAGCCCTAATAAATGCAAGCATATATAAGAAGCAAGACTTATTCTTCCCTCTAGATTTTACTAACTTGACAAGCAAGCAGTCAGACAATGCAAAGACAAAACCAGCATATAATTACTGAACAAATGAACAGACACAAACGAATAAAGAAACCAATCTGAATTACATAAAAGAAACGATTTAATTAAATGATAAAAATGAACCTCCTAAATGTGCCAGAAAATTGCCGCCCTGCTCCACTAAGTGATGCTGCAGAAAACATGAAAGTCCAAAATCCAGCTGAAAAATCATAAAAGGAAATGAGGAAGAAACAAAATAACAAAGTGAAAGATAAAGGAAGGGGTGAGTTGTAGTGTTCATTTATGCACACGAGGGGCAAAAATTAACACCATGCCCTTGTGTTAACTGTGTGAAATGTGAATTATAATACAAAGGCGGCCCAATGCACGAGGCTCACACAACCTTACTATGATTTTAACCCATGACCTTCAGGTCACAAGGCAAACAACCTTACAATTGCGTCGAGATTCACCCTTTGTGTCAATTATAATAGTCTAGATATATGTTATGAAAACCATAGCAAGAACCAATCCATTTCCCACTATGTTGTACTTTCGGTTATACATAGTCGGTCCTACGCCTAGATAAACTGCAAAGGTTGTGTTAATCACTTGACACACAATATAAAATTTTGTCGAATCTTCAATGATATGAAAAAAATAAGCAATAGCAAGAATAAATATAAAAAAATTAACAATCAAAATCAAATTATAATCTTTATAAGTTTTTATAGAATTAGAAGACTAAAAAAGGTGGTTCGGTGCACGAGGATAGATGTACATAACCGAACCCTCACATGCGACAAACTATTTCCAGGATCTGAACTCATGACCACCAGGTCACAACGCAAGCAACCTTACCATTGGGCCAAGGCCAACCCTATATAGCATTAAAAGACTACATTATAAATATTTGTAAATTAGGAGAAAAGTATAGTTCAAAGGCTAAATTACAAAATTCAGAAGTTTTGTTTACCAAAAGTTTATGCAAATTTTCAATATGCAATAAGTAAGTCAGAGTTAGTTAATTTTAGTTTTGAGATAAGAAAAAACTTCAATGCATAGTGGTTGATCGCATTGGAAATGGACTGCCATACTAGGTGAACTTTACTTTACCTACAATTTTGGGGATCCAAATCAGTCACCCTCTAGAGAGTGGTTTTCCTAACCATTACCTCCAGCTCAAGGGTTATTCTCATGGCCATGTATCTCGGAAAATCAATCAAAGACCAAAAAAATGTACAAGCCTGTAAAATACAATGCATCAAAATTCCTCCCGAAATACACGGAATTTAAGCCAAAACAATGATAAGAAGCTAAACATTCGATATATACTGCTGCACACTACGAAAAGACAAGCAAATTCTGTGAAATCCTTTCTCTAAGAACATAATTAGTTACTAGTGAAGTGCATCTTAGTCTTATATTATGGAGAAATTAAAAGACTGACATTAACATTGTTGAGCAACAGCTCCAGGTTGATGTTGAAGGTGGCTAAGGATTGATAAGAAGTGTGATTAAAATATGACCATATTTTACATCAGTGGATAGAATCGGGGAGTGACATAGTTAATTGGTACTGGTACGAGTGTGGGTAAGTGATTCACTTGGATATGCAGTTCCTTTTTTACATTAATACCTTCTTTAGGATGAAAAGAAGAATCTGTTACATGGAACACCATACGACGAATTCGGTACACTAAATGAGAGAGAATTATGTACATTGGGTAGTAAATAAACACAAACAGAGCAGAATTTTTTGCCCGGGACATACTTCGAATAGATTGTAGTCATACTTATTCTGAATCCACCAAAGATAAGCAAATAATAGAATCACTAACCCAAACCAAGATAATAATTTAAATTACCAGTTAAACGTTGTTCTCAGCTCTCACTTCTCTTTGCCACACATTTCATTCCCTTCTTTTGTTAACTTGGCAGGCAAATACAACGTTCTCTCTGTGTTCACTATTCTTTTCTCTTTTTTCCTGGTCTCTTCGTCATAAGAAATAATAACAATAATGGAATGGACTAGTTGAAGAAACCCCTATGCTGTTATGGGCTTCGACTTTCGGTTATGATTTGGACATCAAATATGTTTTCTGTACAAGTTGGACTATGATGCAATTATCGGTCTCACATTTTTTTTTGGTTTTGGACTCAAAATTTTTGAAAAATTAAGTCGCATAGCTGAAAATTGGGGTAAGATATACTCTTATAAGACACAGAAATAAAAAATAAATACTTATTTTAAGCAATTTAATTTTAATAAATAGTATTTAATTCAGGTAATTAGTTAGGGTACCATTTTATTACGGACGGACAAAATATTAAATACATTCTATGATCTATAATAGACTCCTGAACTCATAACTCTAATAGCAAAGACTATTTTATCAAATTTTGGCTTAAATTGATTTTCTACATTTTAACCGCAAAAAGTGTGTTAGCAACTCCCGAAGAAGTGACGTAACCGAAAATTGAGACGTGACAATCACAAAATATCATCTCTTTTTTTTTTCTTCCTTTTCATATTCTCTCAAACACATCACACTTTCACTCATATGCATGTCACCCCTTAATATAAGCACTAGAAAATATATAAAAGCAAACGGAAAGAAGGTAAGATACCGTACTGGTTACTTTAGCCTCTCGACTTATGGCTCCAATGGGCTCTTCCCTCACCAATTACCGTAATCCTGGCGTTTGGGGATCTTATGAATCCTTGGAACCTCGCTATCTCATCCTACCGTCTTCGGGCCTTTTTTTGATTCACCTAACCAAAAAGGAATGCATTAAGTCACGATATAACAGCAACCAAAGCCAATCGGGTAAGAACATAAATTGTAGAAGGATATGAGTCTATCCTCATCGAACCAAAAGGAAACAGAAAAGGGGATTTAGAGAATCCCCACTCCCTTCTCTGTTAGAGACACCGAGAGGAGGATGAGAGGATTTAAGAGTTTGTCCTCATTCTTATAAGATTAGGGATTCAAATCCCTTAGCCATCGATGGTGAGGAAGAAGAAAACCTGTCACCGAAACTCCTTAGCCAGTTGGGTTGCGATCATGGACGGCCTTGCTCGTCATTGCCGGTTTCCACGCTAAGCTCCATTGTCACCATTGCTGGGAAGAAGAGGAGAAATAAAGTTTAGGGATTTCAATCCCTATTTTGGGTGGTGCGTGAGTTTTGAAGGAGAGGATGTTGAAACCCCTCTGTCCCTTTTCTTTCCTTGTTATCATTCCTTTCCTTTTTATTATTATTGGTTTTAGTAATTTTATTCATTTGTTATAATTATTCTAATTCCATAGTATTATTAGCTTAAGAATCATATTATTATACGGAACAAAAGTATACTAAAATCCTTATATTCTCATGTCATATGTTTATTATTGATTAAAGATATTTGTTTTGATAAAGGTATTTTTTACTAATATCTATTTTTAACAAAACTCTAATAAAAATTATTCACCGTATAATAAAAATTTTATAAATGCTTTTGATATAATCTTGGAAGTTAATCAAAGATGGAGAGAAGGTCGCCCCGGAGGCTTCTTTCTTCTCAAATCATCTTCGAAAGGTCGCGCTATGCCGCTTCTTTTCAATCGATTAAATCTCAAAATCGATTAAACTTTATTTTTTTAAATTAAAATAACAAAAATTCACCAAACAAAAACCTTTTTTCAATAATAACAAAACTTGCAAAATATATATTTTTGACTAAAAATATATTTTCTTTAATTAAAATACACTCAACCAACAAACCTTTTTTTACCTAAAGAACTACGTAAGCCTTGATTCCCTTAAAAGGGATACGTAGGACCAGGGTCAATCTTGTCAGGCATAATAATAAAAAACTATTTTTTCTTCTTAATAATTGATTAATTAATCATAAAATTTAATAATAATGATAATAATAATAACATATATTTTAATGAAGGGTACCGCTTAAGACGGGCGGGTAGGGTGCTAATACATTCCCTACCTTGTAACCGACTCCCGAACCTGGATATCAAAAATCCAAAAGCCCAAGGTAATTGGGCTTAAAAGATTTTTCTACATTTTTAACTATAAAATGTAGTGGCGACTCTAAACAAAGTCGTGCAGCCGAAAATCGGGGCGCGACAGCTGACGACTCCACTGGGGACTTTTTTAAGAGTGTCCAACCCATAATCAATAAAATATGTGACAGTTTATTTACCCTTATTATTATTATCTATTTGGTTGATTAGTTAATTTCCAATAATTGCATGCTTAATTATTAATTATA
>NC_032024.1:16009223-16011801 GCF_001865875.1 Lupinus angustifolius
TATATATATATATATATATACATGAAAATTCATCATCTACTACTTATTTTTTTTGCATGCATTTATTCATTCATCAAAATACATATTTAAAAAACATACATTCAAAAATTTCATTCCATCCTTGCATATGCTAACTAGAAAAAACTATCATTAACAAAAATTCATTCATACATGCATACATATATGTGTTTTAAAAAAATAAAAAAACTATATCATTCATGCATTCTCTTATTATTTCACATATTCAATGTTATACTTGTTGTGAATTGTTGTGATAATGTTTGTATTATAGCATATTATTTGAATTTTTGTAGTATAAAATAAAAATAATGTAAAATATCGTAACCTTGAAGAGAATTCATAAAAAATACATGCTCAAACATTCATTTATCCATTTATTTATGCCTTCAAAAAATAAAAATATTTAATGTAAAAACAATATACAAATAACTCAAATTTTTATTCCCTCGTCAAATCATTACTCATTCATGCATTCAAAATAAATAACAAAAGAAAAATACATCATTTAAATACTCATCTACTTTTACCTTCATACATTCATAAAAAAATATATTAATCACACATTCATTCACTCATGCAATCAAAAAGAAAAATTCATTCATTTAACCATACATTCAACAATAAAAAAATTTGATTGACTTATTCATTCATTCATCACATTAAATAAATAACAATCTTCATTAACTAGTTTATGCATTTATTCATTCATTCAATTATCTATGCATATATTATTCATACACTCATCTTCTCATTCATTAATTCATGCATACATACATTTTAAAAAAAACAAATCATACATTCACTAAAAAAAATTAAAAATACAATCATCATACATTCATCTAATTTTATTCATTAAGTCAATCATTCTAAAAAAATTCATTCATGTATTCAGAAAGAAAAGTAATCATTTATTGACTTAGGTATTCATTCATGCATAAAAAAAATTATTAAGCATTCATTCACTCATGTATACATGCAATTTAAAAAATAAACACATTACTCATACATACATTCATCAAAAAATAAATAAATAAATGATACATTCATTCATACATTCATAAAAAAAATGAAAATAAACTATTCAAAAAGAGAAAAAATTCATTCATTCATTCATGAGAAGTACATCATTCATACACATTTATTTATACATTCATTCATAAAAAAGACTTCATTCAAAGATTGTATCATTTCAATAATCATTTTTCATATCGTCATTCATCATCATAAAAATAAAAAATAAAAAATGTCAAACATTTTCCTATATATCATAACCCTCGTGCATTCAAAGTCGTACATTGCATTTTCCAGCAGTCTCATTCATTCAAGAAAAAATAAAACTACATGCATTATCAGATCTCATGCATCATAAAAAGATTTGAATCCTTGCACTAGCCATACATCCAAACATATGAATAGTCATAAACGTTTCTTGCATTTCATGCATCATTTAAAGTTCTAGGTTGCATCTCAATTCATGTAACATGATAAAAACTTTACTTCATGCATATCATGCATTAATAAGAAATCATTTTTTTGCATGTATTTCATGATCCCACTGCTAAGGACACTCATAAATGGAAGATTGATTTTAAGAATAAGTCTGTTAGACTCGACTGAAAGCCATCAATATTGAAACTGAAGACATTCAAGAAGATAGAGAACTCCCAGTTTGTGGTTGAGTCCATACTCGATAGTGCATTACCTTCAACCCCAGCAAAGTTGGAGACTAATCCGAAAACTTCTCTTCACTTGAGGACCAAAGTCAAGGTTAAACCATTCAAGTATTCACTCAGAAAGATCTACTTTCACATGCATATCTTTTTAACAAGTAGATACTGATATATTGATCATGCAAATTTTAC
This sequence comes from Lupinus angustifolius, assembly GCF_001865875.1. Lineage (NCBI taxonomy): Eukaryota > Viridiplantae > Streptophyta > Magnoliopsida > Fabales > Fabaceae > Lupinus > Lupinus angustifolius. The sequence continues at coordinate 16,011,107 of NC_032024.1, forward strand.
TATCTTATGCCTCACCGTACTAACTTTACTACCATATTTATCCAAAGAACATATAACCAAATAAACTCAAATAAAATTAATCTATGCATTGCTGTGAGATATTAGATTTAAAATAAAATAAAATGGAGAATGATGCAAATGTAAAACAAAAAAAAATTATGTACTTCTTCAAGCAAATTTTTCTAATGACACAAGGCATTTTTTGTAATTCCTAAACATCTTGGAGATATCCATAGTCACCCCATTTGAGCCTAGACATAATGAAAGGAGATAATTTTTGAATAACCCTCAATATTTCAATAGCACGGGGAGGGTAGCTTTTCAATAGTTTTCCTTGACATTCAATTATTAAAGAAAAATATTCTTTTACATCAATCATGTGACCGGGGGATGAGAAAATACAAAGAACGTTCTTTGCCAAAAAAATAAACAAAAAAAGCCCGCTGAGAATCCTCAATTAATATCTCAGGCAAAAGTTAGGGCAAAAGTGCAATATCAAGGATCGTAAAAGGAACCCTTAATGAAAAAATCATTGCCTTAATCATAGTCCATCCTTATCAAAACCTCAAAAATTCTGTCAATAGTTGAATGTCATGTTTGAAAATGTTGAAATAGGATAAAGAAGAAAGATGAATGGTGGGTATGGGAAACACAAATTTTGAGCCTTATATCCTTTTCTTGAAAACCCTTAGCCT
>NC_032024.1:16011901-16013408 GCF_001865875.1 Lupinus angustifolius
CCAAACTGGGGCAAATTTTGGTGTTGATCACATTTTCTAGTGGAAAGTCAGAAGAAGCCAAAACTGAGGCAATTTTTGGGTTGATCCCATTTTCTTGTGAAAAATTAAAAGGACCCAAAGCTGGAGCAATGTATAAGTGGTTTCTCATGATTGTATTTGTTCAATCAATCATAAGAAGTTAAAATCTCTCAATCAGACACAAGACAGATCTTCAACTATCAAACATCTTGAAGAAAGAACGACTCATTGTTCGAAGCTTCCACTTTCCGTCGAGTCAAGACATATAAGGGTGTTCCAAAGAAAAGAGCAACAACAAAAAAGTGTTAGGTTGAAAACCCACATGGGCAATCTAGAAAAAGGTGAGGGGGTCTTAAGTTGAAAACCTACAAAGGCGACTTGAGATCGTAATAAAATGAGAGAATTCCCGACAGATGCCTACATATGGTAATCTGGGCAAAAATTAGGGAAAATTAAATGAACACCCTGAATTGAAGACTTGCTACTACATATCATCAATCGCCCAAACTGGGGCAATCTTTTGGAGAATCTAAGTTGTAGCCTCCCGGGTGAAGACAAGAGTTTTAAGGATCACCTCAAAGAAAGACATCTTCAAGTAAACTGGGACAGATTTTGATGGTACCAATCAACATCAAGCAACATTGACCACTTTAGTCGAGTCTACAAAATTTAATGAATTTGATACACAAGATAAAAAAACAAGTTGAACCATAACTGATGCATTAGAACATTTGTGCACGAGTCTTACTCCTCATTCCATCCAAACGAAATATATAGTACTCATACCATACATGACATACATACGTTAAAGCATAACTATATTTTTCAATGCATAGTCACATTCATATACCAATCATTATAGCACAAACAAAAAAAACATGACATAATCATTCATTGCATATAACTAGTCATGCAAACATGCATATTCAAATTATTCTTCCTATAAACACAAACAAACAAACAAAACAGTGCATTGCATATAACCAAGCATTCAAACATGCATTCTTACATTGTTCTTCTAATAAGCACAAACAAACAAATCATTGCATTGCATATAATCAAACATTCATTTCTACATCATTCATAAAATAAACAATGAACAAACAACCCAAAAATTGCATATCATACATCTCAACATACATTCATACACAATGTCAGCATTAATAACCGATGCAGAACATTACAATCTGCAATTGAATTTTCTAACTTCACACCAAAACCTCAATGTTGGCAACATGGGTGCCTCACAAATCCCTGAATCGTTTTGGCAGCATGAGTGCCTCAGCAAATCCCTGAATCCTTTTGGTAGCATGGGTGCCTCAGCAAATCCCTGAATCGTTTTGGCAGCACGGGTGCCTCAGCAAATCCCTGAATCGTTTTGGCAGCACGGGTGCCTCAGCAAATCCCTGAATCGTTTTGGCAGCACGGGTGCCTCAGCAAATCCCTGAATCGTTTTGGCAGCACGGGTGCCTCAGCAAATCCCTGAATC
>NC_032024.1:16013508-16014831 GCF_001865875.1 Lupinus angustifolius
CAAACGCGGGAACTGCCTAAACAAATCCCTGGTCCATCACGGCAAACGTGGGAACTGCCTAAACAAATCACTGGTTCATCATGGAAAATACGGGAACTGCCTCAACAAATCCCTGATTCAGTAGCAAAGTATCAATATACTTCATCAAAATTCAGTATCTTCCAATGGCTTTTTTCTAAGCCTTAACAAAAATAGCGTTCATTTCTTTACTGGTTACTTACCATGATATCTCTCAAACCTTGGCCTGCTTGCTATCATGTAAGTAACAAGTAAAGAGGGGCAGCTGTGAACACCTATTTTTGTCCGGCTCATAATAGAACCCAACAATAGATTTTTAGCACCATAATTATTACATAAAAAAACATTTTTAATTTATTTCGAAAATTGTTAAATTAAGTAATTTAAAGTGGAAAGTGAAATAAAAAATAAAGCAAATAAGTGAAGGAAAACTGGTTGATAACCAGATTTGAGGAGTGTAAGGAGTTTTTTGGGGATAATGGGGGATTTACCTATTTTCTAGGAGTAATGGGTAGAGAGTTTAGTTTCTTATCACCCTTTATAAAAAACACCAGATTTTTTACAAAATGGGGGGAGGGAAAGAGAGATAAACATGTACATGGGCTCCAACCACCAACAATCTCTTTACATTCAACATATGCCCATCAAAAATTCTAGTTCTCAATTCAAGTATCAATCTAGAAGAGAATAAATAAGAGGCAAAAGCCATTCTCTGCTCTCCTTTTATTTTTAAACACAACTCCTAAACATACATAAACTCATTGATCATTCTTCTTCATCTTCTTCTTCTTATTTAGTCTCATATCCTTTCTTCTCACCCTTGCTCCTCAAGCACTACCTTATCAAGTAGGTTGCTGCACAAATAAACCAGAAAATCATATACCAGAAGAAGGACAAGCACATACGCAACATATAGCAACGAGAAGCACACACCCAGGTAAACATTCAAGCCATAATAATATTGTGTTATGAACATATCCTATTTTATGTGATTACTCATATTTGGTTGATTTCAGTAGAATGTATATTGGTTTGAAGTAAGAAAACGGAACAGAATGAAGCATTCGGGGTGTTGTTATAAAGTAAATTAAACATGACTTGTGTCCAGGTTAAATTTTAACAGAGCCTATTCCTCATAAAGATTACATACACCCATGCCGATTGGATGCATATGATAATCACAAAACAATCCTCTCAGCTTGTTCTCAATAAATTAACATATTATCATATGCATGTCACCCCTTAATATAAGCACTAGAAAATATATAAAAGCACTAATGGAAGATTGAAGATAAGGTATTGTGT
>NC_032024.1:16014931-16324837 GCF_001865875.1 Lupinus angustifolius
TTTAAATAAACATGACCAACAAGTACTTTTTTCAAAGAAATAAATTAATTTTAAGATGTAATCAAAGATGGAGAGAAGGTCGCCCTGGAGGCCTCTTTCTTCTCAGATCATCTTCGAAAGGTCGCGCTACGCCGCTTCTTTTCAATCGATTAAATCTCAAAATCAATTTAATTCCAAATTTTTTAAATAACAAAAATTAACCAAATAAAAACCTTTTTTTTTAAATAATAAACAACACTTGCAAAATATATATTTTTGACTAAAAAATATATTTTCTTTAATTAAAATACATCCAACCAATAAACCATTTTCTACTTAAAGAACTACGTAAGCCTTGATTCCCTTAAAAGGGATACGTAGGACCAGGGTCAATCTTGTCAGGCATAATAATAAAAAACTATTTTTTCTTCTTAATAATTGATTAATTAATCATAAAATTTAATAATAAGGATAATAATAATGATGTCACATATTTTAATGAAGGATATCGCTTAAGGCGGGCGGGTAGGGTGCTAATACCTTCCCTACCTTGTAACCGACTCCCGAACCTGGATATCAAAAATCCAAAAGCCCAAGGTAATTGGGCTTAAAAGATTTTTCTACATTTTTAACTATAAAATGTAGTGGCGACTCTAAACAAAGTCGTGCAGCCAAAAATCGGGGCGCGACAAACAAAAAAATAAAATATTTTATTTTATTTAATTAAATTTTAAGATGTAAAAGTTCATGTTGTTAATAAGAGTACAGTTACGGGCAAATAATTTGTTAATATATTCTTTGATTCATAATTGACTTCTTATATCAGAACTAAGGTTGAGAGATTATATTATCCAAATTGGGCATACAATATTTTGTATGTTTTATCTGCAGATAATGTAGTGGTGACTCAAAAAATTTTAGGAGATGTCGAAATCGAGTTCACATCTTCCAAATTTATAGAGTCGATATTCAACAGAAAATGATCGCGACATTCACCTCTTGTTAAATTTACACTATATATACTATGTATTACTTTGATTATACCTTTTGAATGAATAATTAATTTTAATATATATATATATATATATATATATATATAACATATATTATATTAAGGCATTAATATAAAAAGTCACGTACATGTGTTTTTTTAATATTTATTGTTCAAATAAAATCTAACTTTCCATATTAGTTATTTTCATTTCTTACAATAACACATTGTTTTAGTGAATCGCTCTTTATATATATGTATATGTATATACAAAAGTATATGTATATAGGTATATAGTAAAGTATATGTCAAGTTTGTCTATAATACTATATAGGGCTGACAATGAATCAAATCAACTCGATATTCGTTTAAAATTCAACTCATTATGTTCATGAATTGACTGATATATATATATATATATTATATTTATTTTTATTATATATTTAAAAAGGTTATATATATATATATATATATATATATAACTTTTTGTAGTATATTTAAAGTTATCCAATGAACCGATTCGAATTGAGCTGAACCGTTCACGATTTTGAATCGAGCCAAACTCCAGTTAAAAAATAATTTGTATCGAACTCGAGTTAAAAAAATAATTCGTATCGAACTCAAGCAGAGTTTCAAACTAAATAAATCCTTATCGAGCTAAGCTCTAACTCGACTTGTTTCCATATCTACTATTATATAGAGGCAAAACATGCATAAAGGACATTCAGGTAGTTGAACAACTATTATTTCTCTATCTCAACTTTACATTTTATACTATTATATAAAAGCTAAAACTTTTGAAAATGACATACATGTAATTTCTAGATTTCACTTTCACTCTCAAATATAAAAAACTATTACAATAAGAAATTTAATATGATTAACCAAAAAGTCTTTCATCCATTACCCAAATGACATTAAAGATAGTTAAGTGAAATACATATGAGCATAATTTGAGGCTTTTATTTAATATCAAATTTTAATATAATTTGTTAAATTTTCAAGTGTAATTTATAGTTCCACTTTTACCCTCAAATATAAAAAATTTACAATAAGAAATTCAATATAGTCAACCAAATTTTTTTTGAACTGTTATACAAATGAATATTAAAAATAGTTAAATGCAATATATATTAGTGTAACCTTAATATTATGTAACATCAAAATTATAGTAGATTTTTTCAAAATATAATAAAATACTTTTATTTGTAATAAATCTGTTTTGTTTCGAAGTAATAATTTTTTTAAAATTTCAAATGCTTTATTTTTCCACCATTTTAATAATTTTAAATCAAATTGTCATATTGTTTTGTTAAAATTTAGATTTAGAAAAGAAAAAACAAATGAATGATGAAATTTGAAGAAAATTATGCTCTATAACTTATTTAGTTGTGTTAACCACAACTTCAAAAAAAAAAGTGACTTGATTTGCCCACTTCTAAAAATGACAAAATTTGAAAATAAAAATCATATCAGTTCAATTACTTGAATTTTCTTTAAATATGTTTTGCGTCTCTCCAATTAAGTTCACACACCATTATGTCTTCTTCATATTTCTAAAGAAAATAAAGAATTCTAGAATTCTAGAAGTCAATAAATATAGAAATCAAGAAATCAATAAAGCAAAATATGACAAAAATGAAGAAAGAAATAAATCAAGAAATAAAGAAAGCAAAAATGTATGTTGATATTCATACACTTAACAAATATAACATAGGCAATATATGAGTTACATAATTGTCCACGTTTGAGTCATTGTAGTAACAAGATTTTTTGGAAGATACTTAAACTTTTTTTTAAACAAAAGGTGCAAGTGCAACCCATATGTGAATACCCAATTTTGTCCGGCCTAAAAATACTTGAAAAAAAAACCAAATTTTCAATAAATATTTTTGATACAAATTTCATCAACTCAAATATATATTTTATGTGAATCTGATTAGATTCCATGAATTGACTTTTGTTAGAAAATGGGTAATAAATCAAATAAATGAATTCATTAACGAATTTTATTTCAATTGATTCCAAAGAAAATTATTTCCAGCAAATAAAGAGATAAAGGAGATATAAATATTTAATGAATGATCCATTTGAATGACAAATAAAATCAAATATTTTCATAATCATTATTGAAATTTGAATTTTGAATATTGAAGGCCATGAGAATAAAATCAAATATTTGTAATTCGAGCTTTAATAATCATTATTATGGAGATTTGAATTTTGAAAAGATTTGGGTGTTTATTGATTTTTTTTTGCAATTTGGCCATGTGCTGGAATTAAATACATTGATTGAGTATGAAAATTTGGCTATTAAAACTTGCATTTAAGTGTGATAAAAATCAGATTGGGAATTATAAAAAAATCATATCAGAATCCCTTAATATTCTCGTAGGAATTAATTGGTGTTTATATCGCTTTGGCTATAAATAGATGGGGTCTTCCCCTTAAGAAGAAAAAGGGGGAGAAAAAGCAAAAAATGCTCATACTATTTCTTTCCTAACGGATCCACAATCCCCCTAACCATCATCTTCCATACACAAAATCTCTCATCCACAACAACCACAAAATCTCTCATCCACACCAACATCAAAATCTCCTATACACAACAATCAAACAAATTCATTCATCAATCATTTTTTACTCTCAACATTACATTTCATACAACAATCCAAAACCATCCCACCAAAAATCACACCACCAAAAACAATAATCATCATCTAACAATGCCAAAATTCGTATACTGTCACCGAGTCTTGGGAATAATTGTGAGTCATGTGAATCACACAGGCCCAATGCATACATGGACGTGTTGAGCTGGTCTAAACATTCTCTCCGACTATGGGTCTTTATTCTCAATTAAAAGATGTTGATTCATGTGTCTAGGTAAGTCCAATTTCTTACATCTATCGTTTTTTTGTTCATCACCTCTACTCTGTTTCATCTACATGTGTAATAAATTTGATAAGGATATATCATATAATTATTGTATTTGTAAAAAATAGTGAAACCATATTTCCACAATTTTAAGATATGAGATGCGGTATCGGACGTAAGGGCTATACTTCGCTCATATTAAAAAACGGTTTTTTTAATAAAAAAACAGAAAAATGTAATTTCTTAACTAAGTTTTAATATGAGATGCGGTATTGGACATAATGGCTATGCTTCACTCATTCTAAAAAATAATAGTTTAAATTTTAAATTTTTTTAAATAAAATCAACCCAACAAATAAATTTTTTCTACCTAAAGAACTACGTAAGCCTTGATTCCCTTAATAGGAATACGTAGGACCGGGGTCATTCTTGTCAAACACAATAATAAAAACAATTTTTTTCTTCATAATAATTAATTAATTAATCACACAATTAAATAAAATAATAATAACACAATTAATAATTCATGCAATATAATAGGGTACCGTTCANAATCCATGCAATAATATAATAGGGTATCGTTCAAACGGGCAACTAGGGTGCTAATACCTTCCCTAGTGTGTAATCAACTCCCGAACCTGGATATCAAAGTCCAAGGCCCAATGTGATTGGGTCAAAAAAAATTTCTATATTTTTTGATTGAAAAAAAATATAGTGGCGACTCTAATGAGGTCGTGCAGCCGAAAACCGGGGCGCGATATCATATATATATATATATATATATATAATTAGGTATAAGGAGAACAATTACATGATATTGAATCTATAGTTTAGAAGACCTAACTTATTCCTAGAATAATCATCAACTATGAAATTAGAAATTACATTCCACTAAGAAAAGGTCCTAGAGGATATATCATAGTTTGTCAACTTATTAGTGTAAGAATTCCCTTGCTATAGATGTGAGATATTGAATAGTCTATTGTAGCCAAAAGTTTCTTGCATATGCTTCATTTACTCCATAAGGGTCAGGCTCCTCTCTCCATTAATAGAGAGTCAAGTGCAATTTTTCCCTTTAGTTTGAAGGGTAAATTTGTCTTATCATAATAAACATAAGGATATAAATGTAAAAGCATATCACACTTTCTTTGGTTTTTGACATCACTTGTCTCTCCATTACTGGGGAGGTCTCATTCACTCCATAACTTCCACGGTACATTAAAGATGTTCAACACCAAAGTTGAGTCACATTCTAACCAAATAGATTTCCAACCATTTTGATGAGCAAACTCAATTTCCATAATAGCATACAGAAGTCATAAATTGCCTCTTGAATATATATCAAAGTAACTTGCAAAGCAAGCCAAAAAACCACCATTATGACCCCTGAATATGCCACCACCACCATCATATTCAGGTGCCCCCTTTGAAGCCCATCAGGGTGGATCTTTAGCCTCCCAAAGGCGGAGTAGCCCAAGTGATTTCGAGTATTTTGGGAGCCTTTTTAAAATTAATGGAGACATTTAATGATTTGAGAATTTGGAATTCATCTAAGGGAGAATTGGCATAAGACTTTGAGGTGTTATCCTCAAATCTGGCTTTGTTTATGCAAAACCATATTGTTCTCATTGCATGAGTAATCGCAGCACCTAAAAGATCCCTTACTTGGGGACTCCACTTCTTGCTATAAGCCAAAAGAATGGAAGAGATAGATGAAGTGTCCAATTGAATGAAGAAAATGTTACTCAACCACTGACAAATTGAGACAACAAAGGGGCACTAAAGAAAAAGGTTATTTGAACTTTTAGAAGTTATCATGTATAGGTTGCAAATGGAAACCATAAAGCAACCCTTCTTTTAAAGATTCTCATCAGTTGACATTTTCCTATTATGAAATCTTCAAGTGAGAAATGACTTTGATGAAGGAATTGAAGAAGACAAAATGGTTGTGCACCATCTCAAATGATTATAAGCAGGGTGAACACAACAGGATGAACACCATCTCAAATGATTATCCCAAATGGAAGATACTTAACTCACATAAGAGATGTTGTAATTATAAATGTATACCACATAAAATTCCATTATTGTTTTTTAATCGTTAATTGATAAAGTACTTCCCTTGCACAAAATTCTTATAACTTAGTGTATTTTAGTAATTAGTCATCATATACATAATATATGATTTTCAAGACATTTTATTTATTATTTTAACTTTAATTTTGGACAAAAATATATATATTCTTTAGCCCATAATAAGTGAGAAGTATAATAATTGCATAATATATCACTTATCAAAAGACTATTACACAATTTATTTTAATAGTATTGTATTTTTGGTACTATTAAGAGTATTTCATCACCCTTTTGGTAAGAACTTATCCCTTTTGTGGTGTATAGCTGTCTCTCCCAACAAATATCGCTATCAGAAATCGAACTCTTTACTTTTTGGTCATCTTGAGGATCTAGCAAAGTCTTACACTATTATACCAACACATTGTTAATTTAAATATATTATACTATACAATACTATTGAATTTAATTTTGAGTTAAAAATAATTAATATCGTCTTATGATACAATTATACAATATTGAAATTTCATATATTTGGATTAACAACTATTTAAAAGTAATAAATAAAGTTACTTAGATTGAGTATATTTTGCAAATTATTATATACCAAAAAAATTACAAATTATTATATTTTGCACTATATCATGTAAAAGTGCATGCTAGATCTCAAATAATAGGAATTTTGACATGCATTGTAGTGTGTTAACACACTAATATATATAAATATTTATGTATATATTTATATATGTATGATTATATATTTAATATGTATAAAATTAAATATTATCTAAATGTATATGCATGTCTATGTGTACGTATACATATATGTTCGCACACATTTATATAACTATATAACCGAACTAACTTATAAACCTTACATTTTATTTAACTGAAGTTTGATTCATTTACATAATAAAATGACTCATTTTAAAAATATTAATTATAGTTAACTAATTATGCAATCAAAGTAACATGAATTCTATTATATAATTCAACTACTCAGTTAGTGAACCAATTTAATTGAACTAAATGATAGTCGGGTTTCAAACAGGTTGACCCAATATATTTTCAACCGTAATAACAAGGAATCTATTGAAAAATAATCTAACCATACCATGTCAATGTTGTTATACCGTAAAAAATGTTATTAAATGTTTTTCTCAAAATTTATTTACTAATTTTAATTTAACAGCTTAGCAAATCTACAGAAATATAAATCATTATTATTACCTAAAATAAATGTATGTTTGTGGGAAAAATTTATGCACTTCCATTTTTCAATAAAATACTGCATATTTAATATTTCGCAATACATTACATTTTATAGTTAACTAATTATGCACATATATATTATTTACTTTAAGAATGGTTAACTATATTGTAAGAGTGGGGGCTACTATACAGGGACACCAATATATTGCATTTGGATAAAACTAAAGAAAACCCAACTACAACTAAAATTGTTGGGTAAAAAGCACAATAACATTCCTGAGAGAATACAAGCAGCAAGACAATTTAAATAAGTCTCAGGAATGTCTACAAGACAGACACAGTCACAAATGAGACACCACGTCTTGAACCAAAACTTTAAAGCATTAGTTTCATGGGCTTTCCTTCTTATAAACTCTTTTACTCCTCCCTGCATATCCAATGTGGGACTTCACACTTGAATAAACCCAACAAATTCAACCACACTTATTTGGTAGAAGTGAAAAAGTGCACAAAAACTTTGATGTCTCTACTTACAATTGAGGAACAAATGCTCAAACAAAAATCAAATAGTTATAGTTGGGTGATGGTAATAATTCTTTCTTCCATGCCACTGTTAAAAACAAAACAAGGAAAAAGAGCCTCTGTAGACTAACCTCTGTTGAGGGTAATAAAATTTGTGCACATGATGAATTGGAGAAAGAGGTGTTAGCCTACTACAGAAACTTAGTAGGTGCTACAGCTAAATACAGAACATGGGTGGATTTGGTTGCTTTGAGAAAATGGAATTGCCTTAATAAAGAGTTAGCTTCTAATCTAACTCAGAAGGTTGAGGAGAAAGAAATTTGGGAGACCCTTCATAATATTGGAGACAATAAAGCCTCAGGTATTGATGGCTATACCTCCCATTTCTTTAAGGTAGCTTGGCCAGTAGTGAAAAATGTTGTCATCAAAGCTATTCAGGAATTCTTTCAAGAGGGGACCTTATATCCTACTTTCAATTGCACTCTAGTAACCCTAATACCAAAACATAATGATGCTACTATTATGAAAGACATGAGACCTATTTCTTGTTGCACTACCATTTACAAAATTATCTCCAAGATTCTAATTAAGAGGCTAGCCAATGTTATTGATCACAAAGTGGATGATAGTCAAACGGCTTTTGTTCCAGGAAGGGCCATCCATGAAAATTTTATTTTAGCCTAGGAACTGGTGAAGGGGTATGGCAGGAAGAGAATTTCCCCTAGATGCATGATCCAAATGGACATCTAGAAGGCTTATGATACCCTGGAATGGGTGCTTGAACTTTGTTTCCCACAACAATTTGTTAGATGGACCACGTTATGTGTAACCACTGTTTCATATAGGTACTCTATAAATGGCACCCCACATAGGGTGGTTAATAGCTTGGTGGTGGTTATATAGATTATATGGGTTTTTTTAGAAATTAAAAAGTATTAAGGGCAAAATAAAAAAACAAAAATTATATGGTAGTTAAACCATGTTTTCCTTTTATATATAACTAGTGTGTACATGCATTTCGTGCCTGCCGATCAATATTGTATGATATTACGTATTTAATTTTTATATATTTCATTCTTTATAATTAGAATATTTTTGTTGTATTCAGTGTACTTTATATTATAATTTTTATGTGTTTATGATAATATTTAGTTTATGGTGAGAAATGTGGTTAATTAATATGGTGGTGGTGGTTAATTAGGATTATATGTTTTTTGTAAAAATTAAATAATATGAATGGCAAAATAGGAAATAAAAATTACACCATGATGGAAGTTACATCATGTTTTGGCTTTATATATACTAGTGTGTGCAGGCACTTCGTGCCTGTCGGCGAACATTGTGTGATATTACATATTCAATTTTTATATATTTCATTATTTTGAATTAAAATGTATTTGTTGTATTCGGTGTACTTTATATTATATTTTTTGTGTTTATGATAATGTTTAATTTAAGATGAGATATGTGGTTAATTAATGTATTGGTGGAGTTTCTTAGGATTATATAGTTTTTTTATAAAAATTAAATAATGTTAAGGGCAATATAGGAAATGAATATTACACCATAAGGAAAGTTATTTCAAGTTTTGGCTTTATATATAGTATAGATAGTATAGATATCAATAATAATTAGAGGCAATCAATTATTTTTTTTATTAGTTTTGATTTTTTTAATTGCTTTGTGCTTTTGTTTCGGATATGAACACCACTATCGAGCACAACAAAATAAATCAAAGATATTACGTTTTCAATAAAAATAATGGATAGTTAATATTTCATAACTAATTAATTAATTACTCATACATTATTGATTTAAGTAATACATACTTATTTCCCTATATATAAGACTCATTTAAGTATAACATGCTTGTTTCTCCTTAAATTCTCATATTAAATTTAGTTAATAAAATATTTTAATAGATTTTAATTTAAAAATTAATTTTTAAAAATAACAATATAAAATGTATTAAAAGTGAGGTTAAGAGAAAAAAGACAATATTGATCTTGAACTATCCCATTGTATGTAGGAGATGGATGAGACAATACTATTAAATGAGACCATTTCTCAATCCTAGTTTAGAGAAAAGATACACTATAACTAATGACCTACCTCTTAAATTCTTGAAAATAATATATTTAAAATCTTTTAAATTATTTAATTTTAATATTTTATTATCTATTATTTAATTATTCAAAGGGTGTCTAAATAGTGTTATAAACCAATCAAATATTGCCACATAAATAAAAGAAAAAAACTAAAAATAAAACATAACAAAAAACAACATTCTGATTGACTTGAAACACCCTTTAGAATAAATGATCTCTATCCAAAATTCCACATATATTCGTGCCAAACCCTTGTCCACATAGATGCAGATTATCTGTCACACACCATATCTCTGTCCAATTAGCTTTGAGCAAGTAATATAAAAATATATCATTTCCTTTTTTAAAAAATTCTATTTATTTATGGGCCAATTTTTAGTTGGTGGGGACAGAAAATTGAGACAAGTTTTGGGATAGGTGATCCCTATTCTATCCACACGTCACAAAAGAGAAGTGCAATGGGACAGAAGGAGACAAGCACGAATAGGTAGGCGATTAAAAAACAGCATGAGGACAACACTGAAAAACTAGGGAGAAAATATGTATGATTGAACTTGTCTAATATTTAATTATATCAATTTAGGGAGAAAATAAAATCAATAATCATCAAATATAAAACATGGTTTAAAATAAATTAATATAGAAATACTAATAAAAATAATGTTTCGTCTTCCCCTTGGAACTAAGTATTTAGTTAGACATGTAAAAGAAAATAATGATACATATAATCTTATTACAATACTTCATAGATGTTAACCCTATTATGTTGGGCACTTTCAAGCTGTATGTCGTGTTCTTTAATATCCTTACATCACTATAACGTTAGCTAAATGTTAATATTGTTTATTATACTTTTATTTTTTGAGTTAATAATAGTTTTATTTATGAAATATTTTATGAGGTTACAATATTCTATGGATTTTTATAAATCATTTAATATTAATAACATATATATTTTTGTGCAAAAATTATACTCTATGTGTTTCAAGGCGATTAAGAAATTTTTTATTTGAGATGTCAATTTCAACGTTTTATTGTTGATATTGGTTGTTATTCATGTTTGAAAAACTTTCATCTATCTCTGAATTAAGTGTAACTTTGATGTTCTTATGTATTGAAAAAGGGGAGCTCCAACTTTCATGGAGCTCTGCTAGGGTTAGTCTCCAACTTCCTTGGATCTAACTCAAATCCATCATGACCTCATCCTTCCCTTTCATCTCTTGGCCCTTCTTAGGTGACATTGCAGACTCGACGCATACAACAAAACAAACCTCTAATGCCCACCTTCCTTCCCAAAACAATATTTTCTTCAAGCTCTAAAAGGTTCTTGTGATGTCTCCATCTCATAACTACCCCTTCCATGTGTTAAGGGAGATGCCATAGCTATTAAGATACCAGAGGTAGAGTACCAGACCGGATTACAAAGATGCAAAAACCATTTACATGGTAGAATTATCCTATCTAAAGGAGACCATCCATTAAAGTTCCCTGACCTCAAAGCCAAACTTTCCTCTCTCTGGACAATGGCTGGGAAATGGAATATGATCTCACTGGGAAGGGGCTTCTATGATTTTTCCTTCTCGTCAGTAGAGGACATGAGGAAGGTGTGTGCAATAGGCTCTTGGAATCTCAAACCAGGAATCCAACGCCTCTCCTTATGGACCCCTTATTTCAACCCCTCCCTGCAGAAAGTCACCCATGCTCAATGTTGGATCAAAATCGTAGGCCTCCCTCAAGAATACTAGAGCCCTACGATCATCTTCCTAATAGCAGGAGGGGTCGACACTCCTATCTCCCTGGATGAGGCCACAAGCAAAAGATCATTTGGTCACTATGCAAGAGTGCTAGTGGATATCAATCTCAAGAATTCAATTCCTGATCAAATATTGGTGGAGAAGGAGGGATTTTCTTTCTTTCTATCCATTGAATATGAAAGCTTGCCAGAGTTCTGTATGAGTTGTCTTTCCATTGGTCATCTATCCTCAAATTGTAGATGATCACATAAGAATGACTCTTTTGAGGAAGCTCCAAAGAAGGTAAATCAGAAAGGAAAATTAACAAAGATGCCTACCCTATCTATGGAAGCAAAAGGTAACTTAACTATTGACCTAGAGATTGAACATGATATCAATCTTCAAGGGTTGGAGAAAGTTGGCCTGACTCCTGATAAGGAGGACAGTTCTGTAGATTCCTATAAATAGGAAGAAGTGGAAAATGAGGCGACAGGTAGAGGGGAGGATATACCAGAACCTGTAGTGGTAAGGGTACACCAAGAATCCCCTCAACCCCCATGTGGTAATTATGTTGTGCAAGACATCCAGGAAATGACAAATCCCTCTGCAACAAGAGATATGAAGCTGGTAGGGAGGCTTTGGGCAGATGATAAAGAGGATGATGGTGAGGAATTGGTGGAAGACTCCTACACTGGGGTTCTCTCAAAATCTCAAAAGAAGAAATTAAGGAAAAGGAATAGCACATAAAAAGTGCATAATACCCGCAAGGGTGGTTATTTATTCCCTTCTTAATGAGAGTTATGTATTGGAACTGCAGGGGATTTGGAAACCTTAAAACAAGGTTAGTTCTCAAGACTTTCTGTCTGGACAATAAACCTGACTTGGTTTTTCTATCTGAGCCCCTGATTTCCTTTGAGGATATTAGCCCTCTTTATTGGTCTGGCATGAATCTAAAGCTTTTTGTGAAGAATGATAGAAATCCTCAACTACCTAATATTTGGGGAATTTGTAGAACTGACCTGCTTCCAAACGTGATAGCCAATTCTAAGCAGCAAATATCCATCTCCTTAACTGATCATGATATCACTTTTTCCTTTGTGTTGTGTATGGCCACACTCATTACATACATAGAAGACACTGCTCTGGTCTGAGATTAGATCGATCATGATTGCCAGTCCTGGTCTTTGGTGCTGCATTGGGGACTTTAATGTGGTGCTTGGAGCTAATGAATATCGAGGGTCTGTTGTTCCTCATAGACTGCCTTCTGAGGAATTTAAGTCTTTCTCCGATGGCTCTAACCTCATCCATCTCTTGACTAGAGGTGCTCAATTCACTTGGTCCAATAAAAGGAGAGGTGGTGCCCTCACTGAGAAAAGGTTGGATAGGTGCCTCTGTAATGCTGATTGGCTCGCCTCTTGGAATGAAATTTTCTATTGCACCTTGACTAGAATATCATCTAACCATCATCCTCTTCTCCTAAATTTCTCCTCCTCCTCCTTTTAGATTTCACATTATGTGGCTGCAGCACTTGGACTGCAAAAGAGTGGTTGATGAGGTTTGGAATTCTAATATTAAAGGTTGTCCTATGTTTATCATCTTTTAGAAGCTCAAGCTACTAAAAAGGAAACTCAGAGTCTGGAACATAAATGTTTTTGGTGACTTGCATCTCAGGGTTAAGAACTCTCTTGCCTCTGTGGAAGCTATCTTAAACTGCATTAACAATTGTGGCGCTGATGAGGACCTTTTGGAACAGGAAGCTATTGCTCAATAGGAGCTGCTGCATGCTTTATTGGTTGAAGAAGCATTTTGGAAGGAAAAATCTAGAATGAATTGACACGCTAATGGTGACAGGAACACCAGTTTTTTCCACATAATGGCCAAGATTAGGGAAAACATTAAAGCCATCACCATGCTCAAGGAGGGGGAGCACATTATTACAAACCAAGCTGATATTGAAACTCATGTTTTGGAGTACTTCACTGCCTTGTATGCTTCTTCTAATAACACTGTCACTAATGACCTGATTGGTTCTGTAATCCCCTCTTTGGTGAGTGAGGAAGATAATTTCTTGCTCACTAAGCATCCCTCTAATGATGAGATTAGATCTGTTGTGTTCAGCATGAATGGTGAGGGTACCCCGGGTCCAGATGGTTTTGGTGGCTGCTTTTTCCAAGTTTTGTGGGAAATTGTTGGTCTTGATATTTGTCAGTCCGTGGCTCAATTTTTCTCCAACAACTGGCTTCTTCAAAATCTTAACTCAAACACGGTGGTCCTCATCCCTAAGCATCCTGAAGCTGATAGAATTGACTACTTTAGACCAATTGCCTTAGCTAACTTCCAATTTAAAGTCATCACTAAGGTTCTAGTTGATAGACTTGCTGAAGTTGCTCCTAAGATCATATCTCCTCAACAAAGAGGGTTCATTAAGGAGAGACATATCCATGAATGCATTTGCATTGCTTCTGAGGCAATCAACCTGCTTTATCATAAAGTGTTTGGGGGTAATTTGACAATCAAGCTGGACATCAGGAAGGCTTTTGATACTCTAGACTGGTGTTTTTTGATTGATACTCTTATTGCTTTTGGTTTTAATAGCAAATTCACTAACTGGATCAAGATCATCCTTCATTCAGCCAAGTTATCAATCAATGTTAATAGGCAATCTGTTGGATTCTTTAGCTGCAGAAGGAGAGTTAGGCAAGGTGATCCCTTGTCCCCTTTGTTGTTTAGTTTAGCAGAGGATGTCCTCAACAGAGGCATATCCAAGCTAGTTTTGGAGGGTCTGCTTTGTCCTATCTCTGGTCCTGCTAATCTCTGTACTCCTAGCCATGTGTTGTATGCAGATGACATCCTCATCTTCTGCAAAGGTATCAAGAGGAATCTTATGGCTCTTAAGAGATTGGTCACTGATTATGCCCAAGCTTCAGGCCAACACATCAACCTTAGCAAATAAAGATTTTACTTTACTAGTGACTCTCCAAGGAAAATTTTGGCTTTGTTTTCCACTCTTGGTTTCTCTCTGGGTAGGCTGCCTTTTAACTATCTTGGTGTTCTTCTTTGTAAAGGGAAACCAAGGAAGGCCCACCTCCAAGCTATTGCTGACAAGATCATCCTCAAATTAGCCACCTGGAAAGGTTCTTTGTTGTCTATCATGGGAAGAATTAAACTTGTCAAGTCTATCATTCTAAGTATGCCCACCTACAGTTTTCACATCTACTCTTGGCCTTCCACCTTGATTAAGCACTTGGACAAATGCATCAGGAATTTCATATGGCCAAGTGACATAAACATAAGGAAAATTGTCACTGTTTCTTGGCACAAGGTGTGCTCTCCAATAAATTCTGGTGGCTTGGGCTTGAGATCGATTAAAGCAATGAATCAGACTGCTTTGATTAAGCTTGCATAGGAAATGTCCTCTTCTAACCAAGAGTGGGCTATCCTATATAGACATATATTTGGGAATGGTAACTCTCCTACTCAAAGATATTTCAAATCTTCAATTTGGTCTGGCATTAAAAGCAATTGGCACACTGCTATGTCTAATTCAATTTGGCTGGTTGGAGAGGGCAAAAGTATAAACTTCTGGCTGGACAACTGGTTGGGATCTACTCTTGTGAATTCCCTTAATATCCCTATTGAGTTTCACCCTTCTCTCTTAGCCAAGGTGGCTGACTTTACTCATGATTATAAATGGACCATTCCTAAGTTGATTCATGATTTGTTCCCTCAGATAGCCTCAAGCATTGCAGACATCACCATCACAAACAAGAAAGATCAGATTGTTTGGCAGGGCACTATGGATGACTCTCTCTCTTAAAGCTGCCTATAATTGCATCAAGCCTAATGATAATCACATGGCCTGGTGCAGAACAATTTGGTCTGATTCAATTCCCCCATCCAAATCCTTCACTATTTGCATGTTGTTCCATAGGAGAATGCCTAGTGATGATAATCTCCAATTGAGAGGGTGCTCTCTAGTTTCAATGTGTAATCTCTGCAGGGCTAGCAGTGAGACCTCTGATCATCTGTTTCTCTTGTGTCCCTTTGCTGCTGCCCTTTGGCAATGGATTGGTAGCATCTTTCATATCCAAAAAGAACCTTAGCTGCGATTCTGTCCATGTGTAGTCTTCAATGGAGACCTCAAATTAAGAGTGTTCTTGCAACTGCAATTGTCCACACCATGAACACTGTTTGGCATTGCATGAATTTTTGCAGATTCCAAGATAATTGGACTTCTATGGCTATGGCAAAAGCAAGAATAAAGATGGGAATCTCTATGTCGGGAAACCTTTCTAAGTTGTGTGCCAATGGTTCTCAGCAGGATTTCACTATTCTAAGGAACTTAAACGTTTCTCTGCACTATAATTCTGCCCTTGTCATCACTGAGGTGTTGTGGTATACCCCTTTGCCAAGATGGATCAAAATTAAATCTAATGGTGCTGCCCACGGCGCTCCTAGTCATGCAGGAGGAGGAGCTATTTACAGGGATAGCCAGGGCACTTTTTTAGGTTGTTTTGCATCTTACCTCAACATTAAAGACTCCTTATATGCTGAGTTAAGGGCTGCTATCCTAGCAATTGAGATTGCCCATAATAGAGGCTGGAACAAGGTTTGGCTTGAATGTGATTGATATTTTCAAAGGAGAATTCAAGGTTCCTTGGAAGCTACTTAATAAGTGGCATATGTGTCAACGTCATGCTTCATCTATGGAGCTTCGAGTATCTCACATTTATAGGGAAGGAAATACTTGTGCCGATAAGCTAGCTTCCTTTGCTATTTCTTCAAAAATGTATGCTTGGTGGGATACTTTGCCTAGCTTCATTCTAATCGAATTCAATAAGAATAGAATGGGTCTTCCTAATTATAGATTTAGGAACATGTAGCTCTTTCTTTTGTTTGTAACCGCTTTCTTTTTTTAATATATTGGGGTGTCTTTCACCTAGCTTTAAAAAATGTAACTTTGATGATACGAAAATAGTGAATGCACATTATTTGTTTGATCAAGTTATTCGTATTATCTTAACTATTATGATTTAACTATAACATGAAGATCATTTTCAGCAACAAAGAGAACCAAATAAAATTATGTAGTAACATAGAAGATAAATTTCTTCTAGACAACATTGTGATTTATATTGAAAATACATAGTTTCAAATTTTACCCTCTATTCAATCATCATTGAATTGAAGTCTTTAATGAATAGTGACATTTTAAGTGAATGTACATTTTTTATTTAATTGTTAATTATTATTATTATTTATAATTAATATGTTATTTTAAAATTTATCTATATTTCTTTATATTTTTGTTACTCAATTTATCTTAATTACAATTTATAATTAAATATTGTTCTCCTCATAAACTTTAGATCAAAATCTGTCAATCATTCCATCAATCTAATAATCAATTTAATTTCAATCTTTGTTATATCTAATTTAATATTTATCAAATCTTCTAATAATTTCAAACTCAAAATTAATTTTACCATAAAGATTTAGTAAGTCACAAATTTAAATAAATATATTGATAATCCTAAAATTAATACAATTAAATTGATTAAGTTATAATAATATTTATTTTTATATCAAATATTGTGTAAATTAGGCTCTTTTCAAAAGTTTAGGAAGTGACTTAAATAAAAATAATTATTGTTATAAAAAATGACAATAATTAATATGAATAATTGACTCTTATTTAGGGGTGGCAAAATTATCCATAATCCAAAATCCATCCAAATTAAATTCATCCAAATCCATCCGTTAGAATAATGGATTTAAATTGATATAATCCAATGGATGGTGTTGATAATGGATGGATTCAAATCCATCCATTATATCCAATGGATATCCATGGTTATATCCATTTGGATGGATAATCAATCCATCCAAAAAAATAAAAATAAAACAAATTTTTTTCCCAATTAATTCAATATTAATATAAAAAATCTCTCACATTTCTAAGCACAATCCCACACATATTACAAAAATTGAAAATTGCAATTGTGATTTTAAAAAGTGCTTATCAAAAAAGTATAAACGATTTCGGCTTTAGTGCTTTACCCCAACATCTTAATGCAAAGTATAAATATATCATTTTGGTTATTGACTAATGTGATAATATAATAACAAAATTAAATATTTCAGGATGATGAACTGTTGCATACAACTTATGGAAGTCCCAATTATTAGAGGTGTAAGCGGTTCTGGTTTAAATAGTAAAACTGATGAAACCGAACCGAACCATAAAATGCGGTTCGGTTCAGTTTCGAGGTTAGGTTCAGTTTTTTTTATTTTGAACCATTTAAGTTCGGTTCGGTTCACGGTTTTGTAAATTTTGGAACCGTTAGAACCGAACCAAACCACATATTAAAAAATAATTTTATTTTATATTTGGATGATAAAGCTTTGAAGTTATGAGATAAAATATAATTAAGAATTTAGGATTATTAATAAAATAGTCTATAAATAAGAGGCAAATAGAAAAAATAAATTAGTAAACAAACCTAAATATCTATTATCTCTATTATTCATTGAGAAGATAGAAAGAAAACTAAAAAAACTAGTATACATTTTGTCACTATCCAGAGATAAAATTAATCAAATAAAGAAATTAAAGAACTAAAAGAAAATAAAGAAAGAACTCGAGGATATTACTAATGATGTGGAGTACTAGGTGTTACTGTTGGACTAAAATATTGGTACCAAGTTTGTCATTCTTAAATTTTGTTGAACATTTTAGAAGATTTTGTGGACTAAAATTTCAAGTTTGTAGTGCGTTGAGATGTTGAATTATTATTGTTTTACTAGAAAGAGTATTAAATATTTTATTATTGACGTGTTTAGTATTCATTTAGTTGACTTTATACTTTACAAATTATATTCAACTATTTCTTAAATGATTTTCTTTAAATAAGTTGAAAAACTGCGGAACCGAACCACTAATGAACATTCGATTCCTAAATAAAATTTGTGGTTAATCGAATCGAACCATATATTTGTGTTCGGTTCGGTCATTAAATTGCGTCAAAAACAGAACCGAACTTTTACACCCCTACCAATTACGTTGCACCAGAGATTCTTGCTACTAAGAGAGCTTATAAAAAAAATTCACAAATTCACCCTTTAAAAATTGCTTATTAAAAAAACATTTTTAAAAGTGTTTGTTAAGAAAAATATTTTTTAAAATTGATATTTAAAAATGCTCTATTAAATAATATTATTTAAAATAATTTTTTCTTTAAATTGCTTTATTAAAATGTTTTGTTCAAATTAAAAAAAAAAGTGGGTTGGATATCCATCCATCCAATCCATTAAAATGGATACATGGATAGAATGGATGACATTGGATATGGGTGAATTGGATAATTTAAAAATGTGATGTAATGAATTTATTTGGATTGATGGATAGTTTTCTATCCGTCCATTAGGATCCAAATCCAAACCCATCCAAACCCATCCAATTGCCACCCCTACTCTTATTTAAAAGATCAAGATTAAAATATTAATGTACATGACTTTTTTAAGTAATTATATATAATTGGATGACTCATATTTATTGTTCTCATAATTTTTATGTGATGATAGCCCTATATATTCAGTACAATAAGAAAACTAGAAATACAAAAAAAAAAACAAATATGTGATTGGTTTTATTTGTACACTTTTAAAATATCTGAAATAAAAAATTAGGTTCAAAAGTTGGAATTTATTGTGACAACCAAGACAAATATTGCTACTGGCTGGTTGAAAGTGAAGAAATAAGAAAACTATAGAAGAGAAAAATATATGCACCAATAGTATAACAAATTTTTATATTATCATTATATCTATTATCGTTTATTTTTAATCATTATTGATTATTCAATAAAAGTAATGTAAATGAATATTGAATGATGTATTGACTTGTATAAATTTTTACAATGACAATGTATAAATTTTACCCTCATTCTAGAAATACAAACAAAACCCAAAAACAATCTATAAATACCTAGCTAAAATGACTTCATTAGCACATTTCAACATCTTCTTTGATCTCCACATATATAAATAAAGAGCTTCATAGTGATTCAATCACACTAAAATAGTTATGGCTAAGTTATCCTTCATGCTAGCTTTCATGATTTGGTTTCTAGCAGCAACTGCAATTCAAGGTATGATGATGATCTCTTCCTTCATGCTAGCTTTAATAGAATCTATAATATTTATGCCCTCACAATGTAAAGATTTATACATAGTCAGTGCATAATCTATCATTCATTAGAATTACTTTTCGTTTAAGAGTCAAGATTGAAAATGAATGGTGTATAATTCAATGACAGTGACTCTTATATTACTACTGTATCGATCTTTTTCTCTTTTTTAATAACATAAATTTGACTCAATTTTCAGAATTTCCAATTTCAGAAGCTTCAGCTAGCCCAAATTTACTATGCAAGAATGACGGTGACTGTGCAAACTATAATAAATGTGGTCCTGGACGTCAACCTTGTAAAAGATATTGCTTCACTGGAGTTTGTTGGTGTATTTGTGGTTTTTGTTGTGGCCATAAAAACAATATCACTCAAACTATAATGTAATTATATGGTGTCGTATGTTTTTCTTACAAATAATGAAATGAAATAAAATAAGAATTTTATTTATTCGATTTGTGCAATGCTTCTAACCTTTGTAAACCATTATGGCAAGGTCCTGGACTGATTTAGGGTCCGTTTGTTTTTATTTTTTATAAAATTAATTAATTTTATTAAAGAATGGCGTATGGAACATTCACTTGGTTGAGCCTTAAAAAAAGGTTACAAACAAAGATTTTCTAAGAAGATGAGTTTTGGAATTCTTAAAAAATCAATTTTCCAAAATAAAGTTTGGAAAAGGCTAAATAAAGAGTGTAAGCCGTTTCAGAATGAATGCAATGTTTAAAATAGGCCGTTTCAGAATGAATGCAATGTTTCATAATGAATGCAATGTTTCATAATGAATGCAATGTTTTGAGTAATAAATGCAATGCTTAAATGTACTATGGCTTATTTTAATTAGCCAAATTCAAGTTATCTATTAAAGTTAAGTTAATGATTATTGACATACTTATCATGGAAATATTACATCGACATATTAATAAGAAACGTGTGGATAATCATGACTCCTCATGGAAGAGTTTGAATTCAAATCACATCATTTTTCATGAAAAATATGAATTAAAAGAGGCATCAATGTTCCCCAAAGAACATACACTTCATATTAGGGGTAATCATGAGTTGGATAAGACTTGTCCCTTACTTGACTTTAAATGTTGGTAAGATTATTTTTTGAATCCAGACCCAGCCCAAGATCCGAAGTTAACTCAACTCCAAATATCGATTGAGACAACACTTGAACCTGAATCTAGGTCTGATTAAATATAATGTATACATATTTAAGATAAAGTTTTCTCAATATTTTACTTATTATTATGGATATGTATTTCGATATATGAAATGTTATATATATATATATATATATATATTATAAAAACATCAATTTCATTCCGATTATAGGGTTGTCTCCTCTTTTCTTGATAAAAACTTAGAAAATCAATGATACTTTCGACTAAAAAGATGTCATTATCTATATACAATTGAATATAGGCATACACAAACATGATAAGTGAGCGACTATGAGTCGGTTCGGACTGGGTCATATTTGTCCCCTACCCAACCCTAAATATTGTAGTGTCCAATTTTTGAACCTGAGTCTGATCCTAGACCTGATGAGACCCAACCATATTTGGGTCCAATCATAATCAGACCAAACTAGGTGAGTGAATAGGTGTGGGTGCTACTCACCCCTACTTCATATAATTAAGGTTTCTGGTCTCCGAGTCATAAATCAATCATTTTTCTATTTAAATATCTCATCATTAGAAACTAGAGACTTTAAGTCACCAAAAGTAATTGTGCATAAATAATTAGAAGACCAAAAAACTTACATCTTCTACCATGAAGATGAATTTCGATATCTAAATTAACAATTATGTTTGGCCTAATTTTACAAATAATCAAAAAATTAATGAAATTAAACATTATAAAAATAAATAATAAAAAAATGATATTTTGGTTATTTTTGTGGATTTGTACAATATTGTGAAACTCGAGTCGAACATCAAATCAGAAGATATATCGTATTAGGTTTAATCGGTTTAAATGATTAAATTGTTCAGTCAAACCAAATGATTTTATATATAATTAATAATTAACTACAATATATAATTATACATAAATACAAAATTTAATATAATTAATAATTGTGTATAATTATATTGAAGTAACATGTTTCTGTCTTTTTCGGGTTGAAATAAAATAAAATATTAGAGTAGTATTTCGCGTTTTGTAAAATTAGATGTAAATTGTTCGTTTACTTTCCGAATTATTGTAGTTTAATAGGTTTAACATAGTCGAAGGAATTTCCCGGTTCAAAATTATCTAACCTTTCATTCAGTTAAGACTGTAAACCAAAGTCATTTTCAATTCTGGTCAACGATCGGACGTCCAGTCCATTCTCATAACATTTGTTTTGTAAAGACAAATAATCATTTTTATCTACTTATAGGTATTTTAGTAATTCTACATTTAAAAAGGGTGCTATAGTAATTATTGAAGCTAAATAAATATATTTTTCCTATCTATATTTTTTGTGATTATTCTGTAAAAATATTTTTAAGCCAAAAATATATTTTTAGATCACTCAACCAATTTTATCTCCATACACTGTTCATGTATTAATGAGAAGTTAAAGGAGTTTTGGATTACAACAATTTTATTTTAATAAATGCATTTATTCATAATGTAATAAATAAAATATTTGGATTTTTTGACACTTTTTACTTTAACTAAAAAAACTTAGTATGGACATTATAAAACCATTTCTTACATGAATATATTATGTTGTCCCATAAAAAATGTCACTAGAGTATTATTTATTGCAATTGATTCAAAAAAATATTTAAGTTAAAAATTTAATAATTAAGTATTTTTGTAACTAATCTCGACAAAGCTAAGTGACATATGGAATCAAAACAAGACAAAGATTCTAAAACATTTTGATGATACATAGAATCACTGTTATAAAAATTGGTTCGTGTCGGTCAGTTCAACCGGTGAACCGATCCCTATATCAGTACATATAATAATTATCTCTGTCATGCAATCATACCGATCAAAATCGATCATACCAGCCAGTTTTCAATTGAACCGTACCGTTTTTTAATTAATTTTTAATGAAAATAAAAGAAATTATTGGTTTTTTTATTAATTTTCAACATTAATGTTAATATATTATATATGTATATCTAATTTCGTCGGTACGCGGTTAATTAATAAACCACTGATTAAACTGTTATATCACTATATCAGTACTTTAACAGTTTGATAACCAGTACGACATTAATAACACTATATAGAATTAATAATGGAAGAATAACATTATGGTGAGAGGGCTAATTTTGAGAGATTTTCATGGTGCAATAGAAACCCGTATCATAAATAATTGAATTTTTTTAACTTAAGGGTGAAACTGCTAAAATGCATACTTACACAATAAAGAGCAATGTTAGGACTTAGGAGCATCTAAAAAGGAACAACCTAATTTACAACTAAACACATCAACAATATTATTATAATCTCTAGAAACAACACCGAATAAATCATTACACTTTTTAATCACTTAATGTTATCTTTATGATCATGCATACCAAACTTTAGATCATTTAGACATTCATAGGAGTGTAATCAAATAATACTAGGCATGAATCCTCATAAATCTCTCTATCATATGAATTTTCTATTAGCTTGTTATTTTATTACTTTTGTCATTTTATTTTTTATACTTTTCAAGTTTTTATTTTTTTTATATAAGTCAAAACGTAAATTTTGAACAAATGGACTATTTCCATAAATAATTACACTTTGAATCTGTACAAAATTGAACCCACGCTATTAAATATCGTGTGATTAGGTTAAATTTGAATTTTACAAATGAATCCAAATCTGAATTGTTTGGTTCTTTATAAAAAAAAAATGGGAGGAAATTAAAAAAATATGTATACACAAGTATTGTTAAAGCTATACCGGTTATTAAACCGGTCAGAGTACTGATAAAGTACTACAGTGGTTCAACTAGTGGTTCAGTAATTAAACTGCATGCTGGTTAAACCAGAAATATATGCTTATATTTATATATAAATGTATGATATGGTAGATAATATACTAACAATGTATAATTTTTTGCACTATAATTACATACATATTTCTCATATTTTAAAATCTTATGTATTATTACTATATAGTATATACATATTTTTATTTTATATTATTTATTAATTTCTTAAAATTTATGGATAACTTAGATAAAAAATTGTAATATTGTAATATGATAACGTTATCTTTTCACCTCTTCCATCAAAACCAAATCAACTCAATATATAATTTAATTTTTATCCATATGAAATCTATTTTCTCCAATCAAAATCCTCCGGTGTCAAACGCTATAACCTTTTCTCACACTTTGTCCTTCCGTAGCCATATCTCTCCCATATTTCCTAACATTGTTTTCCAAACAACTTCTTTCCCTCCCCTCTCATTTTTTCTTCTCATTCTCTCTCTCCAAATTCTTCAAATCTAAAACTTCATCAAAAAACCATACCATTCCGGAACAGTGCCAACTCGTTTTTTTCTTCCCCCTTGACTCATTATTTTTATTATATGCAACATCTGGTTGGTTCAATGCCAACTCGGTCGATTCACCAGTTTTGTGGAATACTGGCCAGTTTTCACCTGATCTACTACATACCCGATACAACAATTGTCCCGTATCAGTAAGGGATCCGGTTCACCGGTTTTCTGGTTTAACGGCTGGTACGGTACAGTTTACCAACATTGGTATACACTAATAGTGTAAAGGTTTATAAACAGACAATGCATCATCCACAATTCACTTGTATTACTTTTACATGATAGTTAATGATGACTGAAAATGAATGGTAGATGATGTAGTGACAATGTAAGAAACTCTTACCCTATCAATGTATACACCATTTTCTCATTAAAAATTACGATTTTGATTTATTTTTTATTCTTTTAATAAACTTAATATATTTCTTAAATTGAAAATGATATACCTTCGTACAAATCATTGTACTCGTAAGAACATGACATATGTCAAAAATGATATTTTTTTAATTAATGATGATTTACAAGTGACATATATCTTTTTCTTATGATTAACATGATTTAATATAAAAATATATCAGTACTCTTCTTAAATTGATTTAAGTGTGAACACCACACAATGAATTATAATAAAATATATCAAAGATGATTAGATTGTGCAATTACGGTAAATACTTCATTGAAGACAAAAAATTAAGAGAAAAAAATGTATGCACTAACAGTGTATGTATTTCATACATTATTACTATATTATTTACCATTTATATTTAATCATTATTGACTCTTCAAAAAGTAGTTCAAATGAACGGTTGATGATACAGTGTATGTATTATTCTTATTTTAGAGTCAATGTTGATTGAAAATGAGTGGTAAATGATACATGAATAGTGTAAGAAACCACTACGTCAGAATTGGTATTTAACAACGCACATTTAATAACGCTTATGTGTTGAACACCGTTAAATATAAGGCGGAAAAGAATTAACAACACTCATAGAAAAAAGCGTTATTAAAAATCATATTTCATATATTTAACAACACTTCTTCAGTAAGCGCTGTTAAATGTGTTATCTTTAACAACACTTATTTAAGCAAGCTTTGTTAAAGGTGTGTTATCTTTAACATCGCTTATTGAAGAAAGCGTTGTTAAAGATGATACTTCATATATTTAACAACACTTATTCAATAAGCGTTGTTAAAGATAACACATTTAACAACGGTTGCTTAAACAAACAATGTTAAAGATAACACATTTAACATCGCTTATTGAAGAAAGTGCTGTTAAATATAACATCTTTAGTGAGCAGGAATTTTTTCAAATTAAAAAACAAAAACCTCACATACAATAATACACATATCCATCAGTTTATTATTTCTCTTACTTTTCTTCTTCTCCATGACATTTTTTTTTTCTCTTTTGTTTTTAGTTTCTCTCTTCAAACAAGTTATCGGTTTTTTATTTTTTTCTTCACGCATAAGGTAAATCGTTATCTTATTTTAGCTCTTTTTTTATTCAGTCTTGATGTTTGCATTTACACCATAAATAAAAAGTCTTTATTTGTTGTGAAGTTATGCAGCTATGATGTTCTAGGATTTTGGCTATGGTTCACTGGTTTAGAACACAAGGTTTGAGTGTAATGGTAAATATTCTTTATCAATTGCCGGTAATTTTGTATTTTTTTTATAACTTTTGCAATTTGTTTAGAGATGACATTTTTATTTGTATTTGCAGCTTGCATTGATCATTGAGGAACACATGAACACTCTATAAGGACTTGCACATTGGAGGAGAAAGAATGAACAATTTGTGTAAGATCTCATTACTAATATGTTATTTTATAGTATTGGAATATGTTAAGATTGAATGTAGTTGGAGCCGTTGGTGATTTAACAAATCTATTGTAAATGTGGTGGAGTTGGACATGCTTGTCATGTGTTTGATAGAACGTTTGAGAGAAATAGTCTTATTTAGAAAATAGACATTTAACAGCTTTTGCTTTAGTGAATGTTGTTAAATGTCTACTTTCTACAGCGCTTCAAAAAATGTTGTTGAATATAACCTTATGTACTACTACACTCACATACAAAAGTGCCTCAAAAGCGTTGTTAAATGATAAATTTAAGCATTGTTGTTTTGCTATTCTGGCGTAATGAACTCTCACACTCTCAATGTATACATCCTTTTCTCTAACAATCAGGGTAGTTAAAATCATGCGCCGACACATGAGATCACATGTTTTTACGCGTTTTGGCGGCACAACCGTGCTCGATCCTAGAAATGTGTTCAAGAGAAGGCAAACTTGTGAAATTTTTGGGTAGGATCTTGGAATTGGTGGAATCGGCGCTTCCACCATTCCTAGGTTGTGAAGCTCCAAAGGTTTGAGCCGCAACCCATGTCTAGACCCGATTTAAAAAAATCACAATTTCTTAATTGAAGAGCCCATTTCAACTTTGAAAGGGGTGGAAGTGTGAGAGTAAAAGTAATAATCCTAAAAACAAACTTACATGGCCAGAACTCCATAAGTGTTCTTCTTCTTCGTTCCAAGACTTATAGAGTTAAGGTATAGTTCTTTTCCTATTCTTTTCTTCTTCTTTGCCTTCATCTTCTTCTTTTCTTCTTTCTCTTCTCTTCTTTTTCTTCTCTCATTTCTCTTCTCTTCTTACTTTCCCTTCTTTCTCTCTCTCTTCTCTTTTATTTGTTTCGTTCTCTTCTGATAACATTCTTTCATTTATATGTTATTTCTGTCTTTATTTCATTTATTAGTTTTTTTCTAAGATTTTTATGTTTTTTGTTTTATATTCTATTCCTTTTTATTCCTTTCTATGTTTTCTTATTTTTCTTTTGTTTGCGTTTACTTTATTTTTTATTATTCATTCTTTTTATTTATGTTAAATTAAAATGATGTTTTTTTTAAATTTTTGTCCATTGACTATTTTTATTGCTAATTTAAGTAAAAAATGATTTAATATGTCTAGAGAAGATAACTCGAATTCAAGCCCAACTTTTGGAGGCTCAAGCAATGCTCCTGAGTTCCAAAGTAATGCTTCTAGTGTGTTGCCCAGGAATACACATGGAAATAGAAGTGACATAATATGGAAGCATGAGATTGCAGTTGATGGAACCAGAAAAACACAATGCAAATACTGTCAAAAGGTTGTAACTGAAGGAGCATATAGGTTGAAGCATCACCTACCTGGAACTAACAAGGATGTTGAACCTTGTATTGTTGTGAGTAATGAATTGAATAAGGAAATGTTATTCATTGTTACTGGTTTACAACAAAACTTGATTAACAAGTTCAATTATTTTTTGAGTGAGGAGGAACAACTTAAAGTTGGTGAAAAGAGGAAATAAATTGAAAACTTGTTGAGGGGGAAGAGGATTAACACTCAAGTCACCATCAACAACATGTTTAAGAATGATATCAAAGAGGAAGCAATAAGTTATTGTAAGGTGTTTTTACAATAATGTCATTTCTTTTAATGTGACAAATAGTGATGAATACTTTGAAATGTTCGAGTTGGCTGCGAAACATGAATCAAGGTTCAAGCCTCCCCCCTATCATGAAATTAGGGTCAAATATTTGAAGGAAGAGATTATGTTGACCAATGCTAGGCTTGAAAAACACAAGGTTGAGTGGAAGAAAGTTGGGTATACCATAATGATTGATGGTTGGACCAACAAGAGGAAAAGGACAATCCTGAATTTCTAAGTGCACAGCCCCAAGGGAACAGTTTCCTAAAGTCTATTGATGCATCACACATTGCAAAAACCGCTGATATGATCTTTAAGATGATAGATGATGTTGTTGAGGAGATTGGGGAGGTTAATGTTGTTGAAGTTGTGATAGACAATGCACCCAATTACAAAGGTGTTAGAAAGGTGTTGATGGAGAAAAGGTAAAAGCTTTATTGGACACCTTGTGTTGTGCATTGTATTGACTTAATGTTGGAGGAGTTTGAGAAGAAAATTCCCATTCACGCAGGCACAATTTATAAAGGTAGAAAAATTACAATGTTCTTCTATGGGAGAACTTCTCTAATTTCTCTTTTGCAACAACATACAAAAGGGAGATATTTACTGAGACGGGGCCTCACTCGTTTTGCTACTTCATACTTGACTTTGGGTTGCCTTAATGATAATAGAACAAGTTTAATAAGACTGTTCACATCAACAGAATGGAAGGCAACCAAATTTGCTAGGACACATGATGGCAGATTGATTGAGGATGTGATGTTGGATAAGGAATTTGGATGAGTATTGTTTTTGTTTTGAAGGGTATTTCTGTTAATGAAAGTTCTTCATTTGGTTGATTCAGATGACTATTAAAAGCCACCAATGAGAGTAATACATGAAGCAACGCATCAAGCTAAGGAGAAGATAAAAAGTGTTTACAATGATGTTGATGATAGGTAACATTCATGTACTATTTGCAATTAATATATATTTATTAATATTTGTTTGCTCATTATTTGCAACTAACATCATTCTTTATGATATTCTTTATAGTTATATGCCTCTATGAAAAATCATTGATGATAGATGGGATAGACAACTTCATAGACCATTACATGCTACATGATATTTCTTAACCTTCAATTACATTATGCTCCTAGGTTTATTGTTGATCTTGAAGTCAGAAATGGATTGTTTGATGTCATAGGGAGGATGGTGCCTGATATTCAAGGTCAATCTAAGATTGTTGTTTAGATGGATCGTTTTACTAATAAACAAGTTTTTTTTGTAAGAATTTGGCTTTGAATATAGTGAACCAGAAGACTCCAACATATTGGTAAGAGTTTTTCGGAGATGAAATGCCAAAGCTTAAAAGGTTTGCTCTGCGTATACTAAGCTTGACCTGTAGCTCCTCTAGATATAAGCGTAATTGAAGTGCATTTGAAATGGTAAGAATTCAGTTGAATTGTATTTCTATTGATTATTTGTTTATGTCCACATAAATGTAAGCACAATTATATTTTATTAACTATTTGTTTAGGCCCACACCAAAAGATGAAATAAATTAAAGCAAAAAACAATAAATGGTGTTGTTTTTATTATGGCAAACTCAAAATTGTCCAAAAAAGCAAGCGAGAAAGAGTGTCGAGCTAACTATTAATGACATCACATCTGATGATGAGTGGATCGTGGATCACAATAACGATGATGATGATCATTTGGATGGCTCAGATGGTGATATGGATGATTTGATGAGAGAAATCCTTGGAGAAGATATTGGGGAAGATATAGATGACGTTGAAGAAAATGAGGATGAAGCCTCTTTGGAAGATGATTATAAAGAGTTTGATGTGAATGATTTGTTAAATTAGATTTAGTTGTATTAAAACTTATGTTTTGATATTGGATTTGTATTTGGAAGAATGTTTTTAGCAAATTTATGCTTTGAAATTGGATTTAAAATTATGTTTTTATCAAATGTATGCTTTAAGATTGGGTTTAAAATTATATTTCTAGCAAACTACGTTTGTATTTAAATTTATGTCTATTAAATATATGACTTTATTTGCATACGTCTCTATTAATAAGTAGGATCTTATGAGTCGTATTATGATCCTACATTTACGATCTTTGACTCCCCTCCTGATCCTAAGTAGAACTTCGATTTTGACTACCTTACTAACAATTATGTAATTTTTATGTTTCTTAAAATTTCATTCCTACCTTTTAATGTAATCTTCTCTTAACTTTTAATTTTGACGCACTTAATTTGTTTTAAAATGGATCTAAAATGACCTTTTTAATAAAAATATATAAAAATGTGTTACTTTATTTATTAAACAAATATATATTAGAAAACAATACAAGGGAAGCTAATCCAATATAAAGAAGATCAACAAGTGATCTTTTTAGAGTACATAAAAATACAGAAAATATGATCATTACACCAATTTGAAAACAAAAGAGGTGAAGGTCCTATTTTAGAAAGAAATCAAGTCTATGATCTTACTTGAATCAAATCCATGATATGCAAAAAACTAGCTTCCTTATTAGAAAAAAAAGTTAATTACATTAACACCCCCTGAGTTTTAGTGAAATTACACAAACCACCCCTCACTTTTCTACACCTACACAGATCTCCCCTAGTTTTTTTATACTTTAATTACACTAATCACCCCTACATGAGAAATAAATGTAATTTTTTAAATAAAAAATATGATAAATGCAATTAAGTTAAGCAGATCATGATTTATTATGAGAAAAATCCAAATAATATACAAATCAATGTATCTTTATTATTTTTTGTTACAAAATGCATCAATAATTCTAAAGAGATATTGTTTAAATCACTCTTATACTATATCGTAAAGAACCAAAAATAATAAAGATGTGTCAATTAATATATTATTTGGACTTGACTCCACAATATATCATGTTTTGTTTAACTTAATTGCATTTATCACATTTTTTGTTTAAAAGATTACACTTATTTCTCATGCAGGGATGATCAGTGTAATGAAAGTATAAAAATTAGGGGGTTTGTGTAGGTGTAGAAAAGTATGGGTGGTTTGTGTAATTTTGCTAAAACTCAGGGGTGTTAGTGTAATATACTATAGAAAAAACTATGTCATTTCTCATTAACCATAAAGGGCATGTTGTTACCGTAGCTTACAACAATTCTAAATGACACAAAATAATACTTATTGGCAGAGTCACGATTAGGCTGCTCTTGTTAAGATGTTTCATAGCACTACCCAAAATGTGCAAGCAGGATAAAGTAACCCAGATATCGGTTATTGATTTCTTACTGCATGATAAGAATTGATCTCGAATACACCCATCATAATATGGCTACTAGTTTCAATTCTCAAAATGCCTAAAATATGGCTACTTGTGCCAATTCTTTTCCCTCAATACTGACTAACAATGTCAGTTCTCGAAATACCCACAATATGTCTACCTATGTCAACTCTTTTCCCTCAATACTAACTATCACTGTCAATTCTAGAAATTCCCACAATTTGGTTGCATGTGCAAATTCTTAGTGCCACAGAAAGAAATAGAGAGAATTTTGTCGGAAATGCGTCGATGGAAAATATGAGGGAGAGAGAAAAATTTGAATGAAAGTGCATTCAACTTGGGGTGAGTTATAATGATGGGAGAAGACCTCTATTTATAACATGCTATTTTTTATAAGTCCTCCATCTCTCCAATGTGGGACTTGAGAGTTTTTTAGATTTCACACCCAAAAGTTCACACTAATGGCTTTCAAAAAACAAAGTTCCAACAATCTCCTACTTGAAATTAAAAAACGATTTCCAAGAATTTTTATGGTCTCAATAAGATTGTGCATAAACAAAGGTGTCATGCGGCTTGAACCTTTGCATAATAAGTAAGATCTAGATTTTACTAGAGTGACTCATAGTCTTGAACTCTATCTCCAACATCTAACCATACACAACCTTTTTCAAAGGTGTATTCTGTAAAGCATGTGCGTTAAAGCATGTTTATTCCAGTATAGTGAATGCTCTAGAAATTTATGCCCCAAATTTCATAGGAAATTACCCCCACTTCCACATTCACATATGTGAGTCTATCAAGAGTATTCATGTAGCCTAGGTACTCTACTCTAATTGGAGTATAGATCTCATTAAGAGTTTAATTCATCCTTACATATACTGCAGGAATCATGCTTCTCATAATTTTATAGCATGTTCATTCTCATATCACTTCTTATCCATTGAACCTATTTATTGGGATCTTCAATCAGTTAGGTCGGGTTACCATCTTGAGTGATCCTCGCTCTAAGGGCAATAGCTCATACTCTTAGAAATATTATAAACTTTATCTATAGCTAGTCCTTTTGTCAAAGGATCTGCTAAATTATTCTTAGTGCCTACATGATCCACTCTAACAACTCCTATAGAGAGTAACTCTCTAATGATGTTGTGCTTACAATGAATTTGTCATTTCTTACCGTTATAAAAATGGTTCTCAATTTTTGAAATAGTCGCAATACTATCACAATGGATCAACATAGCTTGTATTGGTTTTTCCCATAGGGAAATATCTACAAACAAACTTCTCAACCAACTTGCTTCTTCACTAGTTGTTGCTAGTGCTATCATCTCAACTTCCATAGTGGATTGAGCTAAAATAGTCTGTTTCTTGTTAGACTCTAGATAGTCAATCTTATCATTTATGGCTTCTTTCCACAAAACAGCATCTAAAGAAGTCAAAATTTCTTGGAGAGTTGATAGATTTTCCTCCAATATATAGACCATATAATCAGGTCTATACTCTCTAATAGTTGTTGCTCTCTTACTTCTTGTAGGTTCTATTTGAAATCTTTCATTTTTTTATCATTATCTTTAATCACAGGTATGTGACTAGTTGATGTGCCCCACTATTCCTCAATTTAAAATAGAATTTATTTTTCATTGAAATCAACACGTTTAGACTCAATGATCACTTTTATGTTAAGGTCATAAAACCTATATACCTTCTTGTTTACAACATACCCAACGAATACACATTCATAGGCTCTATGAGTTTAACTCTCTAGGAGTATACCATAAAAAATGATTTCATGAGCAATTCTATGTATCTCATAGGACTGGGACTTTACTGATTTATTATTAGTCATTTGATATTTGTGGTAGCGGCTAATATCATACTTTTTAGTCTCAACTTCCTCAGTATCATATTTCTTTTCAAGTGCATACCAAGTTAATTTGTCAGACTTTTATGGATTGTACTCATCATAGAGATCATTTGACAACTCATCCAGAATGAAATTCTTGTAAGATCATCATTTTAATTCTAGAGAGTTATATTAATAGCTAGTTTATTAATTTCCTCTTTTTGAGCCTCATCCGACACCAATGAGATATCGGTTTTCAGAACGTGGGCTCATAGTGAGGAAAATTTTCATCTTATGTTGTCAATGTTTGAAATTTGTCCCGTCAAATTAAAATAGTTTGTTCAAGTCATAGTTGTTCAGTCCAGTAATATTATCTACGAGTTCCATTGCACTATAAACGTCTTAAAATTGTTGTTACCATAACTTGCACAATTCTAAATGACACGAAATAATTCTTACTGACCGAGTTAGAACTAGGTCGCTCTATTTAAGACGTTTCGTGGCAATATCCAAAATGTGCAAGCAAATTATCAACCACACCACCAAGAGCATAAAATAACCCAGACCTCGGTTATCGATTTCTTACTGCATGGTAAGAACTGATCTCGAATACACCCATCACAATATGACTACTAGTTCCAATTCTCAAAATGCCTACAATATGGTTACTTATGCCAATTCTTTTCTCACAATACTCACTATCAATGTCAGTTCTCAAAATACCCACAATATGGCTACCCGCGCCAATTCTTTTCCATCAACACTGACTAACAATCTCAATTCTCGAAATGCCTACAATATGGCTACCCGTGCCAACTCTTTTCCCTCAATACTAACTATCAGTGTCAGTTCTTAAAATTCTCACAAGTTAGCTGCATGTGCAAATTCTTAGTGCCACAAAAAGAAATAGAGAGAAGTTTGCCAGAAATGCGTCAGCAAAAAATATGAGGGAGAATGAAAAGGTTGAATAAAAGCGCATTCAACTCGAGACAAGTTATAATGAGGAAGAATGCTTCTATTTATAACATGAGATTTTTTTCAAGTTCCTCATATCTCCAATGTGGGACTTGGGAGTTGTTTTTCAAAACTCTTTTATATGAGACTTGACCAAGTTCCAACAGACCACATCATAGCAAACCACATCATAGCAAACCACACCATTGTCCACAATTTCGCCCCCTGAAATTTCTACCAAGATCATCATAAAATTTCCGAGATTTAGTAGTTGAGATCGGATTTGAAGCAGGAACCTGAAGTCACGGGTGAACGCCTTTCCAAACAAAGGATGCAAAATCATAAGTAAGAAACAAATATTCCATGGATTCCTCATCGGACAAACAAATAGCACAATTGATATCACTAGAAGAAGAAATAACATTTCTCTTAAATAACTCCACCCTCAAAGAAAGACAACCTCTAATTAATTTCCAAACAAAACAACAAATTTAAAAAAAAACACAATTAAGCCACATTTAGATTGTTGAATACCTGAATAATGCAGAATTTGATCAACTAACAAAGACAAACTGATTTTACTGAATAAGAGGAAGAAGAATCTGCACTCCAACGCCACATATGATCTCTATGGTTCTGTAATAAGGAATCTGCACTCCAAC
The DNA here is from genome assembly GCF_001865875.1 of Lupinus angustifolius. NCBI lineage: Eukaryota > Viridiplantae > Streptophyta > Magnoliopsida > Fabales > Fabaceae > Lupinus > Lupinus angustifolius. The sequence continues at coordinate 16,049,341 of NC_032024.1, forward strand.
CCAAAAAAATTCTGTCAAATAGGTCCCTACGGAACTCTCTCCAAGAGTTATCAAGAGTTACTCACTTATATAAATGTTTGTTTATTAAGAGTTTCTAGTTAGTATTAATTGATTTATTTTACCCTTCCTAATAAGAGGCACTCTTAGATTCTCTGCATCTTCCGTAACGGTTCTTCTATTTTTTCCCCAATTCTATCGATACCAAATATCAGTCTTTACACCCCTAATACATAGATCTATACTCACACACTTATTCTATTTCTTAATTTTTGGTTAAAATGTACTTTTGTTCTTTCAGTTTTCTAAATTTTACCGTTTTAGTTCTTCTATTTTTTTTTTATGTGTGATTTTCATCCTCCAACTTATATTAATATGCAAAAATAGTCATTCTATTAACTTTTCATCTAAAATCTTCATGGTATTACCTATATGACAAATTTTGTTCATCTCATGTGTAATTTGTATGTAATATCTAGACTTATAAAGTGTATTTTTTGGTCCTTCATCCTTTTCTTTTGTACATAATTTGTCCTTCCTCGTGCAATTTTCATCCACAACCTTACATAGCTGTGCAAAAATGATCACCTCTACTTAATACAAATAGACATAATCTAATAACTTATACAATGTGCACCTCATTTTCCAATATAGAATGTAAAAAGTGTTGTCGAGTATGACATTAGACATGTCATTCCCAAGTGTCACATGAAATTATAATACAATTTTAGTCCTTACATTAATTTTTTCAGTTATGCACAATTTGTCTTCATATTACATTTTTGTACTATTAAAGTATTATCTCATCCTATGAGTCACGAACTAATTTATTTCGGGGTATATGATTGTCTATCGAACAAATATCATTCACATGAATCAAATATTTAATCTTTTTGCCTTTCTGAGATCTAACGTGACATTATATCACCAAATCAATGTTTTATTAGTCTCCATATTATATTTAAAAAAATCACGCATTCATAAATTTATATTTAATTAAAAAAAATAAAGAATATAAATAATCAATCAATAAAAAATGAATAAAAACCCATTTTTATTTGTCTTAAGAAAATGATATTATGAAATTAACTTAGTCACACATGTAAGTTGAATTATATTATTATTAAATAAATTAAAAACTATAAAAGAAAGAAGAATTATTATTTAGTATTCAACACAATGTAATTCTTTAATTTCTTTTGCTACTCATCTTCTTCTCAATGAGCATGTACTAGTTCTTGGTGAGCGTGCATATGCTAACATGTATTTCATATTCAATTGTATAACAAGGGATTGTCCTTGGATAAGTAATTTGATTTTTATGAAGTATATTAAAAGGAGAATCATTTTTCCACAATTTTGTAAATTAGATGATAAAAATGCACATAAATATACATGTAATGTATGTAAGTTAGAGAGATGAATTTTTCACAAATAAAAAAAATGATAGATTATTAATTCCCTAAAATTAATAATTAAGATATGTAGTAAATTTAAAATACTTACTATTGAATTTGAAGTATTTAAATTTATTCTTCAACTAAATGGATCTCTTACCATTTTTTAAATAAGGATCCCCCATTGCTAATGGTTCATCAATCTCAATTGCAGCAACGTGTAGCAATCAGAATCAAGGAACACTATACTCCTTAAGATCCTAACCGTCCATTTTCACATCTCGCAGTGACAGACGGTCAAGATTGTAGCTTGTTTGGATAACAGAGTAATAATAAGTTAATAACAAACAGTAACTGATAACATGAAACATAGCAATGGCTATGGTAGCAGTTAGTGTGCACCATCAATTTCTCTTCTTCTCAACAAAATCAATTTTGAGAAGTAGAAATTTAACAAACCCATCATGTTTTTCTCCTTACACTGCCAACATTCTTCTAAATTCACACAAAAAGAATCAATTTTCATTCATTTCATGTTCTTCTTCACAGACCCCAGAAACTGCTGATATTCAAACTCCTGAATCTTGTGTTAATTTGGGTCTTCAGCTTTTTTCCAAAGGAAAAGTAAAGTCTTCAACTTTTTTTCAATTTGTGATTATTTTTTATTTTTCTCATTGGTTTGAGTTAAAATGGAATGCTTTTTTTTGCAGGTCAAAGATGCTTTAACACAGTTTGAAACAGCACTTTCTTTGAATCCTAATCCTATTGAGGCCCAAGCTGCTCTATATAACAAAGCTTGTTGCCATGCATACAGGTATGTGTTATTGATATCTTTTTACAAGGAATTAATGTGAATGTTACATTTTTAAACTTTTGATTTGATAATTTATTGATGAGTAAATACTCATTTCCCTCACAATTGAAAAACTCAAAATGGTTCATGTCCATCAAATTAGTCATTTGTAGGATAAATTAGTATTAGGTGTCGTAAAACATATTAAAAAGGATTAATTTAACCCACATGACCATTTTGGGTTTTTTAATTTTTCGAGGAACAAAACATATAATATTGAAAAAACATGAGAGACTGAAATGACTCTTTATCCATTGGTTTGAATGAATTTGTTGAAACAATTTTCAGACAAGTCTGAAAATTTTGGAGTATGAGATCATAAATAATGTTGTCATGTGCAAGAGACACATAGATATAGAGGTTATAACAGAAATTCCACAGATTTAGACCATGTTCACTAATAAAATCTGTGTGTCTGTCTCACCTCTCGATCAATGACCATGTGACAAAAATACTTAAAAATATGAGAGGATCCATTTGCAGTGTATTGGAATGAATTCTCTTTTGTCTAGTTTTCAGGTTATGCATAACATTCTTTAAATGGAAGGGTCCTCTCAAAATTGTAGGACCCTGTTTAGGGTGTGTATATCTCACACACATGGAATGCATTTAGTTCGGAGTGTAATAATATCTATGCATGATTAGTATGTAAAGGTTTATACACAGTCAATATGTCATCTACCATTATATTACTTTTTTTAAGAGTCAGTGATAATAAAATATGAATGGTGGATAATGCAATGACAATGTATAAAACTCATACACTATTAGTGGGTATATTTGTTTCTCTTGAGTTAGTCAAATTGACTATTATATGGCACTAGTTGTTATTCATTTAGATTCAACCCACTAGTTTGAGTCATTTGGACTTCTATTATCCCAGAGAAATGACTGAGCAAGTGGACATCTCTAAAATCATAAGATTTTTTCAATTCCTTGCATTTTCTAGACATTGTAATGGCATGGAAAAATTCAATTGATTTATCTTCTATATTCGTAATGTTGTAATTGGTAAAGTGAGTGGATGTATCTTTACATTCTAATGTGGATGTTGTTTGGTTATTATATTCATGAAGAGGGGAAGGAAAGAAAGCTGCTGATTGTCTCCGAACTGCTTTGAAGGAATACAACCTAAAATTTGGTACAATTCTCAATGATCCAGATTTAGCATCCTTCAGAGCTTTGCCTGAATTCAAAGAACTACAAGAAGAGGTTGTTTAATTAGTTTTCAAGAATTTTGCAATGCCAACTTGTCTGATCATTATGTGCTTTATTGTAGACTTGTAGTTGTCAACTGCCAACTCTCTTAAAAGTTTAAAGATGTTGTTAGATGAAGGCCCATGAATGATTTTATAAATATCTAACATTACTAGCTTTTAAGATTACTATATTCTGTAAAATAGTCAAGAAAGGAAGCAGTCTCCAACCATCGAGGAGTCTCATTATTACAGGGTATGGGAAGAGTAAAGAGTCACAAAACACCACATTTTCAACCAAAATCTTAATGCAATAGGTCCATCATTATTTTCTAGTTATAAACTTTTTCAATCATCCCCTCATATCCAATGTGGAACTTCACACTTGAATATATCCAACAATATCACCCCTTTAAGTTCATCATGTCCAAGCCGAATCATCGACTATATACCACTTGTTTGACTCGTTGGCATCCGTGGAGCCTCCAACCACCAAGGAGTCCCCTTGTATCGGGCATAGAAGAGTGAAGAGCTACTGCGAGACATCACGTCTTGAACCAAAACCTTTAAGACTATGGTTTCATTGATTTTTTCTACTTATAAACTCTTCTACTCATCTTATATATGTGGGACTCCACACTTGAATGTGTCCAACAACGAAGTATTTGCCTCTTTTGTTTCCTCCACCCACCCTCATCACCCTTGCCCTCTTTGTGGAAAAAGCCTAAAATACAAGAGGATATCATTGAGAGGGATAATACCAATTAGAGTGAAAAATCATATTAAATGAATTTATGATCCCCTTTATAATCTTATTATGGAGGCTGAAATCTTTTAACATTATTCATATACTTTTCTTCCATGCCACCAGGCCAGGCTGGGTGGGGAAGATATTGGCAACAGTTTTCGAAGAGATCTAAAACTTATTAGTGAAGTTCAAGCACCATTTCGCGGGGTTAGGAGATTCTTTTATGTAGCATTCACAGCTGCAGCAGGGATATCATTGTTTTTAACAGTGCCGAGGCTCTTTCGTGCAATTCAAGGTGGTGATGGTGCTCCTGATCTCTTGCAAACTGCTCAGAATGCTGCCATTAACATCGGAGGTGAATACTGACCTATTTAAATTCCTAATAAAAACAATTCAGGTTCAACTTATGCTTACTAAATTCAGTGAGGAATGAGGAGTTTGTTTTTATCATAAACTTCTAGGTAACTAGTAACTACATTGTGTAACACCTGAGAAAATTGTTATAGCATTTCTTCATTAAATGACTAAGCACCGGAATCAGCAATGTGCAGGTATTGTTGTTTTTGTGGCATTATTCTTGTGGGACAATAAAAAGGAGGAGGAGCAGCTTGCGCAGATAACCCGAAATGAGACACTATCAAGGCTACCTTTGCGCCTTTCAACTAATCGAATAGTTGAACTTGTGCAGCTACGGGACACAGTTAGACCAGTCAGTATCTGTTTTCTCTTTCCCTACTCACTCTCTCTTTCTGTTGTTTTCCTACATTGCATTATTGTATTTTTTTTACATGTTTATTTCTTTCTCCTTAAAGGGGGATGAGAAAAAGTGCTTCACAATCCATGCATTTTAGCACAAGAGTAATGTAAAGTTAACTGTTTCAGTAGCTTGCTGAGTGATAAATTCTTCTACTATTTTCTAAGTTCTGAATGCAATGCATTAGAGATGAAGTTTTCAGTGTTTCTTCTTCTTTTGTTTATCTTTTTGGGAGTTCGATCTTGGTGAAAGTAATACCATACCGGCATACACTACTGCCATCTATTAACAGCATTTTCTCTTTTCTTTATAATTCAGATTAGTTAGTATTATCCGAGGGGGTTAGTTCTGAATAGTTTTCATCTAGAAACTCATAGATAAGTTGTAACTTGAGTTGATTGATGAAATGTTAACAGCATACTAGAGGACTTAAATGGATGGATTTACAAGTTATGATTGTTCTTTCTCTGTGCAAAATTCCTCGTTTTTTCTTTGTTTCTTCCCTTTTGTTCCTTCCCCTTTCAATATGATTGTTTCTATGCTTTAAACTGAAGCCTGGGTTATAGGTTATATTAGCAGGGAAAAAAGAAACAGTATCTTTGGCACTGCAAAGAGCAGAGAGATTTCGAACTGATCTCCTTAAACGCGGTGTTTTGTTAGTTCCTGTCATTTGGGGAGAAGGTAAGGAAACCAAAATTGAGAAGAAAGGTTTTGGTATTCGACCGAAGGCTGCTGAAGCTCTTCCATCTATTGGGGTAAGATTTGATATATAACCATGTGTCCGTGTGAATCCGGCTTCACATGAAATAAAATAAAACCATTGTTTCTTTGATGACACTGACTCATAAAACTTTGTTAGGAAGATTTTGAAAAGCGAACACAGTCAATAAGTGCAAAATCTAAGTTGAAAGCTGAAATAAGGTTCAAGGCTGAAGTTGTATCACCAGCAGAATGGGAAGGGTAATATGCTCTTCTATATTGTCTCTCGTATTGAATCACCTAATACGTAATCTATTTCGTCGTGAAACGAAAGGTTACTTAGCATCAACATAGACAGCAAAAGCGAAAGGGTGCATTGATGTCAAATTGTCAACTAAGAAGTTCAGGATAAAGAAAAGCAGGAGAGAGTGAAATGAGTTGCTAATAGTTGCATGCTAACATGTACTAACTTGTATAGGTGGATAAGGGATCAGCAGAAGTCTGAAGGAGTTACTGTTGGCGAAGACGTGTACATAATACTGCGCTTAGATGGGCGAGTTCGAAGATCCGGGAAAGTAAGTACCATTTCAGAATAAACATGTTTTTCATTGAGATGTCTTTCTTGCTGTGATGTGTAATGACTTGTTTGGAAAGCTTGATGACCTTGTTCTGGAGTACTTTGAATTCTATTTAGATCTTAATTGAAAACAATTGGTTATTTTTTATTGGACTAGTTGGATGATTTAGAACGTTATAGTATTGTTTGATTCATGTAGCTGACTCCACTATTGGGTAAAGGATTTGTTTTTGTTGTTGTATTACATATTGCTTGTCACCTACAAACCATAAAAAAAGCATTTTGATTCAAGAGAAATTGTGACTAAGTTCTTAAGCTTGTCAAGGAAATTCATTACCATTTTGAATATCGGCGTAATTGTGAGGTTGTTTGACATGTGATATGGAGGTTATGAGTTTAAATACTATAAACAACTTCTTCATTTATGAGAGTAAGATTGTGTACATCTATTTTCTACACACCTTATTAGGTTGGAGTCTCGAGTATTGGGCTGCCTTTTTTCCCGATTGCAATACAATTTCTCATACCGTGCCACTATCAGTGGTATGCTAACAAATGAAAATGTGTTTGCAGGGTGTGCCAGATTGGCTGCAAATTGTGAAGGAGCTACCACCAATGGAAGCATTTTTAAGCAAGCTGGAAAGATGAGAAGTTTTATTAAATTTCCAATCGTTTCTTATAGAATTGGGAGGGTTCAATTATTTATCTCTTTGTCCAAGTAATTAAACACTGCACATGTAGTCCTCCATGATCATTGCTTACAATTTCAAATTAAATGTTAAGTACTAGTGAGATTCTTAACACAGAAGATTAAATTGATATACAAATATTGTTTGATTGTAAATCTATATTGTATTTAAAGATCAGCACGAAGCTCTCACTTAATAAAATATATGCAGCATTACTCCAAAAGCAAAGAATCCGTTTTCAAAGGATTCAGATGACATAATTGTTGCCTCTAACCACATTTGTTTGCTAACTTTTTCTATTAAAAATTATGCTTATTATTAAAAAAATTATAAATTGTAAAAAAAACTATGTTATAATTCGTTTTAAATACAAAATAAACTAAATATACACACATTAAGTCCCTTCTAGAACAAAGTAAGAAGGCATCTCCTAAACTGGCTTTAGAGCTATTAGTTGTTTAATTAATTCTTCTAGATATTAGTTTAAAACTCAAGGTTTCCAAAAAAATAATTCAAAACGCAAGCTTAAATATGGGATTTAGGCTACTTTATCATAAAAAATAAAATAATAATTTAAAACTTAATTCATCCCTGAAAGGAGTACTTAACCCTTTATATGTTAATGATTAAATCTTAAGTCATAGCTATGTAGTGTTATTATAAAGTTTTTTTTTTGCATGTACATTATTTATTATTCATATATATAAATTTTTATTTAAGAGTCAATGATAATTAACATATAAATACTATATGATGCGCTAAAAATATAAAAACTCTTATTATATCAATACACCAATTATTTTCTCTTAAATATTTAAGATGTAATGACAATTGAGTGGAACATTCAAGCAATAATATTGATGTTGATCTATGTTGTTGAATACTGTGCTAGTTATCATTCTTCATTCCAAAGGAACTTGAAAATTTCTTCAAGTGTCAAACTGTCGATTAACCAAAGAAATTTAGAGGGTAGTCTTTTTGTGGTGACCTATCTAAGGGAACATGATTTCAAACCCAACATCATTTTTGTTAAGGGCTGAGACACAAGAATGTTGAATTAGACTTCTGCGTAATCCATACATTTCAGGCCCAATATTAAAAGTTATAGTCTTAATGCTTTGAATCTGAACCTAGGATTATAGTGCCCCATCATCATGCTTTATTTCATTTTCATGGTAGGTTTTGAAGGTTCTCATTTTTCTTGTACCAAACTTTCTTCATGGCAATTGGAACACATTTGAACTTGAAAAGTAACAAACAGTTCAGTTTCAGTTTTCTTCAATGGGTGGTATTAAGTTCTTCTCCAATTGTTTATTCTTTTTTAGATTGTTAGAATTTAATATTTATGGATCGTCATAATAAAAAAAATTATTGTCCATCTGCCGCTATTTATTGTATTATTTTTATTTAAGATGCAATAATAATTTACACACAAATGGTTGATATTGGTCTAATTATATAAAAAAAATTACACTATCGGCACATAGTATATTAAACTCATTTAACATTATTATTATGTTATTAGTATAATGAGATTGAGAAACCTTGGGTGGTGGTTGGAGTAGAAATGCAATGTAATCCTAGGTAAACATATATAACACATTTATTCTTCATAATAATATTGAAGTTTCCATGTAAAAGCTTTTATTTTTTATGCAACACAAAAATATTATGTAACCAAAGTTGCATAATCATTAACTTTTCTGAAAATATATATAACACATTATATTTGAATAGGAGTGTATTTATGTTTCTTATTCTATTATTTATGATTAAATTTTAATTATAATTAATTTTTATTGTGTTGTCAAAATTTTATTGGTTGTCTCTACATATATATGTCTTCACACAAGTCTTTCTTAATCATTAATTTGCACAACTTTTTTTTTTATTCTTTATTTATTTATTTGCACTGACATTTTTTTATAAGCTTGGCTCTTGTGACTAATAAAAAATAAAAGTTGCTTAATACTCATTTAATTAGGGGTTATAAGGCTAAACTCTTTACTACATTATTTAAAGATTGTGTGCACTTTTATTTATTTGTAGTATAGAACCAAACAATTGAATCTTGATTGTTACAAAACTCAAAATACAAGTTGCTACACTAACACTCTCCTAGTAAGCTTCTTCTATAAAATGGTTGAAACCTGGATGTAAGAATAATAGCACAACCGAAACCAAAACCAAAACCAAAGATGGCAAGTGCTTCATTTCTCCTAACCTTATACTTGTTCATGGTAGCTACATCGATCTATCCCCCGACAATAGTTGCGCTCAGCAACCATCGTATACAATGGTTACCAACCACAACCACGACTACAACCACGTCATGTCAAGGCTCGATAGAAGAGTGCATAATTAATGGTGAGTTAGTGATGGACTCGGAATCCCATCGGCGCATCCTAGCAACCTCGCAGTATATAAGCTACAAAGCGCTGCAGCGGAACACCGTGCCATGCACTCAAAGGGGTTCATCATACTACAATTGCAAGCCAGAAGCAAGTATTAATCCTTACACCCGTGGCTGCAATACCATCACTCATTGCCGTAATACTTAGAAGAAGAAAGTTAAGTTTCTTCATACATTTCCATTTGATTACTCTTATGCTATGTAGTTATGATAATAAGGCTTGTAACATTTTACTTGATTACATCTATTTGGTGTTTTAGTTTTTATTTTTTTTAACTGTGTAAATTAAAGTTAAATAATTATGGGTTTAGTATAATATTTTGTTCTTTGTGAAGGTGCTTTTTATTTTCGAAATTACATTAGGCTTTTTGGAGATTCATGTTATTATTAAGTTTTGTAGAGGTGATTAGTATAATTATATTATTCTTCACCTAAGAACACTTGAATCTAACTTCAGAAATACAAAGAGTACGAGGTGTGATTAGGTAAAATTTCAAGGAAGATTGGTGTAATTTTTACTTATATTTGCATTCATGGTTAAACATAAAGTTGGACAAGGAGTTGAATAATGAAAAAGATTGGTGTAATTTTAAATCTTGGATTGCAAATCTCAAAATCAATTTTTTATGTATATATAGACTTGTAATCTAAGCAAGTGGCTGAAAGTGCAAGTCAATTGAAGTCAAATCAAATGAATTGTGCTTGTTAAATTTGGCAATCCATATGTAACTACAATAGTCAACTCTCTACTTAACTTAATGAAGTTCATGTGCCAACAATACTAGTTCAAGATACTATATACATGGGTAAACACTTCTTTCAAGATTATGATAGTAATCAATATTAAATATATCTATTAATAGATCAACTAGAGACACCATTATTTGCAAATAAATAATAACATTTTCTTATCATGACACATAAGTTGTTTTACAAAAGTGTATTATTTATTATTGTTAGAAAAATATTTAACTAGATATTTTTTTCAACCAATAACAAAAAGTGTCATGAAAGATAAAGATATATTTTCTTTGTCTATATGTGGATTGAATTTTAGAGGGTAAAGAAGGAAAAAGAAATATTCGGGAGTCATGAAATACATTTATGAAATAGCTCTAAAAAACTTTCATTTTTTATTTCTGCTCCAAAACTCAACTCGCAAATAGACCCTAGATCAACTTTTTAGCTTTTGATTAGTTTTTGCTTGGAAGAGTGCATTGGGATGTGAGTAGAACTTCATTACAACAATATAGAATGGGGATGTGTGTAGATGAAAAATAAGCTGGGTTAGTGTCTACTCATGCCAGCATGTGAATAGATGTGAAATCGAAAAACGCACATTCATTCTATTTTCCAGAAAGTATATTGTCCCTAGAAACAGCTGTTCATAGACATAAGGTGCACAAAATAGGATGTACTCGTTTCTGAACAGTACAGATTTAACAAAATGGATGTGAATTTTGATGTTATTTCAAAATACATGTATTCAATGAATATGGAAAAGAAAATGAAAGATTGACATACATGTATACAATATCATATGCATGGTTCAAATTTTGAAGTTCAAATGTGGGGCCTGAAAAATTGATGGCAAATGGAGTTTGTGAAATCTGAAACAGAATATGGATCCTGTGCAATTGTTTTTAAACTTGCAGAGAATCTAGGCCACAAACAATTTATTTTTATGATACACCACTGGATAAGATAGGATTAAATTAATATTAGTCCAATGTCTAAAGACAAATGCCAAAAAATACCACTAGTGCCACCATTACAAAAGATTTAGTGATAAATGTAACATGATTTATAATAGAGTATTATGACATCATTCGATCCATATAGCCGACTCTACCTAGTGGGATAAAGGCTTGGTCATTATTATAACACTCTAAAAAAATGGTTAAAAAATGGCAACTATTGGATGATGAACTGCACATGATGCAGCTCTTTCTAGAACTTACGAGGATACATGTCCCTTGAAAAGTGACAAACACAAAAATAAAAACATGCAGGGAGAAGGGGCACAGGGTTAGCAAAGTAATCACAATAAAATTACAGGAAAATCCAAGCTAATACTCAAACAGCACCCAAATATGCCCATATCAAACTGGAAAAACAAGCAATCAATCAGTAGTATTTTTCTTCATTTGAACAGCAAGACAATTTAACTACATAGGAGAAATGGAACTCATAGTTACATGGCAAATATCTGAATTCTGAACCACAACTACACACAAAGATGCACAGCACCAAAATCTTGATGTATCAAGAGACAAGAATAAAAGGCAATTGAACATGAAACATTACTTAAGCTGAACCCTCTTCTTTGTTTGACTCTTCTTCATCTATTGGCTTTGCCGGGGCCGTGGGTGATGGAGAGCCCTCCACGCCAATCTCTGCTCTTAGGTCATTGATGCTTTGCTCCAACTCATTTATACGATTTCCCATGTCATCAAGTGCATTGACGTCAAGGAAAATATTACTTCAGCAATTTGAGTAATAGGCAAATCAGAAATGCACATGTAATAAAATTGGCATCACTGTGATCCTGCCTTAGCCAATAATATGATACCACACATACACAACCATAAACAAAGTATTAAACTGTTGTGTATATATGCCATCATGTTATTGGTTCGAGTGTCGAAGCCCATTTAGTATAGATGGGTATTGCACAACAATTCAATGATATAAAAGTCATAAAACCAAAGTCATAAATTCCACTTCATTCCCTAACCAAATGTCCAAAAACTGTTATTTAAGAATACAGATTAATAACGAGAAAGCCACTTAATATCACCTATCATCTGACCTCAGTGATTTAGTCATGAATTACCATTTTCTGAAATTGGATTTTTTAATCCTATTCATTGTTTAAGATTAGCTAATTGTATCGAAATGGAGGGCATATGAAAAGGATATTCTTCGTGACGATGGAGTCAGACATTGTCTGGAACCTACTTTGCTGCAAAGAAAATTTGAGTTAGCAGCAGTATAACAGATAAAGAAAAACAGTAATGAAACTCTAAGCCTAGACTGTACAACTCACCATCTGCTGAAGAAGATTTTGCACCTGAAGAGAGGAAAAGGGGACAGAAAAAGGTCAAAATTGATTGACATTCAACTTCAAGAGCATCAATCAAATCATCTAACTAGACTGACCCAAATGTTAATAGCAAGAACACCAATATGCATAATTGCATATTGCACCCATCAAGTCATCATGGACTATGGGTTAATCAGCCAGCCAAAAATAGATCAACATAGCAAGGTTCTAAAGTGCGGACATTGTCAGTTGAAGTGTTGCCGACGGGAGTACATCTTATATCCCATAATTTGTGTCACTCCATGTGCCATAAGCTATGATTGGTCAGAAAAATACTTAATAATTAAATTTTAACTTAATTACATTTTTTCCAACCAATCACAAACCCATGGCACATAGAGTGATACTCATTATGGGACAGCAGATGTGCACCAATTGCCGACACAATATTGAGGTTACTATTACCGCTGCACTTGCGTTGCAACAACACAGTGACACTGCTGCATCATAACCACATTGCAGCCACAATAGGCTACGCCGGACGACAACATTTTCAAAAACCAATCTTAAGACAAAAATACACACAATAATAGTTGCAATCGACATTGAAACAACCACAATGCCTACAATAGCAGCAATCACAATTTAAAACCATGCTAAAATCATTTTCAAATGTTAGCATCATGTAATCCAATTTGCATATTCTCATTCAGGGAACCTAAGCATGCCAGTTACCAAAATTGATAATTATTAGAAATCCTAGCAGCATCCCAATTCAGTTACCAGCATTATTGACACAAAGACATACATACAAATGAAATAAAAGAATGGTACAACGCAAGAGGCTCCCACGTAGTGGGGTTTGAGCATTACCCCATAATCAGAGAGACTGTTTGTTTCCGGAATTCAAACATGACATTTTGGTCACTAAGCAACAACTTTAATGTTACGCCGCAAATCATCCCCTTATAGATGCAATAATAGAACCAAAAAACGTAAATTATATTGAAAATTATTATGAACAAGTCTTACAAAAGCAGTCATGTCAGCAGTGCTTTGCTTTGGATCTTCTGAATCATGTCCGTCCTGAAATAATAAAACGTTACAAATCCAGTGAATAAGAAATGAAAGAAATAGAAACCATGACGTGATGAACCGAAACCTAAAATGAAATTAAATTCTTAAATAACAGATAACAATGGAATAGGTTTTAATTCACAAAATAGACATGTCTACGAGACACTTTTTGTTTGAATTGGAAATGTGGAAACCCTAATTGATTAAATATTTAAATTGAGAATCGTGACTGGAAATGCAATAATGAGGAATGAAAATAAAATGGAAGTAAAAGGAAAAGAGAGTGTAACCATTGTTCTGAGAAACGCAGTAGGTGGAACAGATGCAAGTTTTGAAAGGAAAAAAAATGGTGCAGAGTGCGAGCAACGATTCAGGTTCGTGGAACTGTGGCAACAAATATTAGATACTTGTGAGACTATCCAGTCGACTACATAAGGATGAAATTTCATGTGTTTAATAATTAAATATTTTTCTAATATCAAGTAAATATAATGGTATATTTTGTAGAAGAGAAAATGTAACCCCTAATTGAAGCAAGCCGAGGGTTAAAGGTGCAATTAAAATATCAGATTATTTTTCAATTAATTTGTCTTTTTTTCCTTCTAAATCACATTTTACAAGTTGAAATCATCACATAATCACATTTTACAAGTTCAAATCATCTTTAAAAATTTAAAGTTTTGCATCATTAGAAAATTTATTTATGTTTATGTGTTGTTATAATGAAAGGATTTGAATTTCATGTATTCTATACTGATTGAAAATAATCATATATCATGGGTGTCAAAGTTCCACGTACCAACTTATTTAAACTAATTTGAACTCGTAATTGCATTTGCAAAAAACATGTGTTTTTGTAAACAATTAAAATTTTAATGTTAACTCTTGGTATAATCTTATGGATGGGGATTACATGTCTCACTTGGTGTATCAAGTTAATCATAGAGCTTCATTCATTTAAAAAGAAAAATTATAAAAACAGAAATTAATATTTTAATATTATTTTGTGATGTTTGATTGGTCCGGGACAGGGAGACAGGAAAATTGTGGGAATCATATTGTACGTTTTTTTGCATGAGTGTAGACAATTTATAAACATTTTTTCTTCTTTAAAGATTTCCTTTAAATATATCTATTTACATTATCATAACAAAATCATATACAATTCATTTTTTGAATCATTCTATATCTTTCTATTAATTCTCATATAGCAAATATAGGATTCTTTCTTTTTACATAAAGAAAGTGGATAAATAACTTTACTAATTTCAAGAAAAGTACAAATGTGGTGTGCCTTTTACTTAATTATACATAAAACTTTTTTCAAATAATTTTGGTTCCAAGATGACCAAATTTAATATTTTTTAAAGACCTAATTTTAATATGTAGCATGTCATTATTACTTGATTTTCACTTTGTGGATTATTTTCACTTTTGCATTGAATTATGAAGTCTTTTGACTCATGTAAATTAAGTTCAACCGAATAATTTACAAATCTTAAAATGAGTCGAATTTAAACTTAAAAAAATAGTCATAATAAACTTGAATTTCAATATTAATTATCCAAATATATATTTTTCTGTATCACACCATTATTCAAACATATCCAATATTTTTGCATGGAGGATTTGATTCAACATTCATATCTATTATTATAGATTCCAACATATCAGTCAAACAATAATCTTTTTCAATAATAGAGAAGAAAATTATGTTTTTGTTTTTAGTTTTAAGAGTAAAAATGTCATTTCAGCATAAATAAAAGAATATAAGTGTCATTTTATTTTATTTTTCTTTGCTTTTTATAGCATTTTCATCTCTAATACTCAAGATAATTCTGAGTCATATATTCTTCCTATGGATCCTATCTCCAAACATGGGTTCTATCTCTGCCATGTCCTATACCCTGAATCCTCTCTATACCTTATATGCCATCCCTCCAACTAGAGATAACCACGCTCTACCCTTTATTACAAACCAAAAAAAAAAAAACCATAGCACCTACACATCCTCTTCAACATTAACATCTTTCTAACTTACCCTTCTTGCACCCTCTCATTTTCATACTCTATCTTTTTCCAATGGCTTCCAATGAACTCAAACAACGAGTCACACAAAATCCCTCCACAACCACAATGAACAACAAGAAAAGAAACATAGGTGTAGGAAGAAGAAGAGAAAAGAGAATGGCAATGGCAAAACGTGGATTTAAGTCACTTGCCATAGCAGTTTCTCTTCCTTTATCTCTTACCCTTTTATCCATGTACCTAGGTTCTTCACTCCATACCCAACAACATGCCGATTATTATGATGATGATGATGATGTTGTTGTTGTGGCCTCTACAAAGCCCTTCTGGTTCACACCATCATGGGTCTTACACCTTATGTGCCCTGCTTCTAGCTTCTTGATGGGTATCTCTGCTTGGATGGTGTGGGCAGATGGAGGGTTCCATGCAAACCCTGTGGCTCTTTTGCTTTACTTGGCTCAGATCATCTTCACTCTGCTATGGGATCCTCTTGTTTTTGGTCTTGGAGCAACAAGGGTTGGCTTGATGGTGTGTTTGGGATTGTTCGGCGCGCTGTCCGGCTGCATGCATGTGTTTAGGCAACTCAATTCTGTTGCTGGTGATTTCACAAAGCCTTGTTTAGCATGTGCTGCTTTTCTCTCTGTTGTGAATGTTAAGCTCCTCTTTGTTTGAAGTTGAAGTTATATATAGGCATATGGGTATCAATAATGCTGTGTAAACAATCAGTTTAAGGCCTTGTTCTGTAAATAATAGTTCTTTTTTGTTTTGGTTTGTATATTTTGGACTCACTTTTACAAGTGTTAAATTTAAGCAGCATTGGTTTTTAGTTGCTATATATATCTACTTTTTATTTATTTATGATAGAACATCATGTTTTATTCAAACCATGTAGTCAACTATAAAAGTTTGGTTGTTGTATATATCTGTCTTTTTGGCCTTCATAATTTCCTTTGAGAATGGGATTGAACAATAGAATATTGCATGAGATTCTTTTCAATGCAAACTCATGTTATTCAAGTCTTCTTTTTATTTTTCTTTATTTTTAGGAGAGTTCTTTTATATAAAAAAATGAAAAATTGGTTCATAAAAATGAAATTTGAATATCAAAAGCATATCTGGGACTCACTCTGAAGCAAGCAGCCAGGAGTATCTATCTATTTCATAAAGGACACTAATGTAACGTTGCAAAGTACTAAGGTTGTTTGGAAAACATGAAGAGTGTTGTTCACAGAAATTGAGTTTCAAACCAATGAAATGAAGCTATATGTTTATCAAAGAATAACTCCTTTATCAAATGATTAAACAACCAACTTAATTAACATAGCAACATCAACCAAACATTTATCCAACTACGTGAGGTCGGCAAACAATGGACTTAATTGACATTCATAAAAACATATAATGAATCATGAGTTCAAAACATCCTATTTAGCATATAATGAATTGAGTTCATTACACCTATTTAGCACAAAGAGGTATACACCTCACTAATTATCAGACAAAAACTTCCACAAATCCTTCCTCACTCATTATAAGACAATAACTTATTCCCAAATTCTTCCTCACTCATTATCAGAAATTTACTTACTCAAAATCTTTCCTTACTCATTGTCAGACAATTACTTATTTCATTTCCCACCTCACAGGAAAACGCTTTTTGCTCCACCCTAGGGTATTTTAGTGTTAACATGCTTTCAAAGAGCTATACTTACATAACCAATTTCCTTTTTTTTTAGGTAATGCCTTATCTGAACAATGTGGAGACCTCTTAGAGTTTTAACAAAAATTATGCAATAAGGTAACTGCTAATATCTTTTTGAAACATTTTCAAAGATGCAAAAACATGGCATAACATTGGGAATTATCAGTTATGACAGTCACAATACAAGTCTGGCGAGCTAGTACATGTGGGTGGCTCAGTACACAAGACTTCCACCTAGTGGAGTCTAAGAAAGATAGATGTATGCAACCTTACCCTCGCAAGTGAAGAGGCTGTTTCCAAGGTCTGGACTCATGACTTCCAAGACATAAGGCAAGAAACCTTACATGTATAATACATTAATTTCGCAAACAAATTCCAATTCCTTTCATAATTAGATGTTATAAAATGGCAACATTAGGTCATTAACAGTCATAGAAAGAGCAGTTGATATTAAAGCAAAATAAATCCCAATGAAGATCACTTTGAAGATGATTGTGACAGTGCAATTTCAGTACCAACCACAAAATTTCATATACAGACAGAACACACTCAAAACAGTAACAACTCAGAAGAAAAAAAGGTGGTTTCTTCTGCTTTTCTATCTAGAGTAACAACTGCTCTCCTGTTTCATACAATATACCCTTTCTATTATTTTTCAATTACTCCATATACAATCCATGGATAGGACTAATCTACAAACTTGGAATTTAGAAGTTGTAAGGCCAAAACATAAAAGGAAACAGAGAACTACATAATCCTATGAAGCCAAGAAGCATATGCTGCTTTCCTGTTTCTCACAATGTGCTTTCTATCTCAAATAATACAACAACAACCCAAGCCTTAGTCCCACTAGGTGGGTCAGCTTAAAGAGTTTTCCGACAATTTAATCTGCAGAAAAAGAATGAGAGGGACTCAGCTAGGATGATGATACCTGAACTGCTTTAAATGATGGATGAAGTAAGCCAAGTTCATCTTTGACCTCAAGAGGGTTACTAGTCTCATTCCGTATTCTCTCAACTCTCCTACTACCCAATGACTTATGTGTAAAACCATAAATCTGCAGTACTTGGTTATCGCCGAAATTGAAAGCCCTATCCATCTGCTTCAAACACCTCTCAACTGGGTAATCCCCGAACTTGGCACAAGGCTTGCAACCCACAAAATGAGTCACCAAAGGCCACCTATGATCACCAAGACCAGGATGGTACTTCTCCATCATTTCCTCATATTTATCAACCAAAATACCCCAATAACCATGCAAGTAATAACCACTCTCAAGATAAACCTTATCACCCCACTTATCTCTATTTTTCGCCAATAAATAAATCATTGCCGATTGATCATCCGCTTCGAAAACCGGCCTATCCTCAAGCTCCCTGGTAAGCACTTTCCCAGCCTCATTCCTAACTTTCCCTTTCGGCCCCATCGGCGCCCACTCATCAAGAATATCCAATGACCATTGACAATTCCGAATTAAGAAACTCCCAGTATTCAAACCAATCCAGTTCTTCTTTTCATAAACCATCTCATTCCACCCATGTAACACAAAGTTATGATCTTTATACCTCTCCCAAGGCACTTCAAAAGCCATATCTGTAAACATTGCATCACTATCCATCCACCATAAGAACTCAACTTCAGGGTGTGACAATAGAAGCTTCCGAATCAACGGTAGCTTCGCCCAAAACCCTGCCATTTCAGCATCCAGAAGGGCAAAATTGTAAAATACATCAATCCCATGTAATCGACTATAATCAATTTTGTTCTTAATCGACTTCAGAAGATAGTGATCACCAACGGGATTCTCACACGGTTTTGGTGAAGACCCAGTTACGAGAAGAACCCGAGGCTTATCGGATCGAATGAAATTCGGGTAATTAGGGTTTGAAAGAAGCCAATTCGATCGTTGTTTATCCCAATCCGAGATTTTGGGTCCGAGACGATAAGACTCGTTCAATTTATCGCGTTCCTCATTTTCTCGTTCCTCTTCTTTTTCTTCTTCGTTATCTTTCAATAACGTGTTGATATCGAAGGCGTTGTAATTGGTGGAGGAATCAGAAAACGACGTCGTTTTGTGGAGAACCTTTTCTTCGAGAACACGGTGAGGGTCGTTAATTAACTTACGAGATTTAAAGCGGTTGCGGATGTCGTTGAAATCTTGCTCCGGCGTGCCGAATTTACCGGCGCCGATGGTGCCACGTAGGACAACGACGGTGAGGAGGAGACAGAGAATGGTGAGCTTGGAATGATTGAGAAGTCTCTGGAATCTTCTTAATCGTTGAGCTCCCAAACACTTCTCCAACATCTTTTTTTCTGTGAATTTTTATTGAAGGATTAGGATTTGAAATGTTTTTGAGGATGTTTGGGTATAGTTTGGAACGAAAACCCACTCAGATTAGAAAGGAAAGGATGATCGTTGATCATAAACTTCATTATTTTATGGGATTGTATTTTTTTCACAAAGTAATTTGTCCAATAAATTAAACTTTCAATATTTTGATTATTCTAAAAATTTAAAAGTATTTTATATCACTAAACTAGCCCGTAATTTTTGCCTCATGGTTAAGAATCATATTACATGTGCGTTCACATGATTAAGATGATTAAGGACATACATGTTATTTGTGCATTCATATTGTTAAGAACAAACATATGACTCATACATTGGTTCAAACACATATGTTACCCGTACATTCACATTGCTAAGAATACATATATTAATCGCACATTTCTATAATTAAAACACACATGTTATTCGTACATTCGCATTATTAAGATCACATGTTTCACTCATATTACTGATGCAAGTCCAATTTTATAAAATGATTTCATTTTTATCAATAAAAGTATTGAACTTGAACGAACGATATTAATTATATTTCTCACACAAATAAAAGATAACATTTTGAAACAGACTCAAATGAGGAAAAAAAATATAAGTTTAAAGAATAGTGTCAATCTCCATTATGTTATATTTTAGTGAACTTTTCAACATGCTTTGAAAGAAATTAAACATAATTCATTGTCAAAAAATATATACATGATGAGCATTGTCTCAAATTTATATCCATAACGAGTATGACGTGAAATTAAATAATCGAAAATAAATCAGGAAATAAATATAAAATAAATACATTCATTATCATAATCAAATCAAATATATTATTTTTAAGCCATAAATAAATTTTAGACAAATGTAACTCTTTTATTATCACAATAAAATTAATTCTAAAAAATATTATTCATTTAGGCAATTCTCTTTTTTCTTTGTGATATGAACAAATTCATAAATAAAAATATAAAAAAATATTAATATACATAATTGCAATAATAATAAAAAATAATCATGTAATGAATATAATGTTATTATTTTTAGCTCTATTCAGTAATTTTATTTTTAAGTCTGACAGAATATCAATATATTTCTTTATAAATAGTAACATCATAGCTCATTTATTAGTAATAGGATTGAATTCCTACTCTTTAAGTTTTAAAAATAATTAAATAATATTAATCGAGAACATTTTAAGATCTATTTAAATAATTATCAGTATTACAAACGATTCTTTTCAAATAAATTTATTGTTTATCATTTTTCAAGCAACAATGTAGAATATCAATAGAGTTCATTATTAATTATGATATCATATTTCATTCTATTAATAATAACAATGAATTCCTACTACTAAAGTTTTAAAAAATGATATTATTTGAGAATGGTTTAAGATCCACTAATTAAATGCGCTATATTTAGCATTTTAAAAAAATAGATGATATTAATTGAGAATATTTTAATAAGATTGAATTCCTACTATTTAAGTTTTAAAAATAATTAATTAATATTAATTGAGAAAACTTTAAAATCTATTTAAATAATTATTATTAAACTATTATTTTTTAAGTGAAATAGAATACGAAAAAAATTCTTTATTAATTGTAATATCATAGCTCATTCTATTAATAATAATAATGGATTCCTACTATTTAAGTTTTAAAAATGATTAAATGCTATTAATTGAGAAAGTTTTAACATCTACTATTTAAATGCGTAACTCCTACTTATTACATTTAACATTTTAAATTTTAAAAAATGATTAGATGATATTTAGTGAGAATGTTTTAATAAGATTGAATTCCTACTATTTAAGTTATAAAAATAATTAAAAATATTATTTGAGAACATTTTAAAATATATTTAAATAATTAGTACTAAATGATAATTTTGAAATAAACTTATTGTCTATTATTTAAATGTGCAATTATTATATATCCTATTTAGTGTTTTAAAATTTAAAAAATGATTAGATGATATTAATCGAGAATATTTTAATAAGATTGAATTCCTACTATTTCAGTTTTAAAAATAATTACATAACATTAATTGAAAATGTTTTAAGATCTTTTTAAATAATCAGTATTAAAAACGATTATTTTGAAATAATATCCACAAATTCACTTATTAATTGTAATATCATAACTCATTCTATTAATAATAAAAATAGATTTCTCATACTTATGTTTTAAAAAATGATTAAATGATATTAATTGAGAACGTTTTAAGATCTACTATCTAAATGTGCAATTACGACATAACATATTTAACGTTTTAATAAGATTGAATTCTTACTATTTCTGTTTTAAAAATAATAATAATATTAATTGAAAAAGTTTTAATATCTTTTTAAATAATTAGTATTAAAAATGATTATTTTGAAATAAATTTATTGTCTATTTTTTTAAGCGAAATAAAATATCATTTAATTATTTTATTATTTAATTTTAATATCATAATTTATTCTATTAATAATAACAACAGATTAATTCTATAAACAAATTTCCTTATTAATATTAATATCGTAACTTATTCTATTAATAGTAACAATAAATTCTCTAATTTAAATTTTAAGAAATGATTAAATGATATTAATTGAGAACATTTTAAGATCTACTATCTAAATGTATAATTACGACATAACATATTTCGCGTTTTAAAATTAAAAAATAATTAGATAATATTAATTGACAACGTTTTAAGATGTATTTAAATAATTAGTATTACAAATGATTATTTTGAACTAAATTCATTGTCTATTATTTTTTAAGCGAGGTAGAATATCAATATATTTTTCCTTAATAATTGTAATACCATAACTCATTATATTAATAGTAACAATGAATTCCTCTTATTTAAGTATTAAAAAATGATTAAATAATATTAATTGAGAACGTTTTAAGATTTATTATTTAAATGTGCAATTACTATATATCCTATTTAGCATTTTAAAATTTAAAAAAATAATTATAAGATAGTAATTGAGAATGTTTTAATAAGATTGAATTACTACTCTTTCAGTTTTAAAAATAATTAAATAATATTAATTGCAAACGTTTTAAGATCTTTTTTAATAATTAGTATTAAAATCATTATTTTGAAATAAATTCATTGTCAATTATTTTTTAAGGGAGTTAGAATATCAACATATTTCCTTATTAATTGTAATATCATAACTCATTATATGACTAATTGAAAATAGGAAGACAGTTTCGACTATATATTTGTAGCATCATTATTAAGTTTTCGTAAATTTATTATTTATAGTTATGCAAATTTATATCCATAATAAGCATTGCTTAAAATTAGCGAATCATAAATAATTTAATCAAAATGTAAATCAAATCAATTAATTATCATAATCAATTATACATAATATGAAATGGAATATGCATAATATGAAAATTATACAATTTAAAACTTCCAAATTATATAGAAGAAAGTCATAACAAAAAATGACAAAATGGCTTATCAGGATCCCTGATGAAGAAAATGGATTCAACACTGAAACATGTTTTGAATCGGATCTAGAACTTTAGTAAGTATGAATAAACCCGAATGATAGTTGTAAGAATCAAAATATGTTCAAAATTATATCAGTTTTTTTCTTTTAAGGCTTTTATCTCTTTGATTGGTAAAATATGAAATCAAATTATATATATCAATGAACATCTCGTTAGATAATTCATGAATGATGAAGTAATAAAAAAGTGAAATGACTATAAAATCACACCTCGTTTGATGATGAAAGAGATTAGATATGTTTAATCAAAATAAAAAAATGTAGGAGAAGTAGTTTGTGAGTTTCAAAAGAAGAGAAGATTAAGAAGTAAATTGAAATAAGAATAGAGAAAAAATTTAAGAAGTAAATTAAAATGAAATAAGAGTAAAGAAATGAAAGATTAATTTGATGAAAATCATACATCGTTTGATGAAGGAAAAAATTAAACATGTCTAATAAAAATGAAAAAAAAATGTAGGAGAAGTAATTTGTGAGTTTCAAAAGAAGAGAAGATTAAAAAGTAAATTGAAATAAGAATAGAGAAGAAAACTAAGAAGTAAATTGAAATGAAATAAGAGTGGAGAGATGAAAGATTAATTTGATGAAAATAGACTATTCTTTAGACCATATATTCTCACATATATTTATATTAAGATAATACCTTGTTTGATGATGGAAAAAATTAGACCTGTCTAATAAAAATAAAAAAAATGTAGGAGAAGTAATTTGTGAGTTTCAAAAGAAGATGAGATTAAGAAGTAAATTGAAATAAAAATAGAGAAAAAACTAAGAAGTAAATTGAAATGAAATAAGAGTAGAGAGATGAAAGATTAATTTGATGAAAATAAACTATTCTTTGGACAATCTATTCTCACATATATTTATATTAAGATAGTAGAAGAATGATATAGTGTGTGAGAGCTCATTATAAGAATATGTGAGCATTTTGGAGGGGGGAAAATTAAGGAAATGATGACATGTGTCAATGATGACATGACAATGAGCTTAAGTTAAGGATATAGTGACATGTGTCAATAAGGAGTTTTTTTTGTTATATAGATAATAGATTCACTATACTGATAGTTAATCATCTATCAATAATGTCACTTTATCATGTTATGAATGTAATCCATCTGAACTATATTCCACCATGCCATAATTAGTAATAACTATCATAAAGTTCTACATATCACTTTTATTCTTTTTCATCAATATATCATTACTCTTTTACTCATTTTGTTACTTTTATCTTCTCTTTTTCGATATAAGAAAAATATACTTTTATGACGTGTTCAATTTTATTAAGCTTATTAAATCTTTCGTCTTTATTAAGTTTCTATATTGCATTTCTTATATTAAATTATTTTTTCTTAAAAAATATAACACGAATATGATACACTCATTATCAGAAAAAATAAGAATGTGGGTCGACATACACAGATTGTTGGTCAACATGCTAGTATTTATATAGTTTAATATCTATAGATTATATCAGTGTAAAGATTTATATGCGGTCAGCACATTATTTACCATTTATTCGTTTTAGTTTTATTTAAGAGTCAATAATTATAATATATGAATGATGGATGTTATATTAACGGTGTAAAAATATATTACATTATGAATGTATATATCTTCTTTTCATATTTATATAGGTATAGATTTATACTTATATTATTTATAATTCATGTATTACTTATATTTTGGATGTCAAATATAATTATATATGAATGATAAATAATGCATAACAAGGTAAAAACTCTTAAATCATAAGAGAATTTATAAATAAAGATCTTTAGGACAATAATAATAATAGATGCTACTTTTTACTAACATGAGAGATAAAAAGAAACAAAAAAAAATGTATATATTAATAATGTAAGAGTTTTTTATAGTGTTATTTTTCACCATTTATATTAATCGTTATTGATTATTAAATAAAAGTCATACAGAGGTAATAAATGATCTAAAGCAAATTATTTTGGGACATTCACAGTTTGATATGCCCTTAAATGTATACACTGATAATGTAAATGTTTTATATATTGTCACTTCATCATTCACCATTTATTTTTTAATCATGATTGACTCTTCAAACAAAATAATATAAATTAATGGTGAATGATATATAAATTGTGTACAAATCTTTACTCTGACAATGCATAGATATTATACTATTTTCTTATATCCTAATTTTTATTTCAATGGCTTACTCAATAATGTGAATAAAAAATAAAATGGCTAAAATCTTACCCGTCCAATTTTATTTTCAAAATTAGTCTCCTATTTCTTCATTTTGGGAAGTCGGTTTTAGCTCATTCATTTCTCTCTTTTTCACATATTTTTTATGTCCAGAAATTGATTACTGGGTATAGGCTTTTGAACTAGGCTAATTTTTTTAATGCAAAAAGTCCATTTCTTGGATTTTCCCTTCTTTTTACTACATTTTGGTAGTCAACTTCTGGCTTTAACAATTATTTCATATAATTAATTTTGTTTGGGTAGTATTTTCAAACCACATAAAAATCATTACTTCTATTTTCTCACTCAGGATTTATGGAGGGCATTTGATAAAAATATGAATGGCAAAAAACTCATACTCGTGGGTACCTATAGGTAAAACCCGTACGAGTACGGATTACAAACGGGTATCCGTGAGTTTTACAAATGAGTTTTTAAAAATACATGTAGTACATACGGGCGAGTATGTGTATTATGGTACTCATATCTGCGAGTATCCGTTATTTATATGATTACTATATCATCTTTGATTAAAATAAAAAGTAAACTATTTTAACCGTCATTGCACTATGTATATCTTTTCAATTTACTTTGTTTAATTTTTTTTACATTGTTTACATCTTTTATTGAATTTGGTGGTGAAACTCTATACAAACATGATTACATGTGTAGAATCACACATGTCTTGCAAAGAAAATATATATTTTTTTGTTAAGGAAATGGGAACATCAAATCACACAAATAAAAAATACCAATAGATTTAGCATTTTTGCCAAATATTCAATCAAAAGACACAATATTAATTAAGTTTCATCTCGTTTGAAACATAATAAAAGTATGAAGTTAAAAATTTAGTTATAATATAGGAAATCTGCTGATACCCGTTATACCCACAGATACTCAGAAATATCCACAAAAACCACGCACGCGGGGACTCATACGAGTACGGGAGGGTATGGATAATACTCTCCTATTTTGAAATGGGTAGAGGGTAGCTACTGCCCGTGTCCGCCATGCCCATTGCCATCCTTAGATAAAAACAAAAGTAATTACCCATTTTGGTTCCTCATCTTTTTCGTGGATAGCAACGTAGTCCCTGAAATTTTTTAAGTGATATTTTCGTCCCCAACAAATTAAATATTGAGTCACATTAGTCCTTTTGTCATCTGAGTTTCGTTAACTGTAACAAATTTGTTCTCGTGACATATATTGGATCCTACGTGTACAAATTATCATGTCATCAACCAAAAAAAATTATAATTGTTTTCCTTCACAAAACGACGTCGTTTTTAAAAATAATATTTTTAAATAAAATAAATAATAATTTTAATAAAATTTTTTATTTTCTATTATATAAATGACGTCTTTTTGAATAATTTTTACTATACAAAATGACTTCGTTTTGGGTTATTTTTTTTATTTCTTCATCTTCTTCACTACATTTTCTCCATAATCTCATTTGAATCCTCCACTTTATCATTCTCATGGCTATTATCCAGATTTTCTATCCATCCATGCCTCCGCTGTTTTCGAATCCAACAATCTATTCATTCAAATCTCATTTTCCTGTTTTTCTTTTAATCAACAAAGTCCTCACTTTTCTCTCTTTCTTCACTCACTTACCACTTTGTCCTTTCAAATCAGGTTTTGTGCACTTATTATTTCTTTCAATTGAATTTTTCTTCAACCTGAGTCTACTTCAACTACTCATTTGCTCCTCAAAGCTCATTCACTTTTTATATTTCTT
Organism: Lupinus angustifolius; assembly: GCF_001865875.1. Taxonomy (NCBI): domain Eukaryota; kingdom Viridiplantae; phylum Streptophyta; class Magnoliopsida; order Fabales; family Fabaceae; genus Lupinus; species Lupinus angustifolius. Next base: position 16,076,339 of record NC_032024.1, read on the forward strand.
TATTTTAATTTAGGTTCATTTTTTGTTTTTGTTTTTTATTGCATCTTGATTTTTTAATTAATTTTGAGTATAGATTTTGAAATCAGAGTTGTTTTTGGATGTAGCTAGTAAAGTTAAAGTTTCTATTTTTGCACCAATGTTTTATGAATTTTAAGTAGAATATTGGAAAATTTTGTTGTTATCAAGAACATGATGATGAATGATCCATGTTGTTTCTAGATTTTTTACTCTCTAATTGAGGCATTTTTGGTGCACCTGATTTATTATGAATTGTTGTTATTGGAACTCATATTAAAGTTGTGTGCGAGGTTTGAAACTAATAATTACATATTTTTTTGTTTCATTCCAAAACTGTGAAAATTGGTCATAGCTTTTGTTGCAGGAGTTTGATTGTGAAATGATTTAATCACACATGGAAGCAAAAAAAGTATTGATTGCGAAATAAAATTATTGATGAGAACCTATCTAATATAAAAGGTGGTGTTGGGGTTGGAAGAAGAAGATGTAAAAATGGAGGCAAGAGGTGATATTGGGGTTAAAGAAGAAGGAAGAGAGTGGAGTAAAGGGGCTCTAATTTTTTATTAAAAACAAATATATTAAAAAATTAACTTTATTAAAAAATATTATTTTAAAACACGACGTCATTCTATGATGGGGAAAAATAAATAAAAATTCGGTTGACTATTATCAAAACAATACTTATCATTGGGGTAGTCTCTTTGTGGGATGTGTGAGGTAAAGTAGAAAGTAATTTTTCCTAATCTTATTTCCCACTTTTTCTATATTGTAACCATTATTTACTAGTTTAAGGCGTCTTCAATAATAATCCTTCACTAGGGTGGATAACGAGATGTCCTAAAAGTACTAGTGTTTTTCGACAACTCGGGTAAGGGTGAAAACATGTTAGATTTTACCTTAAACAGGTCGAACTTATATAGTATATAGGAACTTGAGTTTGACCTATTAGCCTCTTTAAAAAAATTCCAAAAGTCTGGGTCTGACCTGCTTAAAAATCTTGTCTGGTCTATTAGTCTGTTTAAAGACTTATTATATTATATAATCTTGAAATACATCATCATATCTACATTTAAATATGCTAATAGGTATACTTTTAACTAGAATTTTCTAACCATAACAATTAAATTATATTTTTGTATACGTTTTTATATTAAAATTACATAAATACTATCATTACTTATATTAAAATTGTATAATATGAATATTATTACATAGTATAATTTAATAGGTCAGTCTGTTAGGCACAATGACATTTTGGATGACCTAAAGCTTTACTTGTTAAACTAAATACACATTTAAAAATCCTAGGTCTGACATGTTCATGAAAAAAGTCTAATATAACATAACTTGTGATAGGCCAAATAATAGACTAATAATAGGCAATATGACATGTTTCTACACATCCTTCAATAAATACCTTTAGTTTTGGGTTGGAAAAATAAAAACCTAGCATGGGTAATTTGGTAGAAAATATAGTATATATGTGAATAAAGTAGAACAATGCAATTTTCGAAGGTGATTTCTTATATTTGCTTTTAAACAAGAGAAAAAGATATATATATATATATATATATATATATATATGGTGAATGTATCATTCACTATTTATATTTTTACAATTGATTCTTAAATTAAAGTATTATAAATAAATGATGAATGATATATTTTAAGTGTATAAATCTTTATATGGTTAATGCATATATAATAACTCATTATATATTTCAGCATTCATACTTAAATTATTCCTACATAACTAATTATATAAGTAAAAATGAGTGATAACTAATTTACTCACTATGTATATAGGATACTGTGTAAATCTATTACCATTTTTTTTAATTATTATTGACTTTTTAAAACTAAAATTCCAAATAAATTATAAAGAATATATTATCTTTGTGTATATCTTTATACCATTAATGCATAAATATTATAAACATGAAGTAACTGTCCTTGTAAAATTAGGGCATGAATTAGAAAGAGTATCCTAAAAGTCTTTCTATAGCTTTTGAGGTGTTGTCAAAATTAGAATTCTCTATTTCTTAAGTTATATATGCTTTTTATCTACATTGATCCTTTTAGGCTTATGTTGATCTTCTTAAAATATAAACATATTTGTTGGATGTTTATTTTAATATTGTTATATTAAAATGTCGGATTATCTTCTCTATATATACTAATTAAATACAATATCATGTAGATATTGTCCACAAATAATAAAATTTTGTACCATTTGTTAGATTTGAACTCTTTCATATTTAAGCATCTTATATTTATTTTATTGACTAACTAATCTTTTAAAAATTGTTTAAGAAATTAGAAAGTAAAAATCTTAATTAGAAATCACAACTTCATAAAAGTTTAATGTACTTGAATTCATTATTTATTATTTATCTATATCTATATATTTGTATGATTGTATTATTAATAAAGTCAAAACAAGTATTAACCCCATCATATAATTTTTATATTTTAAATTTATCATTTTGTAATCTCTCTTATTAATAATTAGTAGAAAACTTTCACACTGCTTTTATTTTTCATAATAAATCATTACTCTTTTAATGTTTCACACATTCTCTTATTTCTATCTTTTATCTTCCTCTACCCAAGAAGAACACACAATATCACACACACAAAAATATCTAACAACTCTCCAATGATTATTAGAGACACCAAATCAGAAATTTGCAAAAAAAAAATTTGAATAACATGTCAACTACCATATGTTATATTCTTAAATCCCCACTCTATATTGAATTCATATGTTGTATTTTTTATATTTTGTTAAAATTGTAAGAGTCATGCATGAATGAGAAAGAAAATATGAATAAGAAATAATGAAGAAAAAGAGAAAGAATAGATAATCAAAGTCTTCATTGAAATGTAATATTTCTCATTATTATCATTGATTGAATGAATAAGAAGTGAGCCAATATGACTTATTTATACAAGAGAAAAGAAGAAAAGAAAGCTTGTAAAACAAGTAACTAACACAAACCTAACTAGCTAATTCATAACTTCCTAATCAACTATCATCTTCCGAAAATATATCATCTAATATATCTTTAATATCTCCCTCAAGCTGGTGAGTGAAAATGTTCATTCTATCGGCTTGGAATTGATTTGAAGCTTGATTTAAGTAATAACAACGCTTAACCACCCATAGCAGAACCTATATCTTTGCTTAACCAATATGGACAGAAGCTACCCATCCAATGTTTAACCATCCATGATAGAAGTTATATGTGAGCTTAACCATCATGGACAGAAGTGAACCAACCATTGATGATGAAAGAGAGAGAACGAATTAGAATCTTATCCTAATGAGATGCTTCAATGATGAATAAGAAAGATGAGTAAATATTGAAGAGAATATAATCTTGTATAGGATAAATTGGTCATAATGCTCTATTCTTGAAGAGCTTGAGGATATCAAGAAGCTTATGTACTTGAAAAGAATTCTAATCTGACTTGATGTAAGTGCACTTGGTAGACTCTATGAATGAGCCTCAAATGAAGTAAAAAAAAATCTCACACTTTCAATTTGGAGACAAAGTGTTTAAGTCTAGGCCACCTCTTCTAACTGAAACTATCTTTGCACAAAATGCATTGAGAAGAACATGAGATTCACAAAATATTGATGTCCGATTTGTCCATCTCGCCACTTCATTTTCGATGGATCCCTTCCATAGTGAAGTGTGTCATTACACCTTCAATTTCTCTAACAACACACCATTGAACACCTCCATTTTGTCTGGAATAAAAGCTAGTGATCTTGCATATCCACTCGTTGCAACAGTATGCATGTAAAATTGCATATCCAACCCTCTTTGCTTCACGGTCTTCATAACATCTTCTAATTCATCTTCTTCAACTTGTTTGACAAGATTGGTGGAAATCTTGCAGTGCACTGTTGGATTTCTCTGTATAATCCTTTAAACTGAATACGGAAAACCTAATGATCAGGGCTTTGTTCCTATAACAAAATATTTATGCCCATACATAAACCGAAATGGAACAACCCTGATCTAGACCGAAGAAACCCCAATTGAGTTCATAGTGAAGAAGAAAAACATACTTTGATTAGTCATTTGGAATTTTGAAGGGTATGTGGATACGAGGATCTTCCAGATGATAGAGCCTGATGGTTTTCCTTATGCTCCTTTAGAGGGGAATGAAAAGCCAAGGAGAGTATGAACTGATAGAATTCTGATGGGTTTTGTAACCTTATTGACAACTCCTCATCAATCCATCTTTTATCTCATCAGTTACTCAATCAAACATGTTACTCTAAAAATAGGGACCATAACCCATAAAAATAACCGTAACAGTTACTACTTATGTTGCAATAATTTTAATTTAGTATCGTCATCAAATCAAAAATTGTCTGAAGGTATCTACACTTATAATATTTCATGACACATATGCCCTTAGCCACCAAATTAATTACTGAAGACCATTTTATATTTGGCTAATTAAAAAATGGCCATAACACAATTATAATATTTGTGACCCATAAACTGTCAGAAATTCTAACATGTACAAGAAACATCAATTGCAATGATCAATCTTTGAATAAATATATTGAAGATGAAAGGTGATAATAATTCTTGGCTCAAGATGATTCCTTCGCCATGGATGAAAAGAGAATAATGAAATGTGTTGTAGTTAGATGAAGGTAATTTGGATGAAGATCTATGATGGATCTTACAGCTTAGAACAAAGTAATGTATGTGAACAAATGAGAGAGCCATCAGAGGAGTCTCCAACTGTGATTAAAGATGATGAAAAAGAAGTTGCACCACTTTAACAAGATAGTCCACTTACACCCTCTTGATTTATGTTATAATCATCACCATCCTTAGCCATAGTGCAAGATTCCTCACTTTGATGATTGATCCGTGATGATGATTCTTTCTTGAATCCTGGAACGATAAAAGCATAAGCGGAAGCGATCGAAAAATTACGCTTTGATACCATGTTAAAATGGCAGGAGTCATGCATGAATGAGAAAGAAAAGATGAATAAGAAAGAGTGAAGAAAAAGAAGTGATCCAATATGACTTATTTATACAAGAGGAAAAAAAAGCTTATAAAACAAGTAACTAACACAAACCTAACTAGCTAATTCATAATTTCATAATCAACTATCATCTTCCAAAAATATCCTCTAATATATCTTTAATATATTTAAACTGTTTTTTCTTCATAAAGATGATACACTTTATATTGAAAAAATAATAATAAGTATCAATAAACATAATATTTCTATTTTTTTCTTTAGATTTTTCTCACCAAATACTCTAGTATTTAGAGATGATAATAGACATGGAAGGGTTCAATTAGTGAACAACAAGGACCCATCATATTTTGCTATTTTGGGCCCCTAGCCTAGCTACCTGTTGGATCTGTTTTACCATTGATCTTTGAGTTCTAGCGGATATGTAAGTATCTAGAAATTTATAAAATATTTAAAAAAATTCTAAACAACTTATACATTTATGCCCATCTTTCTTATAATTATGTATGTTATTTTGGACAACTAAAAGAATAATAAAAATGATAATAATAATTACAAAACATAATTAGAGTAAGGTATGTAACTTTAAATTATCACTTAAATATAAATCTTTTTATTATAAAATATAATTTAGAATATGACAATTATGAATTAAGGTTTCCTACAAGAAGAGAGAGATATTTGAATGGGAACTTAGTGTATTAGTAAAGAATTGATCCAAATCCGAATTTTTTTTTAAAATGTATGCACTGACAATGTAATAGTTTTTTACATTATCATTGTATCATTCACTATTTATTTTCAGTCACTATTAACTCTTAAATAAATAAAAATTAATGATAAATAATACAATAATTCTGTATAGATAATTACATTGTCAGTACATAAATATTAACACTCATAATATTTTAGTCATCGAGTGTGGTAAATGGGTCCAAATCAACTCTTTTAATGTGATATCATGCAATGTGGTAATGAAGATTGACTGTACTTTTACTAAAAAAACTAAAATAATTTTGTATTTTATGTTTAATTTTTAATTTGGTGCTCTAAAAAATATATGTTAACTGGGTTATCTATTTTACTTTAGGTTTCAATTTTGTCTCTAACAAAATATAGCATTAATTTACTTTATACTTTTACAAAATATAGTATATTCTCCTTTCATTTGAAATGAGTTCTTTTCTTGTGTGTTGGGAACACCATATAGCCAACAAAATAGGCTTGTTCATGCTTATCTAATACATGAGTTGACTTTAAAATGCCTTTAATCATTTTGATGTGCATCAATAGGAGTTGAACTCGTTCCTTTGAATCAGTTCATACCAGGTCCTTTTTATTAGATTAGTTTTTATAGTTTTACTTGAATTAGGGAAGATAATAATGATTGATAGTATCATTAAAATTATCAACAATTAGATGTAATTTTTCTAATATGAGACTCATTCATTTATATTTTCACTCAATTAATTTAATATTTTCAATCAATTAATACATGAAGAGTTTGGTAACAAAAATAGTTAGGTCATACAAAAAGAATAAAAACTAAAATCTCAAAAACATCTTATAAAAAAGTGTAGAGGCAGTAACTTTTAATGAGAAAATCAACATGGTAGATTTTTTATTGATATGTATGATGAAGTTCACCTTACAAAATATCAAATCTTTAATTTTTAAAAATACAACCCCTTAATTTTTCTCTCTCAAAATTTCATTCATCCTTTAAAGATTCCAAGACTTATCTTTTATGTTCAAAGTCATGGAGTTTGCATGTAGTTAAGTATACCAATCCAACCAAACAATCCCACAAATCTCTATATATCTATTTAAATTTTAACTGCAATTGTTATTATCTCTATATTCATTTGGATAAACAAAATGATAATGGTTACATCAAATGTTTATATCCTCTTATTACTCGCCTCTCTTATATTATTTAGTGACGACGGATCTATTTTGACTTACACACATGTTTATATCAGGAATGACTTGGGCAACGATATTCTTCTCATAGTTCATTGTAAATCCAAAAACGATGATCTTGGTGTTTATTATCTCGATTACCAAGATGAATATAAGTTTCAATTTAGGCCTAACTTTTTTAGAAATACTTTGTTTTTCTGTGGCTTCACATGGGATGGTATAGTACATTGGTTTGACATTTTTTCTCAATCTAGAGATTGTAGACGTCATGGTTGTTCACGCGATTTTAGATGGAGCTTACAGAAAGATTTTGCATGTATGTTTAATAGGTCAAGCCATGCATATGATCGTTGCTTGAATTATCATTAATAATATTGATATTTTGTAATGTAGCCATCTCTTATAATCAGCATGTAATAATGTAATCTTTATTGTTATTATTATTATTGATGTTATTTATGTAATTCACATATCTACTAATATATTATTAAAAAAAATAAGGATTACAAGCTCTATTACACATATCTAATTAGTGTTTATAATTGATATATATTATAATAAGAGACTTAATATTGGTTTCCCTCTTCCATTTTAATATTAGGCAATATGAAACTTCATGTAATAATAAATTTCAACTAGTTCAATATATGTCTTTTCATACCAGGAAATAACTTATCTCCTTCGGTCATTAAAAGTATAACATGTGTACTATTTTGTTTAGTTTTAGATATATTTTTATAGAAAATAATTAAATATGATACATGTCATGATTTTATTGGCTGGAGAAAATAATTTATTTCCTTATACAGGAGATACATTATTCTCTAAATTAAAGTATTAGTCTTATGAATAAAGTATTAAGGATTATTTTCAATTGAATATTAGGGGATGAAATGAAACATGAATGTGACAAAATTAATTTGAAGAGTTTCAGGGATATATGGTTTCCCAAGTGAAGCTTGAATGAAAATTTGGAAGAAAATAAATACATCATATGAATTTGCAAATCCTAGTTTCTTCCCTTATTACTCTATATTCATTATGAAGCCTATGTAGTTTGCACCTCAAAACTAAACATTATGGTAGCACATTACCACATAACTTATAATAAAAGGCATATATAGAGTATAGACTCTTGCTGGTTCATAGTAACATCATATTTGTGGGAGTATATATGTTGTCACACACTTTGTATCATTTCACGTGCCATTAATTATGATTAGTCGAAGAAAATACAATTTAAGTTAAAAAATTAATTATTAAGCATTTTTTAATCAATCACAATTAATAGAATATAAAGTGACATAAATTGTAGAACAAAATATGGGATCCCATATCTCTACAGTGTACTTATCAAATTCTTTTTAGTAAAAATATTATTAATAAAACGTTAGCTTTAGCATCAAAGTGAATTACCCTTCTAGGAGGGGTTGAAGGGAATTTACAACTATCATAAGCTCCAAACAAAGAGTTCAAGCAAACATTACAGCATGACAAAGAATGCTGATATAAAAAACCACCTCATGAAAACTTGGAAATATAAAGTAGAATTAGTGGATCCCAAACCCAATATCTATAATAATCAAGTCTTTATTTCACTAGGTAAGATAATATCTTACAAAATATGCACAATTAGAATATAGATCACATGTCCTAAATGATATTTTATTCTCTGTCTCATACCAATCACATAAATAAAAAAAATTAATGCAAAAAGTAACATTTTGATTGGCTCAGGATAGATAATCTGTATGCTCAACTACACTACAGTCCACTCAACACAATAAGTAATCCATTTTATTAACAAAATTCTAATAATTATACAACTCATTTCACTTAAACTTTTGTTAATAAAAAAATTAATAATTAAAAGAATGAATTAGGAGGATTTAAAATTACTGTACACAATTGTTTGTATCTTATAAAACTTATACTTTTAATTTTTTTAAAACTATTGCAAAGTTCTTATTTTATTCCGACATTAGTGTACATTCTGCAATCCTCACTTCATAGGATCATTTAGTATAAAGTTGCTTATATGCACTCTCTTATGTTGTTGAGAGTCATGAAGTTTGCATGAAAAGTAGACCAAACCAACCAAACAACTATGCACAAATCTCTCTCTATATATTAGATGCTAATTAATTAATATCATGTACTCAAGTAATAAAACTATTAAGATTAATTTCCTTAACAATGAAAATGCCAAGAGCAATAACCATTAATTGCCTACTTTGGAATTTATATCATATTTATATTTTGTATATTAACTCAGCTGTGTGGGAGAAATTATAGGAAAATAAGTCTCACAGTTCACTTAATTGTTTTAGAAATGGTTTAAAAATTTGTTAGACTACTTTTCTCATTATCAGTTAATCTTAAGATAAAACCTTAACTTGATATTAAAATTAACGTTTAAATTATGTTCTATTATCATAGGCCAAACAATATCATTTAATCATAGATCAAATATAAGCCTTTACTAGTCACACACAACTTTGTGTTATTTATATATATTTTCCAAACACCATCAACAAAGTTTATTTGGACCTTTAACAACTTTTTGGGTAGAATTAATGTCAATTAAACACATACTATTTATAGAAAAAAACGTTAGCAACTTTTTTTTAACAATCTCTTCAACACATTATATGTTAGAGAGTGAACTTCTGTTGATTTAATAAATCCTGTTAACATAAAATATAGTCAATAATAATAAGAATCTACAATATTTTATTCTACATGCTAAGCAACTTTTAACGGAAAATTTCCGTGCACTATCCCACATTTGGGTACCTTTTGAATTAATTACGGAATGATGTATTTTTATAATCCCGTGGATGGCATCCACGATTTTAGCAAAGTCGTGGATGAGAAATGCGATTTCCCACCAATATCGTGAACCACAACCATGATTTTCTTACAGACTCTCTCTCCCGAAGAGAAGTCGTGTATGGCATGCACGACTTCCATAGTCGTGTACCCCATAAACGAGATTGGATAGGATATGATGATTTTTGAATTTCTCTTTATACGAATATGTTATTTATTGTTTTAGGAGTTTGTTTTATGATTTTTAGTGTATAAAAATAATATGTTTAAATTAAAATTGTAAAATTTAGTTGAATATGATAATTTTAGTAAAGTGTTAGTTTTATGGAATTTGGTTAAAGTTTTTGATATTGTTAACACTTATTTTAAATGCATAAATTGAAATAATAATACAATTTCATATAAATGACATTGATAATTGTATTAGGAATTTGAAAATGATTACATTTAAGAAAACATAATAAGAATAGAAATTCCTAATGGCGTCTATGAGATGATGTTCCACATCTATGTGTCTTCCTCCTTCGGGGTGGTTGGACTCTTAGTTGTTGTTGTTGTGATTGATGTTGTCTTCCACCTCTAACTAGTTGTGGTTGCTCCTCATCTTCGTCTTCATCATCTTCATCGTCTTGTTTGGTTGTGAAGGCATTGTCGGTTGATAATATTGTTGAGAGTTGAATATCGACAATGGAGTATTTGAAGTAGTGTCAAACATTGATGGCATTCCTTGATATTGCAAAGAAAATGCTAAGTGAGAGAATGAGTAGTCACCCATTGCTCTAAAACCTTCAAACCCAAAGGGTTGTTGTTGTTGTTGTTGTTGAGGAACAAGAGTTTGAGTGTATGCTTCCGGATAAGTATTTGTCTAAGTTTGACTCTCATAATGTTGTTGAAAATCAGGTGCAATCGGCATTTGAAACTGTAGTGTAGGAAGAGCTTGAGAAGTACTTGAGGAGAAGACGGTTAGAAGTAGTTAAGCAAACGCTTCCATCATCTCATTGCAATTTAGGTAGACGTCATTCAGTGACTGCAACAGATTTGTTAACTGTTTTACTTGGCACCCTATTAAGGATGTAAACTGCGATCTTTAAAGCTCTCCCCCAAAGAGACTCTAGCAAGGAATAATGACTAATCATACTTCTCACCGTATCTTTAAGAGTTCGGTTTAATCACTCAACAACATTCTTCATGCTAGGTTTGCCTGACATAGTGTATTGCAGAACAATTCCACATTCTCTGAGGAAAAAACACAAATAGTCATTTTACAGCATCCTTATTGTTCTTTTTTATCTTGTTCTGAGAGGTCATAGCTAAGTGAGCATTTTCAGTGTTATCTTTCTGTAGTCTCTCTTCCTCTTGCATATAATCCATCTGAGTGTTATAACTCACTTTCAATTGCCCAAAGTGTGCATGAAGCGAGATCAAAACCAAGTACATGAGCAAGTCATCACCAAGCTCAAACTTAAGTGACTTGAGTTTTGATGCGAGATTAGACATCTCCATAATATACTCCCTTATGTTCAATTTGCCTTTATACTTCATGGAGATGAGTTTAGCCAAAAGGCTACTCTGACCCTCAGAAATAGAGCCCCTGAAACGTTTCTAGAATAGAGCGTTTCATGATCATTATACACATTCGGTTAGAGTGTTCCAATTTCTCAATTTTAACCTCATTGAGGATTTCCATAGTATAAATGAATTTCTCTACCTGAAGTGCTAGATCTAAATCCGTACAGTCGAGAATAATTTCTACGGCTTCCTTCCAGACCTTAAAGTTTGTCCCATTCAACAATCGAATGTTCTTAATTTGAGCAGAAATATTTGCAACACTAGTAAAAGAACAAAACAAATTGCAATATTCTTGCAATTAAACTCACATTCAACTTTAATACTTAAATTCAAATGATATTGGGATACATCACGAGTTGCCTAGCACAACATTAATATTCAGTCTTTGGACAAAATATTAACTTGAAAGTGGTACATTCAATGTAGTAATCAAATATTGATAATCAATCATGTTAAACAATAAGTCTTTCTTTGGACCGACTTACTATTCACATGGAAAACCATATGATTATTACATATTTATTGCTACAAGTATATTTATAATTTGAGCCAAATAATAATCTTCCTTTGGGTCGACCACTATTCACATAAAATGTAGACATACAATTGGCTTGATATTTCATATTAATCACTATTGATATTCTTGTTTATGGTCAAACATTGATCATAATACATGTCAAAAAATAAATCCTTCTTTGGACTGATTTGTTATTCACATATACAACTTTATAATAATCACATGTTTACCATCACATGTGTGTATATAATCTGGCCAAATAATACTATTTCTTTGGGTCGATTAATACTCGCATGGATACATATACGCACTAGCATTTGACATTTATTTCAAACAATTCACAGAAAAGATGTCACATTCGACTTCTTGTTTAATAGGTTCACTTAAAATGTCAAACAATTTTATTTTCCAAAAAAAAAAAATCATTTAGTTGAGTTTGATTCAACATTTAATCCATAACATATATTATTTATATCCGCAATAAATACATATATTCATTATAGCCTATTGGTAACATTGCATCATTCTAATCACAAAGACTTCATTTCGTATTCAAGTAATGGTCCTTTTGAATTTTCCATCAAAGAAAATAGTATCATTTTATACATGATTAAACATGGTAGGGCAAGTTGTCCAAACATAAACAATTCTTCAACAATAACATCTACTTAATAATACTTAGCCACCAACTAATGCAACAAACCATAAGTGTTGCAATCATTTAAACAATTAATACATGTAATAAATATTAAACAAAATATGTTCATATAATAGACTCATCACAAGATACCTAACACAACATCAATTTCTAGTCTTTGGACAGAGAAATTAACTTGCAAGTGGTACTCTCAACGTAATAATCAAATATTAATCATTAGTTCTGTCAAACAATAGCTTTTCTTTGGACCGACTATTATTCACATGAATTTTTTTTCTTCTAATTGTTACTTATTTATCATCACATGTATGTTATTACTTTACCAAATTGTGTCTTCCTTTGGGCCGAACACAATTCGCATAAATAATATCATACTCATCTGTGTAATCTTAATCAATTTTCATAATATAGGTTACTTTGACAACATATTACATCAATTAATTCAAAACTAATTACCAAACAAAAGTTAAACAATATGAGTCTATTATAAAAAAATATAATCTTGGAATTAAAACCTTCAGATTTGATATCTTGTATGATTAACAAATCTAATCCCACAATATCATTCTAAATCAAAAAAGATATATTACATATATATCAACATATAAAAATGGATGCAATCTTAATCAAATACAAAGTAGATCCAGAGTGAAAAACATAAAAAAAATATATGCAAATCATTATCAAAAAATTCCAAATTGAATATGATCATGCATATCTTAAAAACGTCAAAAGCATATCTTTATATATATTTGGTCAATTATTTCATACATACACACACATATATATATATATATATGCACCTCCAAAATATAAATATATACTTTTATATATATATATATATATATATATATATATATATATATATATATATTTAATTACAAGCATTAAGCTTAAACGTAATATATATATAGCTTAACTTCAATCTTTATTTATGTGTCTTAAAACAAAGTGAATCACATATTTATTGCTCATGATGGTATTTTAATGTTTTATGCAATAATCATTTTCAAAAAGAATTGAAAACATTAAATATAGAATTTAAAAATCTCAAATATATATGAGCATATTTGATCAAACCATGATTATATATATAACATGTATTCACATATTCAGATTGCGTAATACCCTAATGTATAAGAAATATTGTTGGAAGTGCTTGAAATATATTATTGTATTAGTCACACATTGTCTAGTATCAGAATAGAGTAGAATATCAATGTTATATATTGGACTCAGGTCCCTTGTTGTAATGTGCACCAGATATAAAAACCTAATAAAAACACTCCATGGACAGGTGGGCCCATGAGTGTGCTAGGGTTTGTGATATTTATTCTCTAATAATATCTTGGTAGCCGCTCAGTGCTCCCGGGGACGTAGGCACAATTGGTCGAACTCTGTTAACAAATTCTCTTATTTCTTCTCTTCTATTTATTCTATGCACATGATTTGATTGTTTGTGGCCAACGCTACACAACGACCGCTTCTACTGTACCAACAATTGGTATCATAGCCAATTGGTAGATGGCTCTTAACCCAGACGTCAGATAATGGCTAAAGAGAGTGAATGCGTGATGGCTAGACAAGGTGCATCTAAGGTAATGGCAAAGATAGAGGAGATGAGTTGAAGGAGAAGAAAACATGGCAGAACTGTAGTGTAGGCGATGTACGTGTTGATCCAGAACCCCATAAGTTCATGTATTGGGTTAGGATCAAGGTGGAGATAGAGACAGAGGTGTTGAGTTAGATGCTGACAATATCTTTCTAGATGTTGAGAGAATGTTCTCATTGGAGATGAGAAAGAGAATATCGTAATGGCGTGTGTGAGACGTCATAGTGAAAGATATTAATTGTTAGCAGATCCACAAAAGCACAAGGGCGATGGCTGACTTTGATGTAGGGTGTGACATGGGCATTGGCTTTGATGCAAGTTGTAACACGAGCATTGGTAGAGATGCAGAGGTGTGACATGGGCATTGGCTTGGATGCAAGGATGTGACACATACATTAGTTAGCAGTGATGCATGATGTGGTTGTGGGTATAATCCTTATGGTGGAATATGATAGTTCTTTTGAACTAGGATTGTCGGAGTAGACAATGATGGTAGCGGTTGAGGCTTTCCAAGGAAGCTCCGAGATTCAGTTTGACTGAGTATTGAAGATGATGATTGTTGGTGAACTCTTGTGTAGAGGTTCCAATATATCGAAAAAATTCTTAACAATAAGTGGTTAGGCGGCATGTTCCATTTGATGGCGGTACGGGAAGTTGCACTACAAGTTTGGAGAACTAGGCTCTTGATAACATCGTCAAGGATAGTCAGAAGGTCTATGCTGCACTACAAGTTTGGAGAGCTAGGCTCTTGATACATCGTCAAGGATACTCAGAAGGTCTATGCTGCAGGGGAGTAGTTAAAGAGAATTAGACATTGAGCAAGGTGGAGTCGTATATTCGCTAAGGTGGAGATTCTTGTGTAGATTTCCTAAGGAGCGAGATATTCGTCTATTTCAATCAAGGTGGAGATTATTGGGAATGCTTGAAATATATTATTGTATTAATCTCACATTGTCTAGTATCAGAATAGAGTAGAATATCAATGTTATATATTAGACTCATGTCCCTTGTTGTAATGTGCACCAGATATAAAAACCTAATAGAAACACCTCATGGGCAGGTGGGCCAATGAGTGTGCTAGGGTTTGTAATCCTTATTCTCTAATAATATCTTTATTTGATTGCTTGTGGCCAACACTGCGCAACGAGCTCTGATATCACTTGTTAGATATTTCTTGATGATTGATGCAATACCAATCCTAGGATCTTGAATCTCATGATTCTCGCACATAATATAAAACAAGGATACAAAGTCATACCTAGATCCCTGAATCTATGTTCTCTGATCTACTCCTTTGATATACCGTTTGAGAGAGTTTTGGTATGATGGTCTTCCTCGACCAAATCCTGAATTCCTTTTAGGGCCTTTGTTTTTTCTCTGATGGGAAGAGGTGAAAACTATTTGTGATTTGATGTCTCATTATCCCCTACAGACCAACCGTTTAGGTATCCACTCATTAGGCTCATATTCGTTATCACTTTTAGAAGTCTTATAGATTGTCATTAATTAGATCACTTGTTTTATAACCCAAAATAAATAGCTAATATAATTGTATTAAATATATGATATTCACCTTAATTAGAAATTATGAATTTCTAACATATGCTACCAAAAATGGGTAACAAATTTTATTCATTTACATTGAAGATCATATGACAAATTAAGTTAATCAGCAACATCAATCAAAATGTTCAAGTTCAAATGTAATCTAGTATGCTATTATTTATAATAATATTGTATTATTTATGCAATATTGAACCATTTGTTAACTCATCTATTGGTGCAAAACATAAAACATTCAACATGAGGCTTTGAATAAAAGACCATGCAAGAGGTTAGAGATATTTACCACATCATCCATCAATTATATCTTGATTTAACCATGTATCATAGAAGTTCATATTCTATATGCCTAAGTTTGATATATAAATTTGTATTATATGGTCTTCTTGACCATTAACACTGGAGATTATAAAGACTAAACAAGTTTTATACTAACCTTCACATTACTATTTGATTCTCATTTTCTTTTCTTTCTTCTTTCTTTAAGATTCTTCAAGATTTTCTTTCTCATTCATGCATTCTTTTATACTCCTTTCATCAAGAAGATTTCAAGCGTGACTCCTTCCATTTTAACATGGTATCAGAGCAATAATTAGTTTTGATGACTTCCACTTATCTCTTTCAATATTCATCAAAGATTCAACAAAGAATCATCATTCTTCCATCTTCTTTGTCTCCATCAAGAGTGATGTCATGTTAATCATCAAGAAATGTCACTTTTCATGGGTCTCAGAAACAGAAAGTGATGCAATTGCTATTAATACTACTCAAAAGCATTGTTGCACAATTGGAGAGATCAACATGCATTATCACCATGAGGAAGAATATTTTCAGTGTCATCATGAAAGTGGATGTAATGCTACTCTCAATCTTATGGCAGAAATGTTGAACAAATAAAAGGTTGTCCTCCTTCATCTATTTGGATATGTTCTTGACAAGTTTTCTTACATCAATGGCAACAAGAATCCATATGATTCATATTATAAGAATCTTTACGTTCTTTTCTTATTTTTCATCATTTAACTAACTCTTTTCTTTAATACTTTTTTATTCAACACTTTCTTTCATTAAACACACAACATTGTTAAATTGTGTAATTGTTCCTCTTTGAAGCAATACATTAGGATCAATATTGAGATTCATTTTCTCTCTCTTTCATCCATTATGGTTGGTTAAGCTTATGTCAAAATAGATGGTTAAGCTTTGAATGAAGTTGCTTATGTCGTTGTTGCTTCACATTATGATTTCAAGACTGTGAGATGAAGATTCACTCATCAGAGGATATATTAGAGTATACATGGTGTTCAACACAATTATTTCAAACTTGGAATGCTTAATACATTCTAGCTTGCGGGGATGTTGAAAATGATTATAACTCTGTTTCTAGTTAACCGATTTTCTGTCTTTCCTTATTTTTTGGTAGATGTAGTATAAATAGGATGATTCCTATACTTTGTAATCACATTGAGAATAATGAAATACAATGAGAAGAGTTATTCAATTCAATAGAGTTATGATTCTTTTTTTTTTTAAGATTCTTCAAGATTTTCTTTCTCATTCATACATTCTGTCATATTTCTTGATTCATCAAGAAGATTTTAAGCATGACTTCTTCCATTTTAACACTCATGTAGTTGTACCTTACACTATTATACATTAACATTGTGTGGAGATTCAGAATTTCAGATTTTAACAAATGCCGTTGATTGTCACCTAATCAATTTTGCCTTAAATATTTACTAAAAATATTAAAACTTAGGACATTATAGAGAAGTTATATATAATTTATATGTGTCACTATTCATGTCCTTTTGATCCAAAGAGTCCAACATAATATCCAAGTCAGACTTCATATATAATGAGCTAGGATAGTTTCCTATCTCTCATATACCTGCAAAGAAAAAGAAAAATAGTTCATAAACAAAGCATGTAGTGTTGGAAATTTGTTTGATGAATGAAATAATTTATTTAATACTAAAGATGATGAAGAACACTATCATCATATTGTGAAAGAAACTATTTCTAGAATTTGAACTCATAATCACTAAACATTATCATTAGTGTTGGGTCAGGCTCACCATCTTAACTTAGACTATATATTGAAAAAAAAGACTACTAAGTAAAAAGAAGAAATTACCTCCCAAGTTTGATATACCTAGTTGATCATATAACTAAAATCCTAGTTAGTTTGTTCCAGTGGTGTGGAAATTCCAGCATCATTATCTAGTGCAAATTGTTAACCTACAGAGCCATTATATTATATTATTGTTGGATTCACTGGCATATCTAACAAGGATGACATTGTGCCATTTGGTGGAATAAAAGGAGTCACGTCTAGAGCATTTTGATTCATCATCATGCTTCAACAAGGATAAATAAATCAGTTGTTATTATTGTATCAATCACATTTTAAAAATAAGAAATAGAAGTAAAGAATGGGTGACCCAATGTAACTACCTAGTGGGATCTTAGAATGATAGATATACACAATTTTAACTCATTGGTGAAAATATTGTTTACATGTTTAACTAACATTTAAGTGCTTAAAGGTTGTTTACGAGTTGAGTTTCGGATGAGAAAGAAGAGAAAAGGAGGTCGAGACTCATCTCAATAATATATTTATGGCTCTCAAGTCTTTCTTTTCTCTTCATTCTTATTCAAAATCCAACTCATAAATGTACCATTAACAATATTAGGATAGTGTTAGTGGCATAACATTATTGGTCAAATAAATATTAAGTTATTGCATATTTAAATCATGTGATCCTAAACTATATTTGCTTGATCAATTACATGTATGATAATGTAGAAAGAACAACAAAAAGAAATACTAAGATACTCATCAAGTACCAGCAGATCTGGATACCCTATTATCCTATTAGTATTCCCTTATTTATTTTAAAATATGATATATTGATCCAAATTTCATACTTAAAGTCATATAAATTTGATTATTTCCCTTATATTATGTCTCAAGATTTACTAGTATTTGAATACATCATTCAAAATGTGAATGTGTGGTGTCTCAACTTTAATTTCCATTAGGTAAGTTCTCAAGATGTTAAGAAATAATATATTATTAAATATCATATCAATAAATAAATTATACTTAACCTTTTTTCCTCTCAATAAAAAGTATAAAACCAAGATTGTTATAAAGATTAATGATTACTAAGATGACAAATCATGTATTTGAAGTGAAAATCATGTTTAAAAAATATTAGAAATATCACATATATTTTTCAATTGTCAATGTCTTCATAATCTACTTGACATTTCATACTTTTCAGAATTGAATTCTGTTTAGTATACTATAACAATCAATAAATCTCAAGTTCAATTATTAGATAATGTGAAATTGTATTTATATAGACAACTATTCAGTCATGATTAATTGTACATAGTTATGTCAAGAGTTCAAAGTAAAAATAGATTGAAGATATTGATACATTATAAAGATGGTAAACCACCAAAGACACCAACAAATATAATTTATAAAGAATTTTTCCAAAATATTTAAGTATTCTACACCTTATTTATGAGGTAATCTTCAATGAAATACATACAAATTGTTTTTTATGAAGTAATTTTCAATAATTTTACACTATAATATTTTTATTTAAGAAGCAATAATAATTAAATATGAATATAATATCATATGATTTTACTAACAGTGTATCTATACATATTGAATTAATCTTCAATAACATTTTCTTTTAAGAATTTAAAATCTATGCAGATCAATAACGTATGTGGCAGATCTCGTACAATCATTCACAAAACAAAGAACACAGTCTTATACCTCTCTCCTTAATTTTTGCATTGATTTTTTGTTAATCAGAAAACCAACACCATGGTTGAAACAAGACACAGTTCATCTTCATCTTCTTCTACTTCTTCTACTACTTCTTCTCCTACCAAGCGCTCTCACTCTCCACCTTCTCATCCCAAACCCAAACGATCAAAGGTATATATATATATATCTATAATCTATACAAACACTTTCATTAGTAGAGATTTTTCTTCTACATCTGATTGATTTTTCATATGGGTTGTGAAAGTTATGTGAGGATGATTCAGAAACAAGCTTGCCCTCCATTGAAATTGGTGATCCAGTCAACAAAACAATACCACATGAACCTGTTTCATTCAAGGATGTTGTTGTTGATGCTATGTCACCACAGTCTCCTTCTGTTACAATTGAACAAGACCCTATTGTTTTGCAGCAAATTCTAGGTTCTAGAGAAACCCCTTTTTCTGTTTTATGATGTTTGTTTTTAAGGAAAATTAAAGTTGCATCCTACATTTGGCTTAATTACACTTGATGATAGTCTTGTTTAAAAGTTGTAACACAAGATAAACCTCTTAGGTTCCATCTGTGAGTTGAGTTTTGGAGGGAAAGGAAGAGAAATGGAAGACTCCATAACCATTTCATAAGTGTATTTCACAGCTCTGAGACCCAACTCGCAAACGAATCCTTAGTGTAATTTTTAGGATGCGAAGGATACTCGATGTAATTAAGCCAAATCTCAGGGAAGTTATTATAATTTATCCTTGTTTCCTTGCTTGCATGAGGTTTTGGGCATAATTAAATGGTTTGCACTTCACAGTACTGATTCTGGTGTGTGGTACCTAGTTCTATGTGGTTCATCACTTTTTACGTTATTATTAAAAGACTTCTTTTATAAGAAACCCGGTATGTGGCCGAATCTGTTACCCGGTACATAGGCTAAATGAGGGAACCATGTAATTGTGGACTTGGGATTGATTTGATTTTGTAAATTTAATGGTAACGGCAGGCGAGACGCTGGATGAAATTGCGATGGATGCCGATAAACGTAAGGCTGTTGCCACAGTTGCGGCAGAGGCGGCTGCTGCAGCTGTTGCTGCTAAGGCGGTTGCTGCAGCTGCTGCAGCTAGGGCAGTTGCTGCTGCAGCTGCAGCTAGGGAAGCACTTGGTCAGTTAAAGGAATGCGAGGCAAAATCCACTATGGCAAACCCCAAGGCTTCTTGGGGAAGGCTAATCTCTCAGTGCTCACAGGTTTACTTCTTTCTCTTAGTTGAGCATTTTTCACTTTGCATTTTCCGGATTTAGTGTTGTGTCATCTTTGACGAGTCTTGCATCTTAAGCGAATTCATATTGTTTACTAGTTCTAGACCATGAAATTTTGTGTATGTCTCATGATGCATAAAATGAATGTGTTACTGAGACTTCCACACAAGAAATTCTTAGGTGCTTTATGAGGTGGGCCATTCTGTAACTATATCCTTTAACTACATTTCAATGCTATTCTTGTTTGGAAAATGCTGTATCGTAGCAACAACATCCATCTAGGAGAAGCAAATTGGTTGGAGCTTATATAATACTGAAGTGAATCACTTAATGAAGCAGTCTTGAACTATTCTTCGTTTATTTATTTTGGTTAAAAAAATCAACTAAGGAAAATTCTGATAGTGCTATATTAGATTTATAGGATGCATCATCAACATTGTGCACAAGATTTGGTATAACTTGGTGGAAACTAATATCAATCTAGATTTTATCCAAAAACAAATTTGTTCGCAATGGTAAACATAACTCACTGAAGTAGTAATATGCAGTCATGGATATGCTTTTAAGGTGAAAGTGACCCAATTTCAGAATGAGTGTATAAATTGTTTAACATTTGTTGTGTTCAAATGATGCGTATTTGACACTGATTTATCATTTGTTATACAATTGCTGATTGGAATCAACTCTGACCATGTGGTTTTTTTTATATTAAGGGTGAAAGATAAAAAAAAAGAATTCACAATTACTGGTTTATATGATAGATATTATACGTGTTAGAGACACACTTCGTTAATTATCTATTGAATCAATATAAGGTTTAATAACTCCTGGCCTCTCTTTTATATACTTTAAAGAAGTATATTCTATTTTTTGGGGAGAATTGGGATATGATTTATGTTGTATCTTCTTATTAGAGCTCTTCAATTTATGGTTGTATGATTGTAGATTTGGATTTGATCATCTTTTGGTATCCATGATTCTCCAGAATCCTCACCTGCACATGTGCAATCCTCTCTTCACTGTTGGTGGCCGTCGGTGTAATCTATTGCTTAAAGATCCAGATGTTAGTAACGTTTTGTGCAAGTTAAGCTTGGTTGAGGTAGAGTTTCCTCGTCTTTTGGAACTTAAAGCAAACGGTTGAATAACTGAGAGTCTATCTTTTGTACCACTTTATTATGGAAAAGTATTCATATTTCAAACAAAAATCAAATATAACTTAGATAGTTAGTGGAATATATTTATGAAAAAAACAAATTTATGCCAGATATAGTAGATGGGTCCTAAAATGTCCCAACTTCAGAATATTTTTTATATGAATTTTATGTTTTTATTTATCTAAAAAGTCACTAACCACAATTTTATTTTTATACATCTGCATAGCATGTAGGTTCTTTTTTTGCATTACTAGAAATCACGGGAGATAAAGGTGCTGTTCAAGTTAATGGAAAGACTTATCGAAAGAATACCTGTCTGCTTGTTACTGAAGGTGATGAATTAATCTTCAATTCTTCTGGAAAGCATGCTTACGTATCCTTTTACATATATTTCAGGTGCCAACTGTGCCTGGGAAGATGTAGTCTCTTGTTTTTTCTTCTTCGTTGCATGTTTCTGTTTTTTATTTCATGAGGTCAACTGTTACTTATGTCTTCTGTACACGCAATGTTGTATTTTTTCATATTTAAACTTGTATGGTTAATTTGTGGTTCCTTAGCTTACAATTTAGATCTTTCAGCAGACTGATATACCTGTGAGTATTTTAGAAGCCCACAAGGCTCCAGTAAAGGGATTGTGTTCCGGTGACCCTTCAGCCGTTGCTGGTGCATCAATATTGGCCTCCTTATCCAATCTTCATAAAGATTTTTCTCTCCTTAAACCTCCTACTTTAACTAGCAAGAATATGCAACACAACACAGAGCTTTCAATGTCATCACTACCTTCTGGCCATAAGGATGATACTCTTGACAATGAAATAAAGGATGCCAGCAATGATAACGAACCGACTGGTGCTGTTTCAGATGAGAAGAGTATTCTTGCATCCTCCATTGCGGTTAATGAAAATCCTAGCCTTGACAATATGGACTTGGATGCTAGTTTGGGTGAAGATGCAGGGAAGAAGAGTGGAGGTACTTGTGAATTAAGGCCTTTGTTGCAGATGCTTGCTGGCTCATGCTCTGAATTTGATTCAGATGGTAGTATTTCTAAGATATTGGAAGAGCGAAGTGAATTAAGAGAGCTCCTTAAGGAAGTAGAATTGGCATCAAGCAATCGTCAAATATTTAAAGAAAATTTACAACAAGGAATTCTTAATCCTGACGATATCGAGGTGTCATTTGAAAGCTTCCCGTATTATCTAAGGTAAAACAATTGCTTCTTGTAGATAGATAAACAACTGCTTCTTGTAGATATATAGATAAATAAAGGGAAGGGTGGAGAGGGAGAGAGAGCCAGACAGAGAGATATAGATAGAGAGAGAGGGAGAGAGAGAGAATTTTAGAGCTATGGATAAAAGTTAATTTACATTATTTTATCATTTTGTATCATCACAGTGATACAACGAGAAATGCTTTGATTGCTTCTACATATATTCATCTGAAGTGCAATGGTTATGGAAAATATGCTTTAGATCTACCGTCCATATTCCCACGGATATTGTTATCTGGTCCCACAGGTAGCTCTATCATACTTATTTGTACTTTTATTTTCCCTTTCTGGTGATAGAGAAGTGAAACTATCCTATATGGTTCTTGTGTAGGTTCGGAAATATATCAGGAAACTTTGTGCAAGGGACTTGCTAAACATTTTGGTGTTAGACTATTGATTGTGGATTCTCTTTCACTTCTTAGTGTATGCTTTCTCATATATTCTTACCTTATAACCTCTTTACAAGTTTTATTTAGGAATTTATCTTACTAGTCAAAGAATTTTGTGAATCCTTCATCTTTTCAACCCTTTCACTTCTTGGTGTATGTTTTCTTAGATATTCTTGTCCTATAACATAACAATTTATAAAGGTTATAAATTTACTGTGCAAAAGCATTAAATCACATTACAACAGACTTATATGATTATCATTTCTTTAATATGCTAATTTTCTTTCTAGGGAACACCATTAAAGGAAGCTGATTCTGCTAAGGCAAGTTCAAGACATGACAGAACATGTATGTTTACAAAGAGAAACACCCAGGTTACCACAGTACAGATTAAGAAACCAGCTTCTAGTGCCGATGTTGATATTATAAGCGGGTCTGCATTAAATTCTAAAGGTAAGCTGAAGCAAGAGGCTTTTACTGCATCATCAAAAGGTGTTAGTCTTAAAGCAGGTAGGTAAGCTGTTGTTTCCCAAAAAAGTAGTTTATGCTAAGTTACTACATATCTTCTTATTCACTTGTTTATGCTGTGTGACATTCTGAAAACTTTAGTGACATGATGCTTACATAATTTGCAGGTGATCGAGTAAAATTTGTTGGTAACTTTCCTTCGTCTATCTCATCACTACAAAATTATCCTTCTAGGTAATACATTATGAAAGAATTATATAATTTTTATATTTTTCAATCTTAATAGGGTTTTTCTTTCTTTTTTTTGTTTAGGAGGGCATACATGAAAACGAAAACACTTCTAGTATATGCTTTCAAAAGCATTGTAGATAAAGAGTAATAATTTTTGAAGAGAGTAGACAGCTTTAATCATTATTCCCCCACTTTTCCATTATATTTAATTTTCAGTTTGGAGAATATTTTATCATCCCCCTAGCTGTATTTTTCCTCTTCAATGAAACTTCTTTGTCTATCAATTCTTTTGTTTCATTGATGTTATTGGAATTTGGATATTCAAAATTTCTATTTGTTAGATACATCTTTTTTATGTTATTGGAATGAGGATATTCAAAACATCTATTTGTGAGATCCTACTTTATGATTTCCCATGTCAAACTTCTGTTCAAGCGGGACACTAATAACTTGTTTTTATTCTTATGCTGTATTGGGTAGGGGACCAAGCTATGGCTCCCGGGGCAAAATTCTCCTTGTTTTCAAAGATAACAAGTCTTCAAAAATTGGAGTTAGGTTTGATAAATCAATTCCTGATGGCAATGATCTTGGGGGCCTTTGTGAAGATGATCATGGTTTCTTTTGTTCCAGTAATTCACTCTATCCGTTTGAATTCTGTTTCTTTGGCTGCATATTGGCTTTTTGTATGACGAGTTTTGCTAGTGTGCTAAAAATCCGTTGATGATTCGTGATGCAGTTAATCATTTACTAAGAGTAGATGGTTTTGGAGGGGATGATTTTGACATGATTGCAATTAACGATATCTTTGAGGTGACCCCGGTGCTTTACTGCTTTACTTGTCCAAAAGTTCTAGTCTTTACTCCTGAGGAGGTATACTTAAACTTTAACTCCCTCCTCTGTTGTTGTGTACATAGGTTGCCTCCAATCAGAGTAAAAGTGGGGCACTGCTGGTGTTCATTAAAGATATAGAGAAGGCGATAGTTGGGAACTATGACGTTATTAAGAGTAAACTTGAAAGTTTGCCACAAAATGTTGTTGTAATTGGCTCACACACCCAGCTGGATAATCCGAAGGATAAGGTGCTGTTTGATGATTGTTTGTTAGCTATCTTAAGATTGTTTAAAAGAAGTTATTGCCATTGTTTATAAAGAACTTATTGCCTTTGATTTTCTTGGCTGCATCTTTATGCTTCCAGACCCAACTTGGCGGCCTTTTGTTTACAAAGTTTGGGAGCAATCAGGCAACACTACTGGATCTTGCTTTTCCGGTATGCTAATCATATCCATTGCTCCGTGTATGTTGATAATACTTGTATTCAAAATTGTCAAAATGAGGAGTTTAACTTAACTTGTGGAGCTCCATTAAACTCAAACCATAAGCTTATAAACTCATAAGAGCTTACATATTTCAAAAATATTTTTTACAAGGTATTTTGGTCACCAGACATAATTAGATAACATATTCATAAGTGAAAATCAACATTCCTACTTTATAACAAAGCAAAAGAAGGTAATAAATTAGAAATATAACTAAATACTTGATTTAACTATTATAATATACTTAGCTTTGCGCTTACATTATTTTGCAGTTTGACAAAATAGTACAAATAATGATGAAAATATAAAATTTTAACTTCATAAAGATGAGTAAAGGCGAGTAGACTCAAGTTCCTGATAAATTGATCAAAACTGTGTGTTTTAAGGCCAAGATAATGTTAAATTTAGACTTGTAAACTCACTAGTAGATTATGAGAGTTTATCTATTTATCAAGTTTACTTGAACACAAGTTTTACAAAAAGAGAGTTGTATTTGATAGACTAGGTTATGTGATTTTCATATTGTTGTAAATATAAAGTAAAATTTTGGAGTGTAATAGCCTAATAAAAGTATTTTTGTGCTTCCCTTGCTCCCTATTCATCCAAAATTTACAAGGTTGAATATTGCATTACTTGTGTTCATGGTGCTTTATCTATGTATTTACTTTTCGGGAATACTGGATTTCTTCCACGGATTATGGTTTTGGGTTGGATGGATTTCTGCATATTGGGTATTGATCTCTATATTTACTGATTTGCATTTTGGTCTCTCAAGGACAAATACACATTAATAAGTGAAAAGCGTATGGACCAATCCATTATAGGAAGTAGTGAGTTGAGGATAAGTACCTTGAGTAGAAACTATATGGAGTAAAAGCAAATTAGTGGAAAATATAAGGACCAGGATCTTAACAGTACACATCAAAATTCAAATAAATCAACATATAGTGATTAATACCCAAAGGTTCTGGGGCAAACACTAAAGTGGTAACCATAGAGGTCAAAATCTTACTTAAACATTGTTTATACTTTGGTGGTTTGGTTCCTTCATGAACTAACTACTTATCAACTATAACAATGTTGTCATATTTTAGGATAAGTTCAGTAGATTGCGTGGTAGAAGCAAAGAATCGCCCAAAGCTATGAAGCAACTTAGTCGCCTCTTCCCCAATAGATTGACGATAGAGCCGCCTCAGGTATCACATATTAAATTTTATCGTGCAGATTGTATTGTTGTTAGTTACAGTATCCAATTTTACTTCCAAACCAATGCAGGATGAGGTTTTACTTTCTGATTGGAAGCAACAGTTAGAACGTGACATTGAAATTATGAAAGCTCAGTCCAATGTTGCCAGCATTCGCTCAGTGAGTTTTGTAACATCTATTTATCTCATTTCTTTTTTCTTACTTTTACAATATACCTATCCTGGTGCCATCAATAGCAAATAGTTTTTTTTGGTTTTGTGTTGACCTTCTAATAGGGCTTAGAAATGCTTTATTACTTAAATAAACCTTTTGCGTAAACAATAAAATTATCCATTTGAGGTTGGTTTGTCGAGCAATGTGTGTTAGTTTCATTCTGCCACGTCTCCTGGCTTCCACTTGGATTAATTCAATTGTAAACTTTATCTTTCCTTGCTATATATCAAACTTATGATACGATTCTTTAATGATTTCAGGTGTTCAAAAGAATTGGATTGAATTGCCCTGACCTTGAGTCTTTTATCATTAAAGATCAAACCCTAACTAACGAAAGTAAGTATTTTTGAAGTTTGAATAAACTTACCTGACTATCACAATATATATGCAAATGTTTACCTTTGCTGCAAATATTACTGAGAACATCACATGATTCCTTTTATTAGGTGCGGAAAAAATCATCGGTTGGGCTATAAGTCACCATTTTATGCATTTGTCCAAAGATCCTATCAAAGTGTCCAAGCCTGTGATATCTATAGAAAGGTAGCTCCCACCATTTATGTGCATTTTGGTTACACCGACCTTAAAAATTGAGAATGGAACAAAATGCAGTTCTTCGATCTTGTTAACGAGTATTTTACATTTCATTGGTGCAGCATTAAGTATGGGCTCAACATTCTACAGGGCATCGAAAGTGAAAACAAGAACTTGAGTAAATCAATCAAGGTAAACTTAGCATGACCCCTTCCAAATTTACTCCATTACCCATCATTTCTCGTGGAATAAGAATGCACTGGTTTCCATCTTCTTTGTTTAACATGTCAAGTTTGGGTCAAAGGTATCCATTGCCACTTGCTTAATTGTATTTGGTTGCTGCATGTCTATATAAGGGACCCTGAATTTGGTGCGATCAACTCCATTAACGACCACTTAGGAATCTTTTTTTGGATTACAACCATTATCTCAAGTTTTGGATCGAACTAATCTATTAACCCAAATAGTTCATTGGAGAAAATTGAGTTATTTGGGTCCTTGAGGATTGACGGGGCGAACAAATGCTAATATACTCCCATGAAGAAATATGTTAGCAACCTACACCAAAATATTTGGACAAAAAACCTTATTTTCTTGCTCAAACAACTTGTTAGGGATATTTTAGTAAATTTCTTTTTAAAAATTATAGAAGTTACAAATTTATGGAAAAATATTATTACCGGTGATGTTGTTATGGGAGGGAAAGGGAGAAACATGTAGCTTCACGAAAAAAAACCAATATGTAAGAACAATTTTTTATTTAACAAAATGTCCCTAAATTAAACAAAATGAGGTGTTGGAATTTTGTCCAAAACTTCGGGTTTAACCTGCTAATGCACTCCAACCAAAGAGGTGGGACTATATTAGTAGTCCCAAGATGTGAAGATATTTAAAAATTAGTTGTCTTGATGTTATTTATAGAAATTTATGGACACTACACTTTGATCATTTATGCTTATTGATTTTTATTTATAGGATGTGGTTGCTGAGAATGAATTCGAGAAAAAGTTGCTTGCTGATGTTATTCCTCCAACTGATATTGGGGTTACATTTGATGATATTGGGGCATTAGAAAATGTGAAGGACACCTTGAAGGAATTGGTTATGCTTCCTCTTCAAAGGCCTGAATTGTTTAGCAAAGGGCAATTAACGAAGGTGGCGTGACTTAATTATTGTTTACTATTAATGACTTGTGAAATCCATTTAGATCCCGCCATATTTAGCACCTCATTGCAATTACTTTGGATCTTTGGATGAAGCCTTGCAAGGGAATATTACTTTTTGGCCCTCCCGGGACAGGAAAAACAATGCTTGCAAAGGCTGTAGCAACCGAAGCTGGAGCAAATTTTATTAATATTTCTATGTCTAGCATTGCTTCGAAGGTATTGAGTGTTATGAATTGTTAACTTCTTGTTATGCTGTCTAATTCATTTAATGCTTTGGTGGCTAGAGTACATGATAATTTTTTTATTGCAGTGGTTTGGTGAAGGAGAAAAATATGTCAAAGCAATCTTTTCCGTAGCTAGCAAAATTGCCCCAAGTGTTATTTTTGTCGATGAGGTTGGTACAAGATGCAATGTACATATTTTTATTTTCCTTTTATTGTTGCTCGGCTTAATTATGTTTTACTTTCTACATTTTCATCCTTTTTTGTTTGAAAAAATTGAAAGCTTATCTGGCCTTCAGAATCTAGATTCCACATTACATTTTTTGCTAGTCCATCTTAAAAATTAAATGTTCATTAATCTTTTAAGTTCTAACTTCTTTCTTTAACACATTCTCACCAATAGAGAGGTGTTATACTTTCTTTACTAGGTTATTGTCATGACATGCCTAATATGCCAGTATCAATGTGACACTAATGTAATAGCTAACTAGGCTAATTGGTCACATGATGTGCATTTCAGGGTAGCTTATGCAAATTGTGTCAGTAATGAAAAAATAAAGAAAAAAAATTAAAGCAGTTAAAATGAAGGATTAAGATATAAAAATATATAAGCCTTATTTCTTCTATGGTGGGAACTGCTATGGATGTTCTTTCAGTTATCTGTGTTTGATTTGTTACGGTATCTACGACAGGTCGATAGTATGTTAGGAAAACGTGAAAATCCTGGTGAGCATGAGGCTATGCGTAAAATGAAGAACGAGTTTATGGTTAACTGGGATGGCCTGCGAACAAAAGAGAAAGATCGTGTACTTGTTCTTGCTGCTACAAACAGGCCCTTTGATCTTGATGAGGCTGTTATCCGGAGGCTTCCACGAAGGTAAATAAATGTTATTTATATGTCGTCAATTTCATGTTTATTTGTTTGACAGATTAACCATTCTAGCTTATGGTCTTTCTTCAACAAATATGCAGATTGATGGTTAATTTGCCAGATGCTCCAAACAGAGAAAAAATTCTCAGGGTCATCTTAGCCAAAGAAGATTTGGCACCTGATGTTGATTTGGAAGCAACGGCAAACATGACTGATGGATATACAGGGAGTGACCTAAAGGTTTTCTTTCTTTCTCTTTCATTCAGTCGTTAGAGAAGCTGTAGGGTCGGCATATTGGAAGATATTCACACGTAATATAATGTTTTGTTGCAGAATTTGTGTGTAACAGCGGCCCAGTACCCAATAAGAGAGATCTTGGAAAAGGAAAAAAAGGTCAGTTTAATACCTATGTACATATTTATACTCTAACTATTGTATGATTTATGTCTAAGTCTTAAGAAATAAGACACGTTGAAGCTTGACTCTTTCTTAAGAAATAACCGAATTAATAGGAAATTAGTATATGATGTTATCGATAATACATGGACTGAAATGAAAGACAAAACAGTTAATTAGATTGATGTTGTAAGAATGAAGAGCAACCGAGTTTGGTTCGTATATAAAAAACTACTGAAGTCTGATTGTCATGTGAAAAGTTATGAAGTTTAATGTTGTTGAGATCATTCTTAGATCAGTTGTTAATGTTTGGTACCCTCTTGAAAATTCAATGAGTTTAGGAGGGAATTTTACTTCTTTTCTATGTACATCCCCTTTTAAATAAAAGATATGAATATGTTATGCATTATGTTGACACATGAAAGTGTCCACTTTCTTATTCGGCATACAAGTTGCTTAGTGACCATGAGGTCGCGAGTTCAAATCCTGGAAACAGCCTCTTCGCTTACGGAGTAAAGGCGGCATACATCTACCCTCCCCAGACCCCACTAAGTGGGAGCATCGTGCATTGGGCTGTCATTTTTTTACAAGTTATTGCTCTGACATCAAAGTGTGTTTCAGGAAAAGAGTTTAGCATTGGCTGAGAACAAACCCTTACCTAAATTATGTACCAGTGTTGATATTCGTTCCTTAAAGATGGAGGATTTGATTCATGCACATGAGCAGGTATAGTAGTTCTGCTTTGTTATCCAAGTTTTTTAAGGTTCCTTCTTTAGATATTTTCACTTTGAAGCATGCCTATATTTGAGGGTAAAGAAGCTTAATTGAACATTAATCTACATTTCTAGGCACTAATGTTGTTCCTTACAAAACATTAACTTACATTTGTAGTATTATTACATGATAAATTCCAAGCTAGATTTGATGTATTACATTTTGCATTAAACTTATAATGAATGCTTGCAGGTGTGTGCAAGTGTGGCATCGGAGTCGTCGAATATGACCGAGCTACTACAATGGAATGACCTTTATGGAGAAGGTGGATCTAGAAAAAAGAGAGCTTTAAGCTATTTTATGTAAAGTAAGGCAAAACTTCTTTGTATAGCATTTCTTGCTTAGGCTATTATTGTTCTATGGCCACTATATATAGAGATTCAACAAGATAAGTTACCAATGGATATGGAAAATTCCATTGTTGGTCCTGCAACCTCTGCAAAAATTTGCATATTTTGTAAATTTGTTGACCAAATTTTACTTACTTTGGTCTTTCCTCAGGCTCTGTGGGGTACCCTCTTGTGGGTTCTGTGCTTGTAAATACCTATTTTATTTTTCAAGAAATGAAATGGTTTTTTTTTCTGGGTGAAATTATCAAATAAATTGTGTGGTGTTGCATGTTATTTTATACTTTTGCATTATACACTCCTTCCCTGACAAAATCATGTACATGCTACTATAGAAGAATCAAGTGGAAATTCACCTACTGTAATTTCCTAAATAAATCCTTAGGATCTTGATTATGTAAAAAGTGTAATGAGGTTAATGCTTGGTTGATAAGAGATGCAGATGTACTTTGTGTATTTAGTAGTTGAGTCTCCGTGCAACGGTAGATTGGTTCATGGGGTTCAAATCCTATAAATAATTTCTTTATTTGCGAGCATAAGACTGTGTATATTTATCATTCTCAAACATCACTAAGTATGGATTGGGTCTTTTTACTTTGTCTCAGTATTTCTTCCTTTTTTTACTTTGGGTCTATTTGTAAGTTGAGTTTTGGATTGGAATGAAGAAAAATAGAAGATTTTAGAGTCATTTCACAGGTGTATTTCATGGTTCTGAAGCCTTCTCATTCCCTTCTTTATCCTTCAAAATTCAACTCGCAAATAGCTTGAGTTTTGGACTATCACGTCATGCTCATTGGGTGGGTCTTGAAATGTGTGGCAAAAAAACAAGACTATATTTGTTGATGATTTAAGTTGTTGGTCTTTCTAATTCATTATTTTGGGTAATTATAGGGACTTAAAATTAATAAGATGTTGGTGGCAAATAAATCCAGAAATCAGTACATTTACAGAGAGATCAAAGTACCTTATAAAGTTGTGGCATGTGCAGGCCATGTTAGTAACAAGTTGATAAAAGATGGTCCTCTAGTAGTGGGTTCCATTCTTGTAAATATTTTCTATTTCAATTTTCTTCATTTAATCCTTCATATTCTACACTGAGTGTCAAGACCGAAAACAGTTTATAGATAGCTAAGTTCTCCTTTTGGGTACTTTGGTAACTAAGTTCTCTTTTTTTGGTACATTGATAACCAAGTTCTGGAAGCATGTAGTTATTATTATCTCATTAAAAAACAATAGAATGTAATATCTATGCATTATGAGTTTAGAGATTTATACAAAATCATTATATTATTCACTATTAAAAGTCAATGATATGAATAATGAATGATACAATAATAATGTATAAAATTCATACACAATTAATGTATATGTTTTTTTCTCAAAAATATATTTCATTAGATTAGACAGGTGTCTATTTCTTTTGTTTGGAGATGTATTCATTTTAATAGATTCTTTGTCTCAAAAAAAAATTAACTTTCTGTTATATATACAAAAAGGTAAAATTAGGAAATTAAGTTCATTGGTTCTTGATTTTTTAATACTTTTGTTTTCTTTTTTTAAACCTTCTTACCTGTCAATAAAGTCCATAAAATTATTATAAATAATTATGGATTTAATATTGTAAATTTTGTATACAATTATTATTAATCATTTATATGTGTCACTTTTATTTTAAAATCAATAATTATTATCTTGGATTGATAATATAAAATAGAAGAGATTCACTTACTCTAAGAGTAAGTTTAAAAATTTACTTCACATCTTAGTCTTTCATTATAGAAAAATCTAATGGTTCAAATTTATTTACTAATTCAAATAATTAGATTATCCCAAAATAGATTACTAAGATGTAAAGTATGTCCTTTTTAAATTATTTGTGGATCTTTTACCTATAAAATCCAGGGACTCACTTACTCTAGGAGTTAGGAGTAAGTTAATAAATAAACTTATTTTACATTATTTTACATCTTAGTCATATATTTTATAAAAATTTAATGGTTTATATGATTTGAATTAATCAACATATCTGAATTATAAGATTTTTATATAATAAATTATTAAGATATGAAATAAGTTTTTTAGACTTGAATTCTCTATCTACAAAAAAACATTTACACATAACCAAATTTCTCTAATTCACACGTGGGTTGCCAAAGTTTTTTGACTTGTTTCATATGGTCCATTAATAGATGCCAGGTTGTTGCTACCTACTTATTCAATCCTTTTCTTATTACAGATCTCAAACCATGTGAAATGTTTTTTCTTTAATTTAATTTTAGAAAACATATAATAATAATAATAATAATAAATGATTTGAGTTTATTGACTTAGGCTACTTCTTGACTCTTGCGTGTGAAACGTTATTTGCATGTGGTTTTTTTTTAAAAACATTATTACGTGATTGTCTGTGTGAACAAGTGTTATTCAAAAAAGTCTACTTTTGATTTTTTTTTCTTCATTTTTTCGAGATTTAATGAGATTTTGCACTATTAGATTAACATTTTATTGATATTTGTAATGTGATTTATGATAATTACATGATCCAAACTATTGTCCTAAGGAGGAAGGATGCAAAAACAACCAAACTTCTAAATAATAATAAAAAAAGTAAGTGATGTATTTTATAGATTTGGTTAATTATAATTTGACAACAAAGACTTTTGTTAATTGATTCCTTAAGCATTGCTATATAAGGTTAGATACTGGCTAGCAAAAGTGTTACAATTTTAATTTTGGTAAAAGTGAAGAATATTGCCTTTTCTAAAGAATATTGTCTTTTCTAAGTCAAAAAAATCACTTAGAAAAAAAATGGTTTTATAATTTAGTTTAAAAGCAAAATAATGTTAAATAAACAAGGGAGGGGTTTCTTTAAATTGAGGTTTGAACTATAATGTGCATTAATCCAAACAAAATTTAGATGTGAATTTATTAACAATCTCAATTATACATCGTCTTTAATGATCTAGATTTCTGCTCTTTAAACAAAAGGTACATTTTTGTAATATTCAAGTGGGTTGTTGAAATGAATCCCCTTTGAAATTTGATGCAAATCCTAAAGATTACTGAGTGACACCATTTTTTGATAGCAAATGTACTCCTCATTCAAAACTTTCAATGACCAATAATATTTTTAAGTATCAAATTAATACATTTAAAAACTTTCACATATCAAAATGGATATACAATCTTATTTTTTAATTTTATGAGAGAAATAAATAAATTATATTAGGATATACAAAAAAAAGAATTATGTAGGTGTATTGAGTTCCAATAGCTTATTAAACTCAAGTAAAAACAAATTAGCTGAAGCTAAAGAAAGTAAAAACATCAATGGAGAGGATGGACTTGTCAAATAAATATCATAAGATAATTTATCTTATTCTTTTATCAATAGTAAAAATATAATATACATATTGTTTACTTTAGTTTTATAAATATTTTTATAGAAAACTCTTAAATCTAGTACATGTCATAATTTTAGTAATTGTATGAGATAACTTATCTCCTTATACGGATCAAGAATATCTCCACCTATGATTAATGAATGAATAATGTTATTTCTTCCTATTATATCCTCATACAAATCATTGTACTTATAAAAAAAACTGACATATATTATTTATAAATCAATTATCATTAATATATAAATAAAGTATTACACTGTGACATATATGTGAGAAGAAAATTTAGTATTTAGAATAAAAATATATCATTTTCTTTAATAAATTATTCCCCTTCTGAATGGGTGATTTCTCCTGCAGCCAACAAATATGACTCTCATAATCAAAGTCTCAACTTTTGTTTTTTTGTTTTTATAGAGATACCTGATTAAAAAAAGAAGATGATATTGATATTTATAGATTTTTTGAAAGAATAGAATATAGAAAGAAGAATGGAAGAAAGTTCTAGCATAAAAGGATGGACATGACATGAGATGAGGTAGGTAGGGAGAAAAATCAAAGGACAGGAAATAAATAACACAACATCAGAAACAGAAAGGAAGAAGAAGAAGAAGAAGGATACCCTTAATAATAAGAGATACCCTTAATATGGAGGTGATGTATCATTCTTCAACTTTCCTTCTTCCTTCTGAGAGGGATACCCTTAATAACACTTCTCCTTCTCCTTTTTCTCTTTCCTACGCTCTCATTATTCTCAATCAACGCCTCCCCAGTTTTGCTCCTCTGCTTTGGGACCACGGTACTCCATTTTTATTATATATATATCTATCCAGTGTTTTAAATAGCGGTTGCGGTTTCGGAAACTAATGTGGTCGTGATAAAACCTTAACATATCGGTGTCTGTAATGGTTCCGGATTTAAAAGTTTGGTATTTATTATTTGTTTTTGATACTGTTATTATTGTTTGTGGTTGATTGATTTGATATTTTATGATGGGATTGGAACAGCCCAGTTACGAGTTTGTGCTGATGGAGGTGCGAATAGGCTGTTTGATGAAATGCCTCTTTTATTCCCTCATCAAGATATTTCCTATGTTCGCTCAAGGTCTTTCTCTCTCTTTTTCTCCTTTAATTCCATTTTCTTTATTCACTATAATTCATTTAAAGTAAAAGTACTTTCATGTCATCACGGTGTGGCTTAATCATAAAAAGTTACTCTTATAAAGGTATATTAAGAAAACACAAGGAATGCTAACCCATTACAACTAGAAAAAAACAACAATTAACCGACTGTAAAATTCGAGATCATGGGTCCAAACACCAATTTGTAACAAGATTTTTGGCTCTCGTACTTGACGAAAACCAAGACCACGATCTTATCTGAATTCGATCCATAATTTGAATAAAATTAACTTCCTTCCCATTGAAAAACACATCATTCCTCGTAAGCCAGATATACACCAACCTACATAGATGGTTGGAGAGAGAAATAGAAGGCTTGGAATCCTCTTATAATTTGTATATCATGGTTTGAAGTCTTCTCAATGTTTTAAAAAATTAACTCGGAAGTGCTCGGGTCTGTTTGCGAGTTAGGTTTTGAAGGGGACTCAAAGTGTATTTCATGACTCTCAAGCCTTTCTCTTGCTTCCATTATCCTACAAAAGTTTAGCTTGCGATCTTTAAGGGTCAATTTGCGTGTTTGGTTTTGAAGGGGGAACAGGTGAAAATGAAAGGCTTGAAAAGCCATAGAAGGTTTTGAAGTCTTATCTTTCCCTTTCCCCCTCCAAAACATAACTCACAAACTAACCCTAAGCCACATGGGAGGTTCGTCAAATTTCACTATTTTCCTTCAAATTGCTGGGTGGTATAATTTTTAAAGCAAGAGACCGTTAGACGCAATTAAGCCCAACCTAATTTACCTTACGAAGTAACATTGTCAGTACCGGCAGTTTCCATGTCGTTATCAGTACAATCAGGAACGAATCCAGATATTGGGAGGAAAAATATATAAAATTACACACACATATAGTAAATATTTTTGGGAAGGTATTTTCTTTTTTCATACAAGTACTATA
This sequence comes from Lupinus angustifolius, assembly GCF_001865875.1. Taxonomy (NCBI): domain Eukaryota; kingdom Viridiplantae; phylum Streptophyta; class Magnoliopsida; order Fabales; family Fabaceae; genus Lupinus; species Lupinus angustifolius. The sequence continues at coordinate 16,113,134 of NC_032024.1, forward strand.
TGCATGTATAACTATAACTGATTTTATAAAATATATTAAAGCGAGAGGGGCCGACATTTTCAATTGATTGGTTTGAAGTTTTTCATAACGTTATACGTTTTTGCTTTTGGGATTGTCAATGGCATACACATTCCCAATGAACTTTATTTCTAGTTTTAGTTTATGGAGCTTAATTGGAGGGTTGATTATATACTAAAAACTATTCCACACTGTGTTGGAAATAGTTGTTTTTCTTTTGTTAATGAGCTTGATTTGCCATCTTGGGTTTACAGTCAGAAATTTCCTTTAATCTAACTTGCGATGTTTTTATCAGGTACAAGCCCAATTTAATCAAAGGTGATATGGATTCTATCAGAAAAGAAGTACTTGATTTCTATGTGGAGCAGGTACCTCCATATATATGTTTAAGGTTTTTGTGTGTTTCGGAATATGTGCATATAGAAAATGAGTCCAAGATCCAACTTTATGTCACACCAATTGCTAGTCGTGTTGTTCCTCTGTCTTCCTTACATCATGTCAATTTGTGAAGGGTCTTATGCTAATTTGCTTCCTGCAGGGGACTAAGATAATTGATGAGTCTCATGATCAAGATTCCACAGATTTACATAAATGTGTAAGACACATATGTGAAGTCATGCCAAAAAACGATAAATCACCAGTAAGTTAAAAATCTGGTTATACATTTTTTTTTTTGAGGGACTACTATCATGCTATGTGCATTGATGTTCTTTTCCCCCTTCTCTTAATGTAATGGCATCGTTGTTTGTCATTGAGCAAAGATTTTACGTTGACTGGCTAACAAAACCCTCGTCTTAATGTAATGGCAGCTATGCATTCTAGTAGCGGGCGCACTTGGTGGGAGATTTGACCACGAGATGGGAAATATCAATGTGCTGTGTCGATTCTCCAACACACGAATAATCCTTCTGTCTGAGGATTGCCTCATTCACCTTCTTCCAAAGAATCACTGTCATAAGATCCTTATTCAATCTTCTTCTGAGGGTCCACATTGTGGACTCATTCCCATCGGGACGCCATCTGGAAGTTCTACAACCACTGGACTGAAATGGAACCTCAGTAAGCATATCATTGTTAATTTTTTTTTTTTTTATGAACAATTTTGTTTATCATGTGTATTGTTGTTTAATAAATAATTTCAAGGTACCTTATTTCGGAACCTGTAAGTCTATAACTAAATCAGAACTTGCTTCACGAGGCTTTAATTTAATAGGATGGTAACCATTGCCGGTGATATGACATCAAAAAAATTTGATTCTTATGCAGCTATTATTAATCACTATACTATATACGATGTAGAATTGCGCCTTAGGTGGTTTGGACATGTGTAGAGGAAACTGGTAGAAGTCCTCGTAAAGATAGCATATCAAATGGAAACTAGTCCAATTCCTAGAGGAAGAGGAAACTAAGAAAATTCATAGGAGAAATGATAAAAAAGAATATTTTGTCAATGAACATGATTTATGACAAAGCATTATAGTGTCGTTCGATCCATGTAACTGACCCCACCTAGTGGCAACAGAAGCTTGGTTGCTGTTATACGCTATACGATGGACACACTTTTCCTGGGTTCCAAAATGAAAAAATATATATTAGTTAGCAGCCTATCAGAACATCAACACATGATAATACAAATTTGATGCTTTGGCTCTGAGTACATCATCTTTCTTTACCTTTTTTAATCACCCTGTTCTAATCTTTTCAGTGGAGTCTGATGAATAATAACTTATTTACTTTGGCTTTTTCAGAAAACACTGAGATGAGATTTGGAGGATTAGTCAGCACATCAAATATTGTTGAAGAAGATATAGTGACAGTACAGTCAGATTCAGATCTTCTTTGGACTATTTCTATCAAGAAGCTGTAGATGTTGAATGCCTTCAAAATCTACATCATACATATAAATATGGGTCATAGTCCATTTATAAGCCAGAGTTTATGCTGATCTTTATGTTTCATTCTTTTCATTCAATGTGTGAATCATGAGAGGGTGGAGGGGTATTATTCATTTGTGTTATTTGGAAATTATAGTCCAAATTATGCCTTGGAAGTTCAGTTTTCAGAAAGGTACTTACATTCATTGGCTCTGTTGTATGTTATTTTATCCTTGAATAAAATAAACAGAATGAGAGTGGAAAGGGAGTGTTTGGAAGAGTTTATGAAAATAGCTTATGACTCTTCTATAATTTGTTTTTTCTATAACATTCAAATATGTTTAAAGAGAACTAAACTTATTGCACAAAAGGGTAGAGTAGAATATAATAGAATAGAGATGGTAATAAAATTTGAACCAACTGGTACCCGTTTAAACTCAATTATACGAGCTTTGACTTAGTTTGAGTTTATTTTTTCAATCAGATTTGGTTTTGGTATTCGGGTGCACATTTGCTGAACTACAAAATGTATCATTCTGTGTCATGAGATTGTAATTGATAGAAAAAATATACTTTAGGTAAAATTTAATTATTAAGTATTTGTTTGATCAATCATAGCATATGTGATATGACACATGAAGTGATACAAATTATAGGACAGAAGATGTATTTACTTGTATTGAGTTTGTCTCCTTAGAAGTGGTAAATTTACATGGGGTAATACATCACATGCAATAGTTGATGCAATGAGCAAAGTGGTTCTCCTACGTTACACCAATACATATAAAGGTTATAAATTCCATTTTAAATCATTTGTAACCTCAAACACTGTGTCGAAGAGGCATATTTTCTTTCATTTTTGTTTCATAAGGTTGAATTGGGTCACCTCAACTAAGGGTCTATGTTAGCCGAGATTTGTGGCCCGGTCATGCGTACTAGCTTTTGTGATGGACCTTCGGTCAAGAATTTTACGATTGTCAAATTGAAATTGATCACTCCCCATATGTCAATCGCGTGCATGATTTAGCTTTCGCTTTAGTTCGCTTGAGCATATGACTCTCATTTATGTGGTCTTAGTTCAAATAAAATAGGTCCCTTCGGGTGCTATCACCTACCCAAAGTAGGGCAAGGAAGGTTTCTAATGGACAACAACAAATTTCATGTTAGTCATTGTTCTCAAAAAATTTAGGTTGTGGATGATTATAGGTAAGGTTGGAAACGAGCCGAACCGAATCGAACCAAGCTCGAAACTCGACTCGAGTTCGATACGAGATATTTTTTAAAATATAGAATTAAAAAAGTGAACTAAAAGTGAAGTATATTTTATAATTTAATTTAAAAATAAATAAGATAATATAAATATGGCTATTGATAGAAAATTCAACATAACGATAACGAAATCTCTAATAGAGTATATGCAGCAATAATAATTTCTCCAACTTACTAGAATATATGAGGAGCACTAACAAATAATGCATTAACTAAGAACACACAAGAGACACCAGAATTTTAACATGAAAAACCTTCATAATGTGAGAAGTAAAAACCACAAGCACAAGTCAGTCAATCAAACTTCACTATGATCAAAAATAAGAATACAAGAGTGTCTCCAAAATACAGCATAAAACATGATCAACGATACAACATACAATAGAGCAAAAAACTTGAAAATGAGAACACAAAGTTGCAGAAAAAACCAAAAAAAATAGTCATTGTTTTGGCTCATTTTCTACCACCTCGGATGATTTCTCACTGATCCAACCGTTCAAAATGAAGTACCAGAAGTTGTGAACCTTCTGTCCAAATTTTAGTCCGATCCAACAGTGAAAGAAGACGCAGTCGCAAATGTCACACAGCTGCTATGAATTTCTACGGGTTGAGTTCTTTCAACTTCTCTCTCACTTTTCTATTGCCTTTTTTTGTCTACTCTAAGTTCATACCCTTGCCTCATTTGATCCCTATCAATTAGATTAAGTGGGACAACTGGATCTTTCTCCACATAGGAAGGGAGCACAAACCCAACAACTATACATAAACTAGTTAAGTCAAGAAGCTTTATTACTAAAATGACACATCAAGAACTCTCATTTCTAGTTCAAATATGCTAAAATAATTTTTGGATCTAGAAGAGTTGGTGATAACTAATATTTCACCATCATTAAAATACACTAACTTATGTAGATTGGTTCTGTTTGATTTGTAACTTGTGATTTGATTTGTTTAACAATGGGGAGACTTATAATGGCCACTCGGTAAATTGTGATACATGGATGAACATCCATCATAAGTTCTTCAACTCAACTATTCTTCTTTTCTTTAAAGGGGGAAGTTTACTTGCTCAAACAGAAAGGTAAAAAAAAACTTACTTTACATTTTAGTTATTCCTTTTATGACAATCTAATAATAGTTTAAATTTACTGGTTAATTCAAATCATGTGAGCCATTAGATTTTCATACAATGAATAATTAAGACGTGGAATATGTTTTTTTAACTTATTCCTGAAATAAGTGTATCCCCTCTCTTCTTTAAACCCCACTTTTGCTTTACCTCATTCCTTGTGCTTTTAAATATGATACACAGTTAGTGTTTTTTACCTTCTCAACAAATTCTATATTGTCAATTTGTCACCTTATTAAAAATATTTGACTCTTATAATAACCTAGTTGATAGTGTGAAAAAAAATTACATCGGCAAGCTAAACTCATTTTGTTATTATTTGTAATTTGTTGGCTGGTTGATTATGATTATTGTGATTGAAAAGTTGATTGACTAAGTTTGAATGAAAATCACAAACTTAGTAAGGAAGTAGATTTTGATGGATACCTTTATGCTACATTTGATGCAGCACAATTAATAACTTCAAGATCCTAATGAGGTGTGTGGCTTTACTTTTTTGTAAAAATGTTTAGGTAGATAGATTGAGAATAAGGTGAGTTTTGGCCTTTTGGGCACAATAGTGAAGTTTGTGATTTGTGAAATTGTGATGCTGAAACAATCCCTTGCTTATGATATGAGAAGTAATGCTAGAGCATTGAGCCAATGTGTTAAATAATCAACCTTGAATATATATAGAAAATTTTTGCATATGAAATTTGAATATATGTTAAAAGAGAGTTTCTGTAATACTTTTCATTTTTGTATATTAATATTAAATTATAACCTAAATGTCTATGATCTTGCCTCTTGTTAGTTTGAGAAATGATTGCATGAAGCTAAATAAATAAGTTGGGTGTAGTAGGTAAATTATAGTAGGTTATTTACTAATTCAGCAAGACACGGGTAAAAAAAACTAATCATTTCAGGGTACGTGGATGCCCCTTAAATAAATGTTGCTCACAAAAATCGAATATCAGACCTTTTTTAACAACTAATTCAAAGTAAGATACATTTTCGGTCAAAAGGATTACGTGCTGGTGCTAGTATACAAATTGTCATTAGTTTTTACCAAATAAAACCCTTAAATACTTCACGTAAATGTTTGCTTACTTGACATGCATCATGCATCAAGAAACCTTGTAAATGAGCACAAAACTGTTCATTTCCTATAAAATAAAGTATAACACTAAAAATTTGACATCCAATATAATCAAATATTACATAAAGCTGACATAGGCACGATACCAGCTTAACAAATAAAGTCGTTCACTTCATTGATCCATATCATAGAGATTAAAACTAAAGCCAAAACCAACTTACAGAAATACTCCTTCGGCATTGAACTATAAAGGTTGTTAATGCATGGTGTTGCTAATACGGGTGATGTCGTTTTTTCTTGCGAGTTTTTTCTGGCTTCATAATCATCGAGCTCGCAATCCATGATTGATTTATTTGAGTGGAATCATCAGATAACCAACAACATAAACGACCATCTTCCCCACCTGTCCATCCAAAAATGCCAGAGCTAACACTACTAGGAGCAGATCCACCGTGAAATCTCGACATGGGTAAAACACTCCTAACGACGTCTGTATGGCCGCCCTCGAGGATTGCTTCTGCGCCTCCGATTGTTGCCTGTCCCTTGTCATTTACAGGAAAGTAGCCCAATGCACCGGCATTAGTTCCACCAATCACCCATAGTTTTTCAGCTTCTTTCGAGTAGTGACAATCAACAAAATAATCGACCTGCCAAAAGAAAAGTAAAAATCAGATTGTCAGCTAATGATTTGAGTGACATGAATCTATGAAGCACAAACCCTTCAAAATAGTTAAGTCCTGGATACTATAAGCTACTTCTAGCAATGTAGCCTATATCTTTTAGTTATTTTTGAAATTTTGTACTAATACAAATGAGAAACAAAAATGGTCAAATAAATGATCTTATTATGTCCATGGCTTACTTACGAAAAATTGATATCTTTATTCTAATTTAGGATTTTGTGTTCTCTGTTAATCTTATAGTATTTTTATTACTTTTGTAATTGTTTTTCGGTTAACATCGACACAAGAAGCAGGGGCCAAGCCACACCAACTACATCCCTAAGGATCTCCATTACACAAAGGGGAGGAACTGGGAAACTAGAAACTCCAAACTCAAAAGAGTGACCCAAATGTGCAAAAGCCTCAGCAGCTACGTTGGTTTCGCTGAAATCGTGCATTAAACACCGAATCCAGTCCTTAAGAGAGAAGCTTTCTAACGCTATAAAAAGATAGTAGCAGATGGATGAGGTTAATTGTATATATTGAATCTTAGAAATATCATGTCCTATTTTTAGAATGTCATATCCACTTGTCGCTAAGGTGTTGTTTCCACATATTTTTATTCTCAGATGAAAATTACAGCTTTCATACACTTTTTCATAGAGTTCGATGCTTTTATAGTTAAATAAAATAAGCATAGTCCATCAAATAGTGAGGAACTGACCTGATCCAAATTCCAGCTTTCAGAAGCTAAACCACGAGCATCCGAGAAGTTTACTTCATTTGTACCGTTTTTCCAGTCCCAGATACTATAAGACAGCAAAGTAGAATTAAATATAAGCCACAAACGTCGCAAAAGAAAAGGTTAGTATACAAACACAAATCCAAAGCCCATTTTAGGAGGATAAGAATATAATTTGATGTTTTGCTGGAAGTTCTTGAACATACAGTAAGAATCTGTATAGTAATGATTCTTGTCTGTATGAATCTGCCTTTTTTTACTACTAATAACCGTAATTAAAACGAATGCAGAACAAAGCATACCACCAAAATATGCATCACTTGCAACAGGAAAATGAGTGAACTATGTTCAACTGTTATAAAAAACTAATGAAGATAAACAGTACCCCAAGGTTTCGATATGTGTTAAACACCAAAGCTTCTGACAGTTATCTCCAAAAATCCCCACTTTCGCAATTGAAGTCCCCACATTAATCACCTACAAATTTGTGTAAGCATAAAATTGATTAATTTTATGAGAAACTTACCGGAGTCCAAAAGTACAACATTCTCTCACATGTAAGGATCATATAAAAGATAGAGTAACGGGATATCGGTTTCACCATTAAATTGCATAGCTATCCAATGAAAGCAAACTAAAAATTGACAAAAAGGAACTTTAAAAAATAAGTGTGTAGTTTTCTATACAGAAACGTAAATTTATTAGGAGTGAGGGAGAGAAGGTACAATTGAAGGAAGGATTAGAAATCCTCCAAAACAAAAACAAAAAACAGAATACATTAACCGAGTAAAGGCAGTAAGACTTCTATATCTGAGTCTAAAAAGGTATCTCACTTGAAACACCGATTAACCGAGCACCAAAGCGGCCAAGAACACAATCCTATTTCAACATCCACTTTTAGTTGTCTTTAATGCTTTTGGTCATTCAAGATGGAAGCAAAAATTATCAAGTAACGGAAATTGAATTAGAGACCAAGACTTACTGATTCTAGATGATCATCATCATTGATATCTCCGGTGGTATCAAACGCGCATATCAACCCATCTACTGAAGTAGAAATAAGCTTGCTTTGTTCTTCATGGACAAAATGAACCTAGCAACAATCATACACTCTCATTTAAGACATCATCATATTCACCGTATGTACACAACTATACAACATACCAAGTGACAAGGCATAAATGCAGTAATTAGGATGAATAACTAGGAAGGAAGGGGTAAGTGGTCAAGAACTAGGTAAAGAATAGCAATGCAGAAGCCAAACAAGGCATAAAAGATATGTCTGAGGCCTTCATTTCAATATCATCAGGCCCGTCACGTAAGACTTCTACTCATAAATACATAGATGTCCTTCAGAAATCAAAGTTATAAAGGCATTGACTAACTAAAATCTTCCATAGTAATCTCTACATCAATAGTCAGCTTGAGTTTAATTGATCAAATAAAGTCTAAAGCCATGCTAAATTAATGAAAATTGTTACAGCCTGAAGTGCGAAAATACTAGCGAGCCTGAGTAACAACTTCATACCCAGAATGTGAGGAGACTAGCCCAATGTTTCATAAACCTACATCGTAGAGATTCGACAAAGTTTTACGTTGGCTGTTAACTGCCTAACACAACCTTCACCTTTTATCCAGGCTTAGGACTGACTATGTGTAACATCAAGCACATATAGGCAGGTTTCCCAATGTTTCATAAATCTAAAACGAAAATGCTCCTCTCTTATCTTCAACTCTAATAATATTCCTACTTCTTTTCTTATGATATATCCCTACAATTTCAATAAGATATTTGATTGTTTCATTTTTCATGTCAAAAAAATTCTGGAAGGGAATTACCAGACCAGATATCATTTTACCCGAAGTCGATCATTTTCAATTAACTCCATTAGGTCAAGTTTTTTGGATTAAAATCTTAATTATTGTCACATGTAATTCAAACAATCAGCACAAACCTGAGTAACATCATCCACGTGAGATTCTTCAAGGCATGCAATTTGCTTCTTATTTCTCCAATCCCAAAAGAGTATCTATGCAAAATTATACAGCAGAATATAGCTCAAATACTAGTCAACTTTGAGACCATTTCATACGAATTAACTGTAGTATTCACAATTGAAAGCAAACCTGTGATTTACACCCGGCAGCAATTAAATTCCCACCAGGCCCTCCAAAAGAGAAGCTGAAGACCTCTTGAGAAGGACCGGCATTGATGGAAGAAATCTGCAGTATGAGGTTCAAATGTAATTCAACACACAAGTAGCAAATTAACCACATTTATGAATAAAAACCAAGTTTTTCATCAAGCAACGCCATTATATTACATCATACATCGTGTTTATAGACAAACCATTTGCATCAAAGTCCTGATTTCCCTCTAACTACCATGGTTATTAAAAGTGTGCCAAAGCGTTGAAGCATGTGATTCAACGCTTTTGAAGGTTAATGGTGAGTTGGTGTTGGCCAAAACTCGTTCAATAGAAGGAACGTGGTGGCACGGCGCTTTGGGCATAGAATCGTTGAAGCTCTGCTCAAATCGCGTTAGAGAAGAAGACTTCCAGAGCTTGGGTTATTGACTTACATGTTCGGGTTTATTGACCCGATTCCAAGCCCAATTCTCGCCGTCTAACACAAGAATTTAAACCTAATTTTTTACCCGTTTTAAACCTAATTTTCCCAGCTCAAGTCGCCCCAACCAGCCCACTACATAATCCTAATTTTCAGAATCACTAATAATAAATCACAATCGGCCCTAAAACTTTGCAACTTTTCAACTCAGTAAAACAAAAAACACCGGTTCTCCTGACTCCTGGTGAATAATATAAACAACACTAGTGCTTGCACATATGTGTACTTTTCTAATATAATTTTGTATTTTAGGTGGAGCTATGCTTCGTGTTACGCTCCAAGGTTGACTATACACTTTAACAACCATGCTAACTATTGCAACACTTTCCATATGATCTATTCTCCTGAGTGAGACTTTACTATACCATGTACCGGGTTCATCATTAGGAAAGTTTAATGAAATTAATCTAAAAACTAAAAAGTGACGAATTATGTACCCAAGTGAACCAAGTACTCATACCCGTACCGCGTACCAGGTAACTATGCTTCTATAACACATGCCCAGCAAAATTCTATCATCTTTTCTACAATATATACCTACCTCAACTTTTTCTCATTCATTGCTAATCCTACATTGATTGCCTTGTGACCTAAAAGTTATATGTTCAAATCCCGTAAATAGCCTCTCAGCTTGCGAGGATAAGGTTGCAAACATTTATGCTCCCAAGACTCCACTATATGTGAGCCTCGTGCAGTGAGCCACCATTTATTCCTAATCCTATATTACATAGTGTGTTCACTCATCCAAAACCACAGTTATAAACAAACAAAAAAGCAACAAAACAAATTTACCTGCTGAAACGTTCTTGTGTCCCAAGCTCTAATAGTTCCATCTGAAGAACAAGAGCTTAAAACATGAGAATTGGAAGCATCAGAAAACATAATCTGATTGATAGTTGCATAGTGACCCTTGCACTCTCCATAATATTGACCCTTCTCTGGTGAATACAGTTTCACTGTGTTCGTTGAAAGTGACACCGCCATTGAACTCCAATCATCCCTTCCAGTTTCCACAAATCACAAAAAATAATCAGAACCCATGTTTTTGAATTTCGATTAAACGAATAAAAATTGAATCTTTCAGACTTTTTAATCAAGTTTGAGAAACTAAAATGGGAAATTAAAAAAAAAACTTACTTTGGGATGATTTGGAAAACATAGTCATCACCAAAGTTGGTTTGAATAGAGTTTTTCAGACCAAAGCGTTTAAGGTTGTTGTTGTTGTTGTTGGGTGAAGGTTGTTCCTCAATATCCATGGCTGCACTTGTTTCCATTGTTAAGATTATTGTTTGGTTATGTTGCTGATGAACAAGCAGAGAAATAAGAGCATCACGACATGGAGGGTTTTTGGGTTTTAATCCAGTGGGACGAAGTGCAGTGAGGCCACTTCATGATATGACATGGTATTAATTTTAGGATTTTAGGTCTATGTCCAAATTAGGTGTTGTTAGAACTGGACCGGAAGGTTCGACCGGTCTGACCGCTGACCGGACTTGAAAACGGTTCTTGTTTGCTGTCTTAACCGAATGAGAGTTTGACCGCTTTGAACCGGAAAAAATCCGGTCCGACCATGTTAAACCCGGTTAAATTGGGAAGTAAACTGGACGGCTCACTTAAAAATAAAAATAAAAATGGGACAATGTTCTAATATTTTGTTTTACTACGGTCCAAAAAAAGATAAAGAGGTATTATTTCAATATAATTATACATAATTATTAATTATATAAAGTTTTACATTTATATATAACTATATATTTATAAATAAAAATTATTAATTATGTACGAAATCACTCGGTCATACCGGACAGTTTAACCGTTTAAACTGGTTAAACCTAATACGGGACCTCTGCCGGTTTGACGTCCGGCTCGGGTTTCACAACACTGCAAATTAGTTTTGTTATTTACGTGTTCAGATTTATGGTGTTTAGTAGAGGTATCAAAATAAGCGGTCCTACCAAAGTCCGAAAAATTGTAGGCTTTAGGTATCATATTTGTTATTTTTTTATTAAATTTGAGTTTTTGGCTCGGTCCGACTGGACTATATTAAAACCTGGCGCGGGGTGGACTTACCTGGGTGGGCTAGAGCTACCCATTATCTTTATTTTTTTATCTTTTTTAGGACATTCGGCTTGGTAATGAGTATTAATTTAGAAAACAACTTATAATAAAAAATATATAATAAATATTATGTTATTAACTTTGAATAGAAAATAGAGTAATGTCTGAACATAAATATTTATAAATTGCAATAATCTTATAAAGTAAGGGTGTTTGTGGTCCTTTTGGATCAGTTTTTAAGCAAAAAATGATTTGATCCAAACACGTAACATGTGATCAATACAAGTTTGGTCTGTTTATATTAAGATGTCCGATCCAATCTTATCCAAATATTATATGCAGTTTCGGTTCGGTTTTTATCGGGTTTTTTTTATAAAATATTGAAATTGCACTTACATTTAAAACTCTTAAAAATTACTAAATATTAAGTATAAAACAACAATAAAAATAGTGCTCAACAACATTAAAATGTGTGCAACAATATTATAAGGAAACAACATTATAAAATAGTAATAAATAGTAAGACAATAATAATAATAATAATTTCATAACAATAAAATTGATAATAAAACACCTAATCAAAATCAACACTTGAATCATCTTCATTGGTTGTGAGTTTGGTTTAATTTCTAAAGTAGTGTATCAAATATAATCAATATGATTTAAAACATAACAAAATATATATATATATATATATATATATATGTATATATTGTAGAATATAATAAATAGAAGTATAGATATTTTTTGGAGTTGGAACTTAAGATTAAGTTTGGAATACACTTAAAAGTATTACACACTTAAACTTTACATACTACTTCAGTCCAGTCTGGATCGGTCTGGATCCAAGAGGTGAAACCAAAATCCAGACCGATGGTCTTTAGAAAATAAGTCCAACACGATCCAAACAGATTCACTTTTTGCGGTTTCGGTCTATTTTGGATCGGATTTCGATTTTATTTTTTGACCGGTCTAGATTTGAACACCCCTACAATAAAGTTAAGCATCATATTATTTTTTCTATTTTGCGGAATATCATTTTAAGCTCAATAACAACATAATGTATCAAATGAAATAAGAAGACATTAAATCACATGAGTTTCAATTTTCCTTTCTTAATTGTGTATTTAATTATATTTAACTTCTAAAACAAAAACATAATAAAGAAAATAATATTTACAAAAAACTAAAAGATAACATAATAGTTTACTATAGAGAACTTTACACAACCAAATTTAATATAATAGTTTACAATGAAAGTGTTGATAAAGAGCATACAAAAGATAATATTTTTGATAGTGTCCAAATATTTATATAATAAAGTCAAGTTACAAATTATATTGAGTGAGGGTGTGAGAGTCTAATAGAAATGAGAGATGTAATAAATGAATTATGTTAAAATTCATATATGTGGAATTAACATCACGTCTTAACTCAAACACAATGCATTATATTTATAAGTTTAGTTGTATTGGACATTATAAGTGTGTTAAAAAAGTTATATATTAATATCAAATGATATATATTTTTTAAATAGATTAAATATGTTAAAATTTAAATAAATATCTTTTAGTTTATGTCGGTCGGTCCGCCACAACCCGTAACCCGCTTAGGGCTACAATTTAATATGCATAAATTGTATATGGGCTTTTAGTCCAACCCAGTTTATTTTGACAATGTTTGGGAAAACTAGCTTATAGGTGTGAGCTTGTTGTAGTTGTGAAGATAACATGTTAAATTAGAACTGTTCACTAAAATAAACTTCATAACTAGCTGAAATTTAAAAAATAACTAAAAAAAACATACTTATTTATTTATTATTTATTTTGTTATCTATTAATTGAAATAGTTAAATACATGGATAATTTAAAATAATCATTTATTTTATTGTTCAATTATAATTGAATATGTAATATTTTATTTATTTATCTGTTTTATTTTAATAATATATATATTAAAATATAGAAATAAAAACAATAACACATAATCAATAGGGACAAATCCTTTAAAATCTGAATAATTATACTATTTACAATAGATAAGATTAGAAATCAAAGAAAAACCTATAAATCAATTTAACTCATACAACAAACAATATAATATATCTTACTGTATAGAATCAAACAATATTAGGGGCTCTAACTATGTTATATATAACTATATCAGAAAAATAAAATAAAAAATGCATAATCAATAAAGTCATTTGTCTTGTATAAAACTCTATAAATTGTATAACATATTTGAAGTGTTAATCACCGGGAAACCACATGAAGAGATGTGCTAAATACTTTTTTCTTTATAAACGAAATATAACATATAATGTTTTTTTGTAACAGTGGTAGATAAAATTAATAGAATTTTTTTAATTCAGGACATGTAATGTAATTTGTTAAAATATTAAAGAGCAAAATTGAAAAGTGAACTATTGAAAGCTACTTTCACCTCCTAAAAGCTACTTGAAGTATCTTTCTAAAAAGTAGTTTTCAAACGCTACAAACTCATTTTTTAAAACCTATAAGATACTTTTAATTTTTGTGTACCAAAAGTCTCTACTATCTTTTAAGTGAGGCAAAAGCTACAAGCAACCTAGAAAGCTACTTTAAAGGTTTGTCGGACATTACCTATATATACAATAGAAAACTTGCCAGTTAATAACATTACATTATACAATTTATATGAAAATGACATATTTACCCATATATATTAAATTAAGTATAATATATAATTTTGACTTGATAGTAGTGTAATTATGAGGGTAAGAATGGCTAATAGGAGAAGGTGGCAACAAAGACAATGACAGTGAGATGTATGATAGTGCAATGATGATAGTATTGTGACTACGACATTAAGTATAGTGTTAGTGGAAAGGTTATGATGTTGACGAGATGATGATTTGATATTAACAATGATGTACAATGAAGTGTAATTTGACTATGACGATGTGATTACAGTGACAACACTTAGCTGAAGGTTGTGATGGTGACGATAACGATGGTGATGGCACGCCAAATTGTGTAATGATGGTACTGATGATGCCAATTGTGTTGTTAATAGTGATGCGGCAATGGTATTGGATAGTGTCGACAATAACGATGATGATGGTGGTTAGTTGGTGGTATGGGTGTTGATGGTGAATTCATAGTGGTGTGAAGATAGTGGTGGTTGTGGTTATGGCTATAACAATGGTAATGACCATAGTGATATTATAGTGGTGTGGTAATGACAATAGTGTTGATAAGGGCTATGGTTAAGATGGTAATAATAATGCTAAAATTAGTATAGTGACACTCTTCTTGCAATTCTATCAAATTTTGTTGAGTAATGTGTGGATGGTGTTTTATTTGTGGTTGCATATATAGATTAGTGTTCCGAATTCGATTGTGGAAGTGCTTCAGATTCATGATCCTCTTTGTAAAATTGATAAAGGGAAAACTTTATGGAAAATGTTATAATTTGCTATTAGTTGGGCTATTTGAAGTATGGGGAATAATATTATCTTTCGGGGGAATGCTAGTTTTATCCACATTTCGGATTTGATCCCAATTAGATATTGGTTATGGTTTTCAAAAATATGAGATCTACTTACTACACTTTTCCCAATGGTGTACCAATACCTACACTTATATTGATCTTATTTGTAAGATGTAATTATGTTGACACCAATCATTATGCCCTTTTTGAATATATTTGCCTATAAAAAAATAAGACTAGAATAGTAGCAAGATCCCTCAAATATTTTTACAAGCTTTGTTGGTCCAGTTCTATCAACTAGTATCAAAGCTCTCAAGATCTTGTGAGATTAAGATGTTGTGAGTTGTTAATAATTTCGATCGATGATGAAGATATAATCAAAGTAAATGATGATTCTTGAAGAGGTTGAGAGAGGAATTCAATATTAGAGTAATGAACATAGGTGACATTTTGAGAGTGATATAATGATTGGAGAAGTACTATTGAAAAATATTAAGATTTTTCTTGAGAATATTTGGTTCGCCATAAAAATGGATTTGGAAGAGGGGTGATAAGATATTCGAGAAGTGAATAAACATGAATAGAATCAGTAGCATAACGAAGATTAAACATTAGTAAGGCCACTAGTAGAACTCAATCTATGGTGAGGTGGATATCATTTTTTTTCTGTAATACGAAGAGTATCCCTTCACTTTTTTTAGATAAGAAATTAATCCCTTTTATAGTTCATGACTGTCTCTCCTAACAGATATCGCTCTCAAGAATCGAACCCTTAACCTTGGGATCCAATGAGGCGAATATCATTGTCTATAAAGAATGTTTGATCATCCCACATATTTAAGTGAGATATAAATCATGGGGTTCAAAAACAGGATGAATGAAATATCTAAAGACATCAAATATCATAGAAACCCACAAGTTATGAGAAACAACACATTGGATACTAACAAGGTATAGTTCTGAAAATGTATAAAGGAGAAGTTAAGAATACTCATATATAGTAAAGATAATAAAATTGCACCCTATCCTTACGAGGATATGTGAATGAGATAGTTAAAAATAGGTTTACATTTGTTGTTCCACTATTTTGTCTACTCCATATACCAGAAAATATGATTGACCAAAAAAATATTTAACAATTATAATTTGAACTTAAATATTTTTTCTCAACCAATCAAAGCACACTGTCGGTACCAGATCAGATTATTAAGCTCACTACTAGTATCAGATGGAACATATGAAAAGATACCCTAGTATAGAGAACCCAAGATACCGCCATTAATTCCTGAAATGAAAATCTCAATTATACAATATCCTGATTCAAGTAGAAAAATGTTTTGCTGGAAGAAAAAAAATCCAAGCTAATGTTTAGGTAACATGGAGCAAAACACAGACATCTCCACTTAAAAAACTACCAGACAATGGTGCAGAGAATGAAAATGGACATAGAAACTTGAACTGCAAGGTTATTATGAGGTGCTTGGAGCAGCTTCTTGTTTATCTTTTGATGCATCACCAGTACTCTTGCCAGCATCTTGTTCTCCAGGATTTGAAACTTCTTGCTCTATAGCAATTGGTAAATAAAATGTATTTGTTAGCCAAATGAATGAACCTTTTGAGTATAAGATTATAATCCAGAAAATTATACCACATAAGTTCAAGGAGATTATAAATACAAGATATCTGTCTAATTCCACACAACATCATATACGTTGAATTAGAAAGATATCAATATTATTTTATTCTCTGAAACAACTTGTAACACAGATGAGCCAAACACAACCATATAGCAATATCAAGTAACGGAAAAGGAGGACACCGGGAAATACAAGGGAATGTGTTGCAGCTTATTGATCTTAAGGATTCAACAGTTGAGGTTAAATCCTATTTACTTTATTCCCCTTTTCCAACTTGCAATAAAAACCATGAAGCAACAAGCACCAAATTCATGCCCCAGCAGTTACTCTCTTTGTTTGATGGATTACATTGCAGCATAGAAGGATGAGGAAAGGACCTTACTGCCAAGCTTTTCGGTTTTCTTTGAAATATACGGTCAAGGATTCAAGGGTCTCTAGTTATATGGCACTATGAATTAGAGTAAAAAGGGCAATTTATGAAAGCCTTTCAAGGGCGAGTGACAGTGTTCTCAGAAATAGAACTGAAAAATCCAATACCCATTCCTATTTCATTTACTTCAATGTTTTCTTGATAAAAAATAGCATGAACAAATTTGAAATCTCAAAACCAATCATCAACCCATGTCAGTGTCTCAGAAATATATTAAAGTTGATTTAACATCTTTAAATGTTAGTTCCATATTTCAGAAGCTGTCCCTCTGAGATCCTTAGAAAAACCGTCATCTCTAAAACACCCTGACAAAAAACGCTCACTGCAAAACTGGACATATTCTCCAACCTAACTCTTGCATACTTCCATGTTAACTCACCACAACCATGAACATGTCCACTAAAACCCATCTAACTGCTGGAAAATAACATAAGCAGTTCCACTAGTAAACCCATCTACCATACTCAACAGCCTATAGCCACCATGCAAGCTTTACGATAACCAAACCACATACATATACAGGCACATAACGTATCTTTCATATTACCATTCCTAATTCCTAGAATCAAGTATGCTTTATTAGTGTAGAGTAGCCTGCAGAAAAATAAATGTCAAGAAAAGTGCACAGCATAGTTACCTTCATCGTCACTCCCATCAATATCATCACCCATCCCACCAAATTTCTGCATAAAGTACAAATAATTAGGACCAATAGCATTAGTAAGAGAATGATACAAGAGAAACAACCAAACAGGAAACATACTGAGAAATCCATCCCTCCCATTGCATCACCACCCATTCCAGCAAGTTTCTGAAGCATGCACATGATAATAATTAGGACAGATAACATAGTAAGAGACAGAGAATCAAGTGAACAAAATACATACTGAGAAATCCATTCCTCCCATTCCACCAAGTCCTCCCATTCCACCAAGTCCACCCATTCCACCAAGTCCTCCCATTGCATCATCACCCATCCCACCAAATTTCTGCAGCATACAAAAAATAATAAGGACAACTGATATCAATAGGAGAAGAGGTTGAAACGAAGAATTAAATGAACACAACGCATACCGAGAAATCCGTGCCTCCCATGTCCGGTTCACCTAATCAACAAACAATGAGATAATTCAATCAGTTTATACAAAAATAACATTGACTTATACAGCATTTAAATTGATAAACAGAATCATGTGGTTACAGATGTGCATACCACCCTCATCCTCATCCTCGTCAACCCATTTATCCCAATCCACTTTCACATAATGTGGAGCTTTTCCTTCCGCGCGTAGTAACCTTTTCCACCATTCATCCTCTGCCTTCTGCACTACACAGAATATGCTGCGCTTTCCTACATTAATTTTGCTCTCCTGAAACAAAAGAGGATGGTGAAAAAAAATGCATTAAAAATATATCAAAAGGAAACCGTTTCTGTAAAAGCAAAGTTAATCCAAATGATTATACATAAAAAAGAAAAGAAATATATCATCAACTATTCCTTGCGGTAAATAAAAAGATTGAACAAATACAAAAAACTTAATCACAACAACTATAAGAATGCATATATATATATGTATATAAAGCTAAAATGTAAACAATGCTCCAGCAAACAGGCATGTATCAGGCCATGTCACTATTCAAATTATAGGAAGAGAAAAACATTTGTAAAAATGTCGAAGCAATCCATAATTCAGAAGGTCTTCCTCACCTCAACATTAACCTTGTCAAAGAGCTCCAGTTTAAGTTCATACTGGTTGCCTCCGGTACCTGCACCGGCAGAAAAGGCAAAAACACCATCTGGAGTAAGATCCACTTTAGCATCTTTAGAATCTGCCAATTGCACCGTGATATAGACCTTCTCAGCCCTCTGAGCCCACTTAACCTCTGGATGACGACTGCATCACAAAATGCAACATTAAAGTGACAATCAAATAAGCGCAAAGAAACAGAAATGCATGCAACGCAAGCTTGAAATTCTTATCACTAAGACAAAAAATAAAAAAATTACAAATCACAACCACTTTCATGATTTCCAGTCAAAAGCAAAACATCAATCATACCACATGAAAAGAAGCAACTCAAATAACTAGGAAATATCAAAGAAATGTGCATCAAGGAGCAATCTGGTCACAAATTAAACCACAGGAAGCACAGATACAACACACGAAACACATATCCGATATTGCACCAACATAAGATACGGAAAATTTGAAAATTATACATCACAGTGATACAATATATACAATCAACATTTAGAATACAAATTTTAAACTAAAACAGAGCAATATATTTAAAAAATGATCATTAGTCATGGTAAAATTATAATAACATTTATCTAGTTATTGTGGTAATTTGATATATATTGAGAAAAAAGGGGCGGCTCAGCGCATAAGACTCTCGTTTAGTAGGATCCAAGGAGGATAGATACACATAGACTCACATTCGCAAGCGAAAGTGTCTATGAATTATCCGATATATAAATTAATAAACAAATATTAGTACTTCATTTTCTAAATGTTTTTAATATGCCCAAAAAAATAAAATAAAGCAAAATCAATGAACATTGAACACTTTTTTTTACAGTTCTGTACTTAACAATAACAGTATACGTAAAGATTTCTTTCAAATAGCACAAGTAAAATTATCTATCATCTTTAATTATACTCAACAATGTTATATCCTTCACAATTTAGAAATGCTGATAACAATAATAATCAAATGGGATCAAAAGCAAATAAAGTATACGAAGAATAAGAAGAATGAGAAGAAGGGTTTGTACCTCATATTTGTTTGGAAAAGGTGAGAGAGTAAAACCCTAATTCCTTGTTTGATAGCAAGTGAAATGAAAGGAACAAGGAAGTTCTAAAGTGACAGTTTCAGTAATTATCAGTGCATGTGATGTGATGATGTAATAAATAAGGAAATAAATGTTTGTTAGGTTGGACTTCTAGAATGTTCTCTGATCGAATCAATTTCTAGAATATGCTCTGCTTATAAGATCACTCACCTTTGTAGGCCCGTTTGTCTAAAATTCATCTCAAACAAAGGCCCAAAGAGAAAAATAATATTTACAATGTACTACCTTATGACATTTTTTTTAGCTAGATGAAAATTTTATTCTTTTTTTCAAGATTCTCTCAAATAGAAATAGAGAATGAATATTAAGATTATTAGAGTACTCCTCTTTTATTCTTTTTATATGGATAATAAAAAACAATATGTTTTAAATGCATTTATATAGAAAACCTTGACATAGATAGTGTGATTCTATTTTATTGTTAATGTCTGAATTTATTTAGTAAATGAGCAAAATGAAACAAAAGTTTTACATTCAGTTTTGAATTAGAGGTGTTAAATTTTTTGAATCAACGTCGACTATAATCCCTAACATTCCAAACTAATGATATGTGTTTGATTCCCGCTAGTCACTTTATATCCTATCTTTAAATCTCACTACCAACAAGATAGTAGTGTAAAGATTAGCTAGATCTCAAAATGAACAAAAAATAATTAAGTGTTTGATTTGTGAAGGTGACACATGTTAGAATGAAAAACAACACTTTTATGCATAGAGTACATTTGGTAATATAAAAAAAGAATTATCTTGTGAGAAATCCATAGATATCCATAGTTTTAATCCCAAAAAGTTTCCATGGATATTATGTGTTGGAATTATTTTTTATAAAAATATTTCTAAAACTAAACAAAACAATACACATGTTATATTTTTACTGGCTAGAAGAGATAAGTTATATGTATAGGGTAGGAAAATACTTTATCCTCATAAAATTTTGGAATGATTACTCAGTTGCAAAGTTTTTTTTGTGTAATTAATTTTTTAGTTTAAAATTTATGCACTATTAGTTATTTTTTACACCACAAGTACATCATTATCATTGATTTATATTATATTTGTTTTAAGAGTCGATAATAGTTAACATATAGATATTGAATAATTTAGTGATAGTGTAAAAACACGAGACCATATCTTCTATTCCATATTATTATACTATTCTATGTGCCATGAGATGTAACTGATCAAAAAAATATTTAATAATTAACTTTTTAACTTAAATATATATTTTTCCCAACTAATCACATCTTATCATAAATGAAGTGACACAAAATGCGGGATATTTTCATAAAATAACACTTATACTAAATCCTACTTTTTTTAATTTGACAAGAGGACAACATAAAAAGACGAAACGACACCGTTTCAGTTTTATAAATTAAACAATGCAAAATTTAACCTAATCCTAAACCCCTCACTCCCTCATATATCTCACACAATAAACCCTAATCTGCACTTAGAATCTACACCCACACACACACACACACACAGAGAGAGAAAGAGAAAGAAAAGATGGGAAGATCGCGAAGAAAATATAAGCAATCAAGAACCAACAAGGTTCGTGTAGGACTTCCAAAGAAAAACCCTAACGTTTTCAAACCAGCGTTCTCTGTTCCACCAAAACTTTTAAGCTCCGTGTCTGAACAAAACCCTGAATGGGACGCTAAGGGAACCGTTATTCGCAATTACAAGTCATTCGGCGTCGTTTCGAACCCTAACTTGCTCAACGTTCGTTCTCGCACGCCGCGAATCGTTGAAAACGATTCTCTTCAGGTTCCTCCTCCTTCTTCTGATGATGCTACCGAATTTGATGACTCTGCTCTTGTTGACTCTGGAAGCGATCTCGAAGAAGATGGTTAGTTATTCTCTTTCATTGCTTATTATTTGTTTTTATGAATTTATTTTATAATTTATGGCTATTTTTTATTCTTGTGATGTGTTGGTTGTGATATGGTTAATTCGCCTTTTTAGCGTTTGTTTGTGGTCTATATTGTGTTGATGATGTTGATTCTAGGGTTTGCTTGGTTTAGGCGAAAGTGAGATGAGAGGAAATAAGTGAGGTGGATATATGGAAATGGAAAACTGTTTATACTTGATATATGGTAGAAAAACAATTGAATAAGATATGGAATTAAATTTACTTTTTTTGAGTAATTGGTTTAGGATACAACGTAATGGCACTGTCTTATTCATGTACCTGGTCTTACCTAGTGGATAAGTCTTTGGGACTTGTTGTTGTCTTATTCATGTAGCAGGGCAAACGAAGCAAGACAACATGCTTTTTGCGGATGATATTGTTGTAGTTTGAGACTCGAGAGAGAAATTAAATGAGAAACTAGAAATGTGGAGACAACCTTTATATGTGCATGTCTTTTTATATAAGTTGAAATAAGATGGAGTATATGAATTGTAGGTTTAGTGGCGAAGTTTTAAAAGTGTCATATATGATAAAAATGTGTCACTCAAGCTGAAGGAAAATTTTACTGCACAATTCATGATCCACAATGTTATATTAGGCTGATTGTAAGGTGGTAAAATGCTAACAAGAGATTTAACTAAATGTAGTAGAGATGGGAATGTTGTGTTGGATTAGTGGACAGGCTAGACAATATAGGATCATGAATGAATGCATAAGAAAGTTGGGGTAGCTCCCTATTGTAGAAAAGATGATAGAGTCGTGTCTGAGGTGGTTTGAGCATCTGTGAGGGGTCTGGTAGAATCCTCAGTAATGAGATTAGATTAAATGAAGGGTAATCCAATTTTTAGGTATAGAGGGAGATTAAGAAAATCTATATGCAAAATGATTAGGAAAGTTTAGTGGTCAATGCGTTGTCAATAAATATGATTTATGATAGAGTATCATGGTGTGTTTCAAATTTTCAATCCATCTGGCTGATTCCAATAGTGTGATTAAGGCTTGATTGTTGTATATATTGACCCTATTCTTCTTTTACCTTGTTTTCTTCCAAGCAGTCTCACCGTCAATAAATCTATCTGTGCTAATTTTCTTTTGCTTAAGTACCGAATGTGTTTCAACTTCTCTCCGACATAACATTTTTCTGAATGTATTTTCTTAGTTCACATTATCTTCTCTGTACAAATGGTTTCTCTGTTTTGAATGATTTTGATCGTTTGAAGCTTTATTAACTTGAAGCAAAGTTTCTTACTTGTGCTTCAAGCTCAAGTACCCATAATATTCACTTAGGAAGAGGTTTTGACTCAGTTGTTTTCGTCTATCAAAGTCAATTTGTACAAATTATATGTTATCATCTGTTTGTACCTTTCACTTTGTTGAGGTCATGTATAATGGACTAATTAGGAATTGTCTTATTTTATATACATATTCTCTTGGTTTTTGTAGACTTGAAAACAGCCCTTGGAAAGAGGCGGAGAGATGGAAAGGGTGCACTTCCTCAACCTCTGACTACAATTCAGCGTCTTCATGTCAGCAGGCTAGTAGATAAATACGGAGATGACTATGAGGTTGGATGTTGCTTTTTATTTTCTTGATTTGCAGTAATTGTGAGATGGTTGCTTACATATTTCTCTTATTTTTTTCAGAGTATGTTCTTTGATATAAAGCTAAATCCGATGCAGCATTCAAGTGCAACTTTACAGAAACTATGTATGAGGTATCAGATGCACAAAAATAAGAATCCCCTTCTTGTGCACTGATGATATGTTTCACTCCAGACTAGTTGTTTGACGATGGCATACTAAGAAAAAGGTTGTAAGCTTTAATTTTGATCCATGGAAATGATCTGGTCATTCCTGCTCTATATCAGCAAAATTGTGTTATATTTATGGATGTATTGTCTAACACTTCAAATCTTCAACGAGTAAGATCATTAGGAAATGTTGTTAATGCTTTCGAATTTAGGTATGGATTTTGCTGTGAAAAATCAACAGATAAATTAAATTTGTTTTGGGTAGACTATGCTTATATCGATACTGCTATATTTGCCATGTTTTGTAATATGCCTTGGATATGGGAAATATGAACCACTTGGTACACATTATGTATCCTCTTTTCTCAATCAACTGGTGAGCCAATATGTTTTTTTATCTAACTCCTTTCTTTGTTTATGGGGTCGATATTCTGGTGTCCTAGGCATAGGGGAACCACACCAATCCATCCCGAACTTGGTGGTTAAACACTACTGCCATGACGATACTATCTCGGAGGTCCTGTGGAAAATTAGCTCAGCGCAATTTCCACCACCAAAGTACCCCATCTTGTCCTCTTGACTTATTTTAATATATTCCGATTTGATGCCTAAGGGAGACATAGTAACTAAAGTTGTAATGATTTTTTATAAACAATTTAAACTAGCTCTGAAATGCTAGAAGTCTTTTTCAATTTTTATTTCATTGAAGGACTATATAATTTATTAACTAAGCTAAAAGGTTATGATTTACCTGGACAAACTAGAAATTTGTGTTGCCGTACAATGCTTATATCTCTCTGTGCATGGAAAGCTAACATGATCACAAGAACAAAGGGAACGTATTTATTCAAAAGAAAACTGCACAAATTTTATTAGAGAATGAGATAAGTTATTTCTTCTGGTTAATAAAATCATGACATGAGTCCTGTTTAATCATTTTTTGTAAAAATATTTCTAAAAATTAGGAAAATATGACACATGTCATACTTCTATTTGATGGAGAAGATAATTTATCTTCTGATATGAGAAGATATTTTATTCTCTTTTTGTAAATATAATTATTCTTCTAGTAAATGGAAATTACAAGATTGTCAATAAAGTTGTCCTGGCCCAAAATTCCCCAGATATAGGTTTGTTATTGGAGCCTGGAAAGGTAAAATGGTGGACTACAAACATATTGAGCCATAGATCAACGCTGTTATGGAAAATATGTAATTATCTCAAAGCTAAACAATGTAAAGAAATCTTATAAACAAAGTAAAATTACGGAAAATGATCGTTTTATCACCTTTTCTACTACTGTATTATCTTTAAACATAAATCTTAATAATCTATTATTCACTCAATTTAGGTAATGAAACGTTGTATCAGAGGCCAGGAATATCTAAGTGGAGACAATACAACAGTGTGAAGACACTATTCAATGTACATGATTGGTTAAAAATATTTATTTGAATTAAAATTTGATAAATAAAATTTGACAAATGACAAACAACAACACATAAAGTGATACATTGTTTTGGAATAACAACAAATGTCTATTCATCTCCTATAATACATTATCATCACAATTTATCAAACTAATCTATCCATACTACTCCCAATAAATCCCTATCATATGTGGTACATTTCCTAGACAAGGTAAAATTAGTTCTTATTTTGATTTTTTCCTAAAAGAAAATCTATTTTAGCTATGAACAGTGATCTATTAATAGGTGCAGAAATTACTCCTAATAATATAAAAAAATAAGTTTGATGATGATTAGTCTAGTATCAATATAAAGTAGTATAGTATCCACAAATTTTTCTTTTAGGCAATCAGAAAAATTATCCACCATTTATATATATATATATATATATTTTAGAGTAAATAATGATTAATACATAGTAATTAATAATATGTTGAAATTGTATAAGATTCTTATACTTTCAATACATAGATATTAAATTCAAAATAAAATATTCGTCCTTGATTTTGTTAATTACATTTTTGCTTTAACTTTGAACCATGATTGGCTATTAATTATTTGTGATGGTTTTGGACCATCAGTTGTTGTCTCCATCTTATATTATATTTCAGAATGTCAAATGTGTCAAAAATAATGAGTTATGGAAAATATAATGACAATTTAAAAGCTTTTTACAACATACTTTTATTTTTAAATAAAATAACACTACCAGTTTGATATGATGATCAAAATATTAATAGTTTAATTCCTGAGAACAATACTTGTTAAAAGAGTTAACCACACATCCCAAAAATAATAGTTCTTTATCTATAATGTATTAATACCATTGGTATTACTAAAAATAAAATAACAATTCTATAAAAATAGAATAAGGATCTTATTCATTAATATGGAGATAAATACTTGTTTTTTCAATGACAAATATGATGTTTTATTATATATAAAAGAATAAAAATGAGTAATGTTACTTTCCGTATTCAATCATTAATTCATGGACCATGACTCATTCAACACAAAAAATGAAGAAAGTAATGGCGATCCGATTCTAATGCTTTGTATAGTTACATTTCATTGATGTATACTAAATAAAGTAAAGTTTTTCATTTAGTTCTTTTCATTATTTGAGGAGAAGACAAAGAATTAATGAAGAGATAGGTACATAGGAATAAGATAAAGTTAAAAGTGGAATTAATTGAATGGAAGAGAAGCAAGTAATGGTTGTTGGCATAGATGATAGCGATTTCAGCTTGTATGCATTGGAATGGACACTTGATCATTTGGTGGGACCCACAACAGATGATTCTATCTTTAAGCTTGTTCTTGTTTATGCCAAGCCTTCGGTTCTCTCTGCTGCTGGCCTCCTTGCTGGTCCTGGTATACACAGTTTAGTATCAAGAGTATATATTTATTTCAGTTTCTCATATTTTTTATTCGACTATTTTGGGTTTTCAAAGCTTGATAAAAATGATTAATTCGATTCACATTTAAATTCTTTGAATTATTTTAAAGTTTTCAATTTTTGAAAACCAAATTAATAATGTCACGAAATACGATGAACTAAAATATATATTTACTCTAATATTTATGAATCTATATTTTAATAGTTTTTTATTATCAATATGTTATTCATTCATATCTTGAAATAACTAATATGAATGAAGAAAGAATAATATTATGAATGTATAAAAAATTTTACACTTACACAATGGAAAAATATAAAATCTAATACACTTTGGTTGTAGTTTTTTTACACAATCATTAAATTCAGCTACACAATGATAGTATAACATTAAATAACTTATTTGCTTTTAGATGCACATTTGAAAAGTAATCATCAAATAAGGTTGTAGAGTGTAGGGGTGGAAATGACTTAGTTAGACTCAATTCAGTTTGATTAATCTAGTTCTTAGTTTTGATCTCAGTGCAATACAAATTATTTTTTAAGATTGATTAAATTAAAATTTATTAACTTTCGAATAGGTTAATAAATTTAAATTTATATTGCTCATCAACTATATATACAAGTTAGGATTGAAAGTTAGTTATTGATCACATGATAATTATATGTAGGAATATTTTAATTTTGACCATTCAAATAAGATCTAATAGTTTATATTAAATGTTTTCATTTATCACAATAACACATTGTTCTCACCTGAGTCGCTCTTTATATATATAAAGATAAATTTTCCACTTGTCATTTTTATAAGTGCTCTCAAACACATTGATAAATACGTATATAATCAGATAAGCTGAAATAAACATAAAATAAATCTTCCAAACCCCACCTATTTTAGTCCAACAATGCTACCAACACTTTTCTAACATCTTTTCTAACACATTTTTTATGTGGTCAATTTCATGAATGAGGCTGTGAATTTTACGTAGCGATTTGAATCACTCTTTTTAGTGGGTCTCCTGTGAAATTCAACATGTTAAAAAGTAATTGGACTCTTTGAAACATTTGATTGGAGGACATTAACCTAACTTACAAGAAATTAAAACCTCCATTAGGAATTATTAGAGTCATCAATATTGACTATAGTAGCCTTCATCCATAAGACACATTAATGTGGAGTGATTCTATTTACATCCACTTTGAACCTTTTAGTATGATTAAGACTAGATCTTTTATTATTTTTATTTTAGTGTGTATATTTATACATTGTTAGTATAAAGATGTATACATATTACTATTCATTTATATTATTTTTTAAAGAGTAAATAATGATTAAATATGAATGATGTAACGACATTTTATTAAACTCATACACTATTAGTGAATATATTTTTTCTCTTCATTTTAAAGGGTAATATTTTATGTTGTAATTTTTCCATAAAATTTTGTAGGAGTGGCTGATGTTTTGCCTATCGTGGATTCGGATTTGAAAAGGACAACTACCAAAATTGTAGAGTATGCCAAAGAACTCTGCATCAAGAAATCTGTAATCTATTTAATTTAATACTTATCCCTATCAATTTCTATTTTTAATCTCTGGTTGCTTTTTGATTTGTTAACCACCACATAAGTTGTAGTATATTACAATATCTATATATTGGTTGATAGGTTTTGCCTAAAGTAAAAAAAATAGCTTAGTGCATTAGACTCTTACCTATTGGGATATAAGGATGAAAGATGTATGTAACTTTATTCTCGTGAACGACGAGATTGTTTATGGGATTTGAATGTTGCATTTTGTGTGTCTTGTATAGTGCTTGCCTTGTATTTTGCATTTATTCAGTGAGTTACGAGGCATTTCACTATCATCTTGCTTGTGGTTACCAAAATGATGCATTTGAACCAATGTGATTTTCTTTTTACTACTTAGGGTTTGTTTGTGAGTTTGATTTTGGAGGGGAAGGAATAAAAAGGCTCGAGCACTATCTCATAAGTGTATTTCATGACTTACAAATCTTCTATTTCCCTCCATTACCCTCCAAAAATTAAATTACAAACAAACCCTTAAAGAATAAAGAGGAAAGTACAAATAAAATATGAACGCTAATGTGGAAAAAATCTCTAATGATTTTTTTTTCCAGGTAAAAGATCCAATAGTGGAAGTGGTGGATGGTGACCCTAGAAATGTTCTTTGTGATGCTGTTGAGAAGCATCATGCTTCAATATTGGTTGTGGGCAGTCATGGTTATGGGCCTATAAAAAGGTACATGTTTATTCTTATCCTTCTTAGGATGCTAATATGAGTAATCTATCTATGCTAAAGTACTTTTCTGAAACTTGAGATGAGTTTTCTTAAATGAATCATTATGTAACAAGGCGTTGTAAGATCCCATCGGATCTTCAGATAAGTTAAATTGTCAAATGTATAATTTCTAAAAGTGATAATTGTTAAGATAGATAATCGCACACCTAAAAAAATTATTTCCTTACTCATAAGATAAAAAAAGAATCATTATATCATCAGAAAATGAAGTTTCTAGGAGGATGAATCAAATTTTATTTGCCACTCCTTAAAAGCATAGATAGAATTGACATTTCCAACAAAATTAGCCTTGTATTGTTTTATGAAATTTGATTCAGAGGTTATGGAATCAAATTTGGGAACAACCTCTTCATTTGTAAAGATAAGGTTACATCTGTATAGTTTACCAAGACCCCACTAGGTGGACGTCTTACAAACTCACAAATCGATCAATGAAATATTGAATTGCAAACAATAATAAATAGTTATCATATCCATGAAGACTTGAGTGATATTATACAGTTCAACAATAATTATCGTCTTAAGCTAAAAAACATTTCATAAGATTTTGATTTTGGAATTAAACAATAAGAAACTAAAAAATAAAGATTAAATGTGATAAAAAGAAGATTAGATTTTGTTACATGATATTTCAATATTTGAATGATTTAACACACACAACATAATTATACTTTGATTTCGTCAACATCATTTCTATCAAACTTCATCAATATTTAATGAGAAGATTAACAACATATTTCCCTAACCACCGATTTCTTGAATGATTAACAAAGTGACTTGTAATAAGTTTGAATACTATCTTGACTAATCAATCTAGTTCTATCCCTAGAAATTAGATTCATTAGGTGATACATTTTGGCTCAAACATGTGATTTTCAATAAAAAATCAACATCTAAATTTAGGTAATCAAACTACAAGAAGCATTAAGTAAACCATAAAAAATAGTCCATAAATATGAATATATTGAAATGAATGAAAATAGATACATCAAAATGAATAGTTATATCTAATTCCAATAAGAGATAAGTTACTCATTCCATGGTAGCTAACAACGTGGAGAAGAGAAGATGAAGACCCTTCATGGAAGAACAACAATATAAGCTCTACAAAGTTACAATGCACTCAACCTTCAAGCCTCCCTCTCCAATAGGTAACGAAAGCCCTAAAATTACAAACCTGAATCTAAGAAATGAAAAGTGAAGAATGAGGAAAATTAAGGTTAAAAATCATGTATTTTGCCCTTAAAAAAGTTGCAAAAATTCACGCATTTTTGTTTAGCGAGCGGATTCTCATTGATGAAAATGGTTACCCAACAGTCCCAACATTCAGTTTCATTTCGCTCGTTGAGAGCTATGTTGCATGTTTCACCGATCTGATTATTATTCATATTGAAGTTCCTATTGTAGGAATATCATATCCAATAATCTTATTGATCCAATAGTGAACGAATGCGGTATCACAATTTTATCGGACAACTCCTGTTTAAATTTCTTGTTTTTCCTTCCAAAATATATCTAAATGTAAAATATTAAGCATGATACATTGATAATTACATATATAAACTAATTATACTCAAATTGAATTAAGTACAAATACAATCAACTAAAGTAGAAAATGAGAGCAAATAATATCCAAAAAATAGATAAATTTTACACTTATCATGTCTCATGCACTAGACCATCCTACTAGACCATCATTTTTTTATCATATTAGTTATTGAGAATAAAGTATCTTCTGGTATAAGGAGATAAATTATCTCCTATGGTCATTAAAGTTATGACATGTGTCTCATTTAATCATTTTCTATAAAAATATTTCAAAAACAAAACAAAATAGTACATGTGTTATACTTTTACTGACTAGAAGAAATAAATTATCTTTTAGTGTGAGGAGATACTGTATTCTTAGTTATTTATTCGGTTTTGAAGGTTATTTTTGCCACAAAACTCATGGTAATATTATGTGATGTTTAACAATATTTTAGCATTGTTTATACATGTGTTGAAACAGAGCATGTTTGTGCATTATGCAAACATAGTTTTAATATCCAACTTTTCTTCACTTCAAAAGTTCAGAATGTATTAATTTACTGATATTTATTGTATTTATTTGCAGGGCGGTTCTAGGTAGTGTGAGTGACTATTGTGCTCATAACGCTCACTGCTCTGTGATGATCGTGAAAAAGCCAAAAACCAAACAATAACCTTAATGTATGCTTCTAAATAGTATAGTAATAAACATAATCTTTCCGGTAATAGGGAAAAGAAAGTTCCATAAAAAAATATAATTTTTGTTCTATGTCATATTTGTATGGAGTGTAGACCTTCTATCCAACTATTTCTCTATCTCTACAAAGTGAAGATCTTCTATACCATTATTTCTTTATCTCTCTATAGTGAGATAATAATATGATACTAACTAATAAAATTATGTTAATACTTTTTTATCATCCCACTCTTCTAGGCTACTATTTCTCTTTCTCTCTATATTAAACCAAAAAAATAATGCCAACTAATAGCAATGATTGTACTCTTATTAGGATAAGAGTAACATAGAGTACATATGTTTTGCCAAGTGGTTATTTCATGATCGTTTGTTGTGATTATTAAAAAAAAGGTTAATTATTTAGTTTTTTTATTTAAATATATTTTTTCAACTAATCACAATAAGTAAACATACAATAACACATTTCTTAGAACAATATATGTGTTCCATTATTATATGATCTAAGGTGCACTATACTTCAAATAGAGAATAGACAAATAATGTATGCAAGTGCTATACATTTCCCCTTCTAATTTCTAATTTTAATTTTCTCATTAGAAATTTATAAAGAGTAGATATCTTTAATTTTCACACGCATCACTTTGGTTTTTATAAAATAAAAATCCAATCTATATCTTAAATGTTGAAAATATGAGTCAAAAAAGTCATTGACAGAAGTAGTATGTCCCAAAAATTAGTCATAAAAACACAAAAGTGACCTAATTTAACCAACATTTGAAATATTTGGAACTATTTTGAGTTTTCTAATTTTGTAGAGATAGTTACCCCTCTCTTTTCCTATGTTGTTTCAAGCTTCTTTGCATCTATTACCATACATAATAAATATATATTGTTAAGCAAGTTAAAATGCAACTATATCGATTCTTATATGCCCGAATGGTGCACTCTGTGCTACGAAAATTGAACCACAATTACTTAAATAGAGATAAGTGTTTTACTTACCATTACACACACAAAAATAGAGGTGCAAATCAACATAGTTGTTAAGCAGTAAGTTGTTGTTTCCCAAAAGAATATAAAATAAACCCATCAAGAGGGCTATTCCCTTCATGAAGTAATTCAGATAAATCTTTCATCATTTTCAAGTTGGTATCAAAATTCAGATCCAATTGGTTTGATAAAAGAAATCGTCCTCGTCTTGTTGTCCTAGCCACCCTATCGGCCATCCATTGTCTTTCTCAAGCATATCTTGACAGATTCTGAATACTGGATTTTGATGTTTAGATCATATAGCTCATAGCTCATATATTTTCTTAAAATTATCACAACCCAAAGTACTACACTATATTACTCTTTCTAATAAGTTGTCCATTTAATTTGACATCGGTTAGTTAACTCACCCATAATTTTAATTGTTATATACCCTTTACTAATGACTCCTTTACAATACATGAATGAAGTACTATACATAAGATTGACACAAGACTTGCTTGCATCAACATCAATTTCCGCAACTCAACCAATGTCTCCTAGGTCGTCCAAATATAATAAATTGAGGATGTGGTTCCTCTTCTCCAATTTGTAGTCCTTAGAATGTTAATTATGTCAGGTTGATAAACATGTTCGAGCCTCATTTCCACAAGTAGCTCATATCCAATAAAACTATCATTTTAATTTTGTTCATTCCCATATCTGATGTCCTAAGTCATGTCAATTTTGTGTTAGGGTATATGTACTTTGTTATTTTTATTAATGGTTTTTCAAGATGTATTTGGATATAAGTATTTTGTCTTAGACATTGTTATTTTCACAAACATGTACTGTAATATCCAAATGAGTATGCCTTAGATACTCTCAACTTGATTTCTCTCTCTTTCTCTTCTCTCTTCTTCCATCTTCTTCTCTTTTATATGGTATTAGTTGCTCATATGGCCACTACGAATGACGATCATATTGTGGAATCTTTGTCTACACCATTGTCTTCTTTTGTTGCACCTCTTCGTGCCCAATCTTCATTTATTTCTTTCCAAATTCAAGTCATCAAACTTGCATAGAAGAATTACCTCACATAGAACTCATTCATATTTGCAATGCTCAAGGCAAGTAGAGCTCTAAGATTTCTTCTTTCCTTTTATATTAATCCTAGGTTCTCATTGTTTTGGATCATGATCTAAACCATGTGAATCCATGATTTTATAGCAAGGAGAACAATATCAAATATTATTTTCATGGATCCTAAATTCAATTTCATGGATGAAATAGTTACCCATAATTGTTCGTAAAGGTATCCACTCTACTCGTTACTCTTATCTCGTATATAATTTCTTAAGTTATCATCGTGTATCTTTATCGCATTATGTTTTTGGGTTTGTATTTTCCTCTATTTCTATCCCTAAAATTATACAAGAAGCATATTCCCATCCTATGTTTCACCATAATTGACGAGATCACAACTTTAGAATCCAACCACACTTGGACTCTTGTCCCTCTTCCATCTAATAACTCTACATTGGTCTGTCCATGGACCTTTACTATCAAAGTAGGCCTAGATGGTTATGTTGATCAATTAAAAGTCATATTGGTGGCTAAGGGTCAACTCAACAATTTAGCCTTCACAATGGCAAGTTGCTCTCACCATTTCCAAAATGATTATGTTCATATCTTCTTAGCATGTCCCCTGTATAAGCTGGAAATAAAAAAAAAATGCTTTTCTTCAAGTAGATTTAGTAGAAGTTTACACGGAAAATTTACTTGTTATTGTTGCTCAAAGGGAGTCTCATGGATTTGTTTGCAAGCATCATAAGTCTTTTATAAGGCTTTAAACAATCTCCTTGAGTGTAGTTTGGCAGGTTCAACTCTATTCTCTAAAAGTTTGGTATAATCCATAATGAAAAAGAGTGCTATGTTTTTATAAGCATTTATCTTGATGAACAATATATTACACACTATTTATAACCTTAATTTAGCATGATTGATGATTCTTGGTGCCTAATTGACTTTGTTTCACATGGTTTAGTGTTTTAGACTTTATTGGACTAATATTCCTAAAATGAGTAATTTGGGATTATTTGGTCTGATTAAATCTATTATCATTTTCAGATCACATTTGGCACCAATGACATTTTGGGCATTATGGAAGTCGAGGATATGTGTTGAAGTGAAGATTGTATTTTTAATTTAGGAGTTAGTTTTATTGTAATTTGGATTTGGTTGGGCTCATTATTTAGGCCCAATTCGGTTTATGTGTGTTGGAGGGGTTAAATTCGGATTCCCCACTCCAAACACACACACTTTCACCTTGACTCATTTTGAAAAAATCACATTTCTGTTTTCCCTCTTTGTGCTTTGCTAGGGTTTGCTCTTCATTTTCTCATTTTCGGTTTGCTCTTCCATTGCCATGGAAGGCTAAATTTCTGGACTAAGTTCCTTTGCTAATGTATCACAACTCTTGAGGTTTTGTTATTAATGCATTTTCGGTTTCTTTATTGTTGATTTCTTCTATCATTTCTGAATATGGTTTGCTTAATGCCATTGAGCCATTGCTTAGAAATTGGTTGGTTGAGTTTATCTTCACTTAATTGATTTACTCTTTCTAGTGCATAAATGTTTAGTTCGTGTGAATTTGTTAATCGTTTCATGCTTTTGATTGATTATCGCTTAGTTAATTGATTCTCAAAAAATTCGGAAGTTAATGGTTGGAATCTGAAAATAATCTTTTGAAACCGAGGATTGAGTTGTGAACAAACGAACCAAAGGGATTTAGCCGTTTTATTACATTGTTTAACTACTGTTTCTGAATTTGATTTATGTTCATACTATCCAACAACAAAACACCCCTTGTGTGTGTGAGAGTATAAGGTGTTTGAAGCTTTGCTTGAAAGATAATCCTTAGGAAACGACCCGTTTTATCACATTGTTTAACTACTATTTCTGAATTTGATTTATGTTCATAATATCCAACAACAAAACCCCCCATGTGTGTGTGAGTATAAGGTGTTTGATACTTTGCTTGAAAGATAATCCTTGGGAAACGACGTAGGAGTCACTTCCTAGTACTGCAGTTTTAATTGTTATATTATTTGTATCGGGTACGACCTCGATCAATCATCTGATTAATGCATTTATCATCTAGTTTATGTTGATGACATTGGAAATGAGCATGTTGACAATAAAATTCTCTAACTACATTTATTTCAACACTTCCAAATAAAATACTTGGAACCTTAGCGATACTTTCTTGAAAGTAAGGTAGCTTAGACACAAACGTGTATTGTCATATCCGAGAAAACGTAGGTTTGAGATATTCTGAAGAAGATATGAATACTAGATTGAATGCCTATTGTTACTCCTATGAATCCTAATGTTAAACTTATGTTGGATTAGGGGGAGCCATGTCGAACGAGGGAAATATCAAAAACGTACAGACGAGCTAAATTATTTCACCATGACTACACCATATATATTATTTGTAGCATCGTTAGTCAATTCCTAACTTCACCACTTCATAACCATTCGGATGCAATTATTCGAATCTCAAGGTACATTAAAAGATCTCATTGAAGAGGTTGATATATGAGTTGCATATTGAGATGCAGTTTTGGCTGGATGCCTAAATGATAGAAAGTCAAGTTTAGGTTATTGTGTTCTTATTGTAGGCAACCTTCCCTCATGAAGGGGTAAGGATCAAAATCTTGTCGGTAGATCACGTGCAGAGGTAGAATAAAGAGCCATGACCCTTGTTGCAAGAGAGCTTACATGGCTCAAACATCTTCTATCAGAGTTAGAGCTTTGCAAAGTTGAATCTATGAAACTTACTTGTGATGATTTGACAACAATGTATTTTACCTCTAATCTAGTCTTTCATGAAAGAACGAAGCAGTAGAGGTTAATCGTCATAATGTCCATCAAAATGTTATTACTAAGAGATCACTACATCATTAGTGAATTTCAATGATCAATTCCTAGATATCTTCAATAAATCTCTTAGAGATCCAAGAATATAAAATATATTTGATAAATTGGATGCATCTAACTTATATGCTCCAACTCAAGGGGTAATATTGAGATTCTTGATATTAATTAGATGATTTCCTATTGATTTATTTGATTAAGTTTGGCAATATGATTTGGGAATCAATTATTTCCTTTGATTTTGTTCTCCTAAATTTAAGGATTCTCATTTTATAAATACAAAAGGGCTAGATTGATAATACACTCAAGCAATTCGGAAAATTCTTTCATCATTTACAAGTGAAGCATGCCACCCCAATGGTAGATGGGTTGTCTACCATATAGGAGATAGAAAAAGACATTTTCATAATAATTGAGAATGTTTTCGGTGAGAAAGAAGCATAAAAACCTTAAATTTCAATGGTTCTCAATATGTACAGTTTGGTGTGTGGATTACACTTCAATTACAAGTAGTTCATTAATTGATCGAATTTGTTATCTGACTCTTAAATTTCGGGATTCATACAAAACACAAGTGCTTAGGGTCCAGGTAGGAAGAGATTTTCTCCTCATTCGATAAAAATCTGGATAAACAGGGTGGAAATAATGTGACTAAATTGTTCTTCCCTCTACAAAAGAATTTCTTCAATCTTCTTTTGTTCCTCTGAGTAACAGTGGCTAGAATCATGGAGAATGAGCTTATAGCTAATTTTATAGAGATGCAAACATTCTATATCCCAATTCATGAATAAAAGATTGACCAATATAAAACATAGTAGCATAAGAGAGTGCAACAGATCACAATCAGAAAGATACATAAGACTAAAATAACTCAAGAAAAAGATCATTCATTTCTAGTCTTCTAGTTCTCGTGAGTTGAGTTTCAAAGGAGAATAAACAGATAATGAAGCTTCAGAAACATGAAATACACTTGTCTTGTTTCCCATCAAATATTTCTACAACCTTACAAACAATTCAACTCATCATTTATAGAAATTCCATCAACATGGCTTCAAATCCTATTACATATCTTAGAAATACTGAATTGTTGGTAAAATCAAATGTCACAAAACAGAGGAGAAATCTTACTGCAATAAATATAAAAAAATATCTCTCAGGATCTGGTAGCAAGTCTTTTTTGAAATTACTCTCAAGTCTTCCCGTTTCATTTGTTATCCGGAAAACCAACTCACAAACGACCTAACCATACATGGGAACATCGGTCCAAGCGCCGGATACATGACCATTTTCGCAAACGAAAGCTCTAACCACCGGCTCCCCATCACCATGATACCCAAACCCTCTCCTCAAACAAAACGCAGAATGCAAATCCCAAGTCTCATCACATGAACAAAAAGCACAACCAAGATTTACTTTTTTCCTTTTCCCATCATTAATAGTTCTCCAAACCCTAGTTCTTTTGAAATCCTTAAACACTCCTCTGAAAACCATGTACTTCCTCTTCTCTTCCACGTGTACACATCCTGGCCAATCACAAACGTACAACGCATCATCACGAAATTGTCGACCAAGAAGTTTCCCTCCTTGTTCTCTACTCAAGTTCCAAACCCCTGACGCTAAATGCGAACCCTGGGACCCACTTCTCTTGTTACAACCGTTCGTTTCAGCAACAGCAACAACGCATTCCGAAACGGCGTCGTTTTGTACTGAATTGTATTCTTGTGGTTCACATTCTTCAGAGGGGTTATAAACGGTGTCGTAGTAAAGATCATCGAAGAGTGACCAGGATTCTTTAGTTTCAGAGGAAATTGTGGCGGCCACAGAAACGACGTCGTTGCTGTTGTGGTTTGAGTTATGAGATTGTATGACGGTGAGTGGTTGGTCAGGGCCGAGGTCACGGTGGAGGCCGAAGTCGGAGGTGTCGTTGAGGAGGATACCGGCGTGGAGGAGGCCAGGGCAGCAGACGGTGAGTTTATGGAGGGAGACGGTGGCGGTTGCGGCGGAGATGAGATCGGAGGGGAGAGTGTGAGAGCAGTTATTGGTGGAACAGGAATGAAGAATGAGAGAAGAGAAACGAGTGGAAACGGAAGCGAGACGAGGCCAGTGACGTGGATCGTCTTTGAGATATTGGAAAATTTTGTGGATGATGTCATCACTGAGAGATGAGAAAACGTTATAAATTGACATAGTTATGGTTATGGTTTTGGAGATGAAGATAGAAAAGAGTTTTGGTATTGGGAACTCAGAAATTGGAAATTGGAAATGGGAAATGGTGAGAGTTAAGATTATATGAATCAGGTACTATCTCATGCACTCTTATATACCACACATTTGTTGTTTCCTTTTAAAAATCTTCTCATTATTTTAATATTTATTTAGAGTAAAGTGCATATTCTATATATCATATATATATATATATAATTAGTATATTATTCCTCAATTTATTTGTAATATATTTTGAAATAAAATGCATATATTAATAATATAAGAGTTTTGTATATTAATTCTATAACTTTCATTGTTACAATTTAATTATCATTTTTTATATTAATAATGTATATATTATATTCATTCATATTTAAGAGTACATACCTATGAAGTGGATGATAAACTATTACACTTTTATTGAATAGGTTTTTTCTATAGATTATATATTAGATTGATAAAATGTTAATTTAATGATATAAGGTTAAATTAGATCCTTAAATATATTAAAATGTGAAATGTTCGATTCCTGAAAATAATATTTATTTTAATAGATAATTATATATCCTGAAATCAATTGACTTATAATAAAGAGTGATAGATATATCATTAGCAAAACAAATAAATAATAGTAGAGTAATAAAGGCGTACATGAATGTTTGATAGATAATCCTTATGATTTAATAGTTTTAGCCTTTAAATTTAATCACTTTCACACATATTTAGAAAATTAGTTGAAAAGACAAAATAATTATTTTGATTTAATAAAAAGTATGAAAATGACTATTATTACTATTTAGCATGTGATATTTGGGGGAAAATAAAAACAAAAACGTAAAAGTAATTAATTACTCATATTTTGGAAAAAATATTAATATTTTATTATAATTGCGAAAGGATGGTATAGAAAGAAAAAATCACATTACACTATCGCATGTGGAATGTGTGGATGTAATTCAGTGTTTCTGTCATCTTGTGAACCGTACGTTGTTAATGTTAGAAAGCTTTTTCTTTTCAAATATTTTCTTTTCCTCCTTTGTCTCTCCCTTCTATTAACTATTAAGTGTATCTACTCCTCCTACATTAAAAAACATTATCTACTATTCCAAATTTATATTTATTTTCTATTTAAACCTTCAATATATAACAAAGAGGCATCTTCCCTTAAAAAAGAGTCAGAAAATAAGTCTTCATTTACTCATAAAAAGTAAGTCTGTGAGTGTAGATAATGTGAGCTTTTTTATATAAAAATTAATTTGCATAATATATTTTCTTTTAAATGATTTTGCATATATTATATATATATACTTCAACTGGATTTTAATACAAGAATGGTAATATCAAATATTATATAGAAATTTCAAAGTACAAAACATTTTGATATAGAAATTTCAAAGTACAAAACATTTTGATATAGAAATTTTAAGGTACAAAATTTTACTCCATTTTTAATTCAAGTAATTGAGTGAACTTTGCACATAGATTAGATCATATTCATAATTCAAACATTCATAATTAAAGCATAATCTAGCAATAAATCAAGCTTGCTTGACACTATATAGAAAATTTAATACAAGAATGGTAATCACAAACTTTAAAGAAATTTTGAAGTACAAAACATCACTCCATTTTTAATTCCAGTAATTGTGCTATCTAACAATAATTGGAATATTTACCATTTTCATTTATTTCAGTGAACTTTGCATATATATTAGACTATATACATAATTCAAACATTCATAATTCTAGTGAAAATTGGACTCTATTATTAGATTCAATGATAAAACTGATGAATTGGTATAGTACAACAATAAAACTAATAAAAAACTCATTGGTTTAGTGGTGTAAGACCCTATTGGATTCTCAATATTAAAAGTTTAATTTTTGGGAGCGACACTTGTTGGAAGGGGTAATCACGAACCCTGTAAGAAATTAATTCCTTATTCAAAAACATATAACTACTACATTTGTTTATACTTCTAAAACATTAAGTGACACATTTTGTTTTAACAAATTATATAAATAAATAAAACTATTGTATTCTTTATTAAATTTTCAATATTAATATTAGTATAATATATATGTATATTTAATTTTATTAATATGTAGTCTAATTTCATCGGTATACAATTTAATTAGTATCTAATTTGATTTAATGACTAATACAATATTAATAATAACGATAAAACCAATAACTTCATTTTTACAATCAAATTGCATGATTTAATAGTCATTTTTTTCATTTTTGGAAAAGGATAACGGTTTCAAGTCTCATAATTTGTTTTATTTCATTCTTTTTCCAATGTAAAAAGTTGCCTAACACATCCACGTTTCACTTATTAGATTTGCTAGTTCACCAATAATGTTTCAACTTAAAATTTAGAAAAATAAAATAAATTTTGAATATTCTTTTTATAACTTTAAAAGTTTAATATTTATGCATCGACAATGTATTAATTTTTTACATCATTAATGCATCGACAATGTATGAATTTTTTACATCATTAATGCATCATATCTAAATCATCATTGACTCTTGTTATTTGTTATGGTGATATCTGGACTAGACGGACAATTGACTAGGCAACGATTCTTATGGATGTTGCCTAAGATTGATGTGGAAACACCTAGTGAGGTACCTGAAAAGTTTTTTCGACGTTCAAGTCATTATATGAGAGTAGAAAACATAATATTCAAGAGTAAATGAAAGAGTTCATATATATTCCTTATGAGGGTGTCTCCTACTTATAGTGAAGAAGAGAATGAAATATTCTTTGGTAGATGTTGGTATGGTCGAAAATCTTGTCTTGTCGGTCTTGTCTCAAAC
This sequence comes from Lupinus angustifolius, assembly GCF_001865875.1. Taxonomy (NCBI): domain Eukaryota; kingdom Viridiplantae; phylum Streptophyta; class Magnoliopsida; order Fabales; family Fabaceae; genus Lupinus; species Lupinus angustifolius. The sequence continues at coordinate 16,154,013 of NC_032024.1, forward strand.
AAGCCTTGATTGATTTACCCATGTTACTCGACTCTTGTAGGGTAGGTCTGTATTATGTGGATAATTGACTTATAGCCTGTTGTAGACCTAGTAGTCGGATTATAGGCTTGTCTTTGTCGTCTAAGAGAAAATAGGTCCATGGTGCAGGTAGCATGCGACTCATGGTAAATGTTTGTGTTGCTTAGATGGCAGTGATCGTCTTTTATAAGCGACGTGACAAACGGATAACAAAGGTGATAGTTTCATGTATTGTCCTTTGGATTGTGCCCTGACATGATCCAAAGTTGTCCAAATTTCAAAGTTATCAAAGTAGATTTGTCTTGCCCGATATCTAGCAGACACCTAGTAGTTTAGTCTAGCCATGACATGACTTTACGACGAGATAGAGCAACTCTAAAATAAAAATAGTGTACATCAACCATAAATGATAAATTTGATGGTCTAAGACATGTTGTTTAGTAAATTTATTATTGGATGAGAACTATTATCTTTTACATCTATGTTTGTGATTTAAGAGGAGAAATTGCACACATAAATACAAATGTCATTTCCAACATAACATGCATAATAGAAAATTTGTCAATTTAAGAGGGTATAATTGCCCAACCTAACGATCTCTTACGTCTATTTTGGAAAATTTATCCACGTAGTGTAGGTTGACTTTTTATTTACTGTTCTAGTGCAACTTTTGCAAAATTTACAGGGAAAGTATAGATTTTGGAGATCTCGTGCTTCTCATGCATGACTTCACTTTCTTTTTTTCTCTTTCCTGAGGAACTCGTGGATGAAGAGCATGAGAACTATGAAATTGTGGCTACTAAATGCAATTTTGCTATGAAATCGTGGCTAGGAGAAACAAATCTTGAACTCATGGATGTGGGACACGATTTCTACATGTTATACAATTTTGAAGCCTATGAAATAGGGAAATAGTTCACTAACAATAAACTTACAACCTGAATGGAAGAAAGGAACAGAAATTCTATTTGATAATAAAGGGAGTGAAGTTTAGGTGCATACAGAAAATAGAAATGAATGATATGGAATTGTGCGTTGAAATTTCATTAATAAATGCACCAAGTGATTGTAATGATAAGGAATAAAATTAGAATCCCTTATATGGTAAAATAAAATTCCCTCCTATTCATTTGTTGGAGCCGTTGATGGAGAAATAAATGGGAAGGCCCATTTTTTCATTCCTTGCCATTTTAATGCACACAGTTAGTGCATGAGTTATTGCACACGACTGCTCTTTGGGTTCTGTCGAAATTGAAGGATAGTTTAATGGAACTGCACGAATTTCGGTTGGTACAGTTAATATAGAGATTCAAGTAGTACATGTTTGATCCCCCTCAAGTAACTTCTCAAGTTTGAGTTTTGTGAATAAAAAAAATACTCAATAGAAGAGTTAGTCATACATGCAGAAACATGAGTTATTCCACATGATTGCTCTTTCGGATTTGTCGAAATTGAAGGGTAGTTTAATGGAGCTGAACAAATTTCGGTTGGTGCAGTTAATATAGAGATTCAAGTGACACATGTTTGATTCTTCTTAAGCGAGTTCTCAAGTTCGAGTCTTACAGATGAAAAATACCCACTAAAAAAGTTAACCACACATACATGTTGGAAACAAAAAAAACTCATTCTCTCGGTGGTGGAGGTAGCCGAATTTGCTTAGGCATTTAAGGGGGCAATTCAAATTTCTACACATCCCAATTTAATTTTGGATGCTTTAACTCCTTCTTCCTAAGCTGGCCAACCGAATTTCCTTGATGGTATCAAACAAAAAATGGTTTCGTGATCTTCTTCTCTTTTCTCCACCTCTAACCAAACCCATAACATCCAGACCCGACCCAACCAAAGCCACTACCATTTAAGATATTCTAATTTTATTCCTTACCAGTACAACCAGTTAGTGCATTTACTAATAGAATTTCAACAACAATTTCATATCATCCATTTTTGTTCTAAACAATTGTTGTCTCTAATCTAATATGAAAAATATTGCATCTTCTCTGTATGCACCTACCTTTCATTCCCTTTACCTTCAAATGTATTTTTTTGTTCCTTTCTTCCATCCAGACTGTAAGTTTATTCATAGTGAACTATTCCCGTGTTTCATAAGGTTTAAAAATTGTGTAACATACAAAATTTGTGCCTCACATCTACAGGTTCAAGATTTGTTTCTTCTAGCCACGATTTTATAGCAAAATTGTATTAAGTGACTACGATTTTGTAGTCTTCATCCACGAGTTCTTTGGAGAGAGAAAAAAAAAGTAAAATCGTACATGAGAAATACGAGATCTCCAAATCTAAACATTCCCCATAAATTTTATAAAAGTTGTACTTACTAGAAAATAAATAAAAAGTCAACCTGAGAGTACTTGGATAAATTTTCCCGTCTATCTTTGGTCAAAACAATTATGGGCACCTTACCATAACTTTGTTTGTTACAACTAGGGGTGGCAATGTGGGCCGGCCCGGCCTGGCCCAGCCCGCCATTGGCCCGCCAAAATAAGGGTTGGCCCGGCCCGACTCGTATTGTTAAAAAGGCTCAAAATGCCAGCCCGACTCATATTTTGTAGGGCTGGCAAGCTGACGGGCTGACCCGTTTTTCCTCCAAAATGTACATAATTAAAACTTTTAGACAAAAATAATCAACAAACTTGATAGATGTCTTTTAAAACAAAAAATCACAAACATAGGTCTACAATATTACAATAACAATTTAACATCTTAGCTTAAAACTTGTAAATTCTAAAGAAGAAACCAGTTGACACGTCCCTTGCACAGCACAGTGTCACACACTTTAGTTTTTTTATTTTTTTAACAATGGCCCATCGGGCCAGCCCGGCCCGGTCCGTCTAAAAAACGGGCTACTAAAACAGGCTGAATATGGGTTTTTGGGCTAAAATCCTCAGCCCAGCCCGCTAAAAATAGCCATCCGAACGGGCTAGCCCGTCGGGCCAAGCCCATATTGCCACCCCTAATTACAACTGATGATAATGAGTACTTCGGGAACCCAATTAACTTGATATTAATTTGAAACTCAAGTTCTTATTTAATTTGATAAGCTTGATTATAAATCAAATAAATCGATTTTGAGCTAAAAATAATATATATATATATATATATATATTTATTTTTTTTGCTAACTTAAGTAAAATATGATTTTAGAAGGAGTATATTAAATTTAGTGTATTCTTATAAGCCTTCTTCTATGGTTAATTCTTCAGCTCGATCAAGAACAAACCAACATATTTTCCTCTGACTTCAACATTCATAAATACAGGCTTGGATCATCAAATGTTGGGCCAATCAAGGCCTTCATGGCCCAACCCTATAGTATCACTAAAATAGCAAGTCTTTGTATCTTGTTAGTTATATTAGTTAAGACCCTTCCATTTTTAGTTAGTTAGTTAAGTTTTAGTTGTTACCTTATTCGATTATACTTTGTTTTACATTTAGTTAGTGTATAAGGGCTTTTCCTTTTGCTTAAGAGATGTGAAGTGTATTTTTTTTATTCTTGATTCAATAAGAAGAAGGAGGCATTACTTTTCTTTGTATGCTCTTTACAATTTTGATACATTTTATCTTCAGGTCATCAATGGAATGTAACTTTCTAAGAGAGTAAGTTAACATTGTACAATAAGACCTTTGGATAAAAATAATTCTTCTACTTTAATTATATTATGTTTTGGTAATGAAGGTATTTTTATAATTTGCATTCATAAAAAAATCTACCCTTCTCTCTAACCCTTTTTCTCCTTCCCATTACCTCTTCAATTTTAGTTATAATATGTTTTAGTAATGAATGTATTTTTAGTGTTAAGAAATGGTTAAAAGTCTTAATAAGAGGAGGAGATAAAATTAATGCTAATCTAAAAAAAAAGATTAATAAAAATTACAGGGTGATTCGAAATATTTAGAAATAAATATTTTATCAATAAATGATATATCATCTAATGTTCAATTGTATTATTTTTAATTAAGAGTTAATGATAATTGAAAATAAATAATAGATGATTTATTGAAAGTGTAAAAAACTATTGCACTGTGAGTACGTACATCTTTTTCTCATCATATAATATATATATATATATAAGTAAGATCTATTTACATTCAAGTGAAGTTATACTAGTTGCACTCAATATTATTCGTTAGTTTTCTTAAATCTAATGGAATAAATGAATGAAACTTAAAAGTCATCTTCACTCACCAATTTAATCTGTTAAATTTAAAAAAATTAATGAATAAAATTAAATGTACTAGTGTAACTTAACTTAGATATAAACTAATCTCTTCTTATATGTGTATATAATTGAATAGAATTAAGAAGTTATTGTTATTGCTAATTAGCATTACATAGATAGAAGCAAGTGGACATGGTTGTGAAGATGAAAAGAAATGAAACAAATGGAGGCCACAAGTGACCCCTGAGGGACCAGAATGGTTCTATCTCTTTGAGTGCAGAACAGCACATTGACATGAAATAAAGATAAGCCAGAACCACACAAAGAGGAGAGGCCAACAACCACCAAGTTTTCATGACTAGTTACTTTTTGTCAAGTTGCCAACTAATAAATGCCACTTGACAATTTATTGGTCCCTACATGGGCCTCATAGATGCCTCTTTAACCAGGTGAGTTCCTTCCCTCTGGATAGTCGACATTTACTGAACCAAAAAGTATGTTATTTCATATGATACTTTATTTGATTGGTTGTAAAATATATATTTAAATTTAAAATTTAATAATAAAATATATTTTTTAATCAATTAGAAAAAGTAACACACTTTTTAGAAAAGAAGATATGCTCATTCTCTCTGCACTCCATGTGTTTTATGATTTTATCCCATAAAAAGCTGAAGGATATAACATTCGTGTGAATATTAAATTTCATCCTTATAAATTTTCCTATAATTTAATTTTTGAAAAATAAAAATTCAAACTAGTACTAAAATATCATGAATTTGAATTAAAGTGATTCTTATAAGGAGCATAAAAATGCTAAAAATAGACTAACTTGATACATTAATATTTTTCGAGACTATTTTAAGTTTTTCAAATACTTGATGATTATTTTTCTTGTACTACCAAAAGTATCTCATCACCTTTTGAATGAACTAATTTCTCAAACATCCATGACTTAATGACTCGTTTGAATAAACAATAACTTTTAGAAAAAATAAATGTATAAGCTTCATTCATATTTAAATAGATAACAAATGATTAGTAGTTACATATAAATCTTTAAGTGATAATATATAAATAACAAAGTAATACAATCATTTACTAATTAATCTACATATTATTTAAGTTTTATATTTTACAATAAATTATAAAAAATAATATTATTATTCATAACATATTCAAATGGTTCAATATAATAGAAATAACTGCTAGGTTTAAGGTTCAATTTCTTAACATGCCATTTAAAAAAAGATGAATTTTTTCATGCACAAATCTATTTTGACTGATACAATATGACATAATTAGACAAATATCAACCAATATTTTCAAATTTTAGCCAATTTAATTACATGTCTTGTATTATTGTATACTAATACGAAGACTGCCAATACAATATGACAATGAGTCAGAGGAGTCAATAAAACGTCTTGTCCAAATAAATGCCAGTAAATTATTGGAGAAATAATTGACATATTATGTCCCAAACCCATTGAAATTTTAACAAGAGATAAAAAAATCAACTCAATGTACGAATCTCCGACCTAGTGAGTCTGATGAGGTTAAATCTATACCACACTATTCTCGCAAGACGAGATTATCCCCCGAATTTAAACCAATAACCTCAAAATCAAAAGGCAAACATTCTTACTAATGCACGAAGTCCCACCCTCTAATTGAAAATCACAAGAGGTGATGCAAAATTTGAAGCTCTTGCCGAGAAACAAATTTGTAAAATTACACATCAGGAAAAAGGGTCCACTTACAAACTCAACCACATGCAAATCCCATGTAAACGACAACTAAGTAAAATCCAAAACATATTCCATATAATGTAGTAAAGTTTTCTGGCCCTTAAATCAAGTAGCCAATCATGGCTTGGCAAAAAAGAGAAAGAATACAATATGATAAATAAATCACGTGTGAGATAATGATAATGTAATTAAACCAGAACCAAACAAAACCATGAAAGTGACCAAAATAGCAATGAAGTTTGATATTCAACAAGGGTATTACATAAATATAGGGTCCACCAAATTGTCATATAAACTAAGCAAAAGTAGAAGTCTAAGTTCAATCCAAAGGAGTTTATAATCAAAATGTTCAACCCAAATAGGAGTTTATCTCATTCAATAATTCCAATGTCAATTTAGTAGAAAATACTTTGTAGCACTCACCCTCATCCACATGTTCATGAGTTGTAAATACAACAATCAGAGCTTACCTGCATGACCAAGATCCAATCAGATCCAAAATGAAAACCCTCACATAGATTTGAGCATAAACCAAATTTGTATTCAGGAAGTGAAGGAATGTAATGCTAAGTTCACGAAGAATGAAATAACAGAATTTAAGATAGAGACCGGGATAAACTCTTGCTCCTGCTTCGGCTCCTGCTTGCACTGCGCCTTTTTGGGCTTTTATTACGCTGACAAAAAAACACCATTAATTGCGGAGGGAAGAAGAAAACACAATCTACCGAACGTGTATATGGAAACTTCAAATGTGGTTTCCAACACACTATGTAATTCCTACCCCCACAATAGTGCCAAAATCTTTCTTAGAAGCCACAAGGACTCACCATGAAAAATGAAATTCATATAGTTCACCAACATGTTTGTGTTACTACATGGCTTTACCCAAAACAAGAGACAGGCAAGAAAATAATTCTTAACCAATGTTAAGAAAATTTACTCACCAAAGGCAATGGAGATCTGGACCTCGATCGTGATCTGCAAAAGTTCCACAAACAACAGAGTTTAAAATCCACAAGTTCCCATGTGAAATTCGATCCAACTGCCTTGATGCCTCTCCAGAGTCACAATTGACATATCCAAGAGAGGTAAAAAAACATAAAATATGAAACAGTCCAACAAAAAAAGAAGCAAAAAACAAGAAATAGACATTCTATTCATAATAACATGCTGAGAAAAAAAAATAAAAAATAAACCATCACAGGTAATATATTAAGACACCAGTGGACTGGAGAGAAGAATCTTCCCTACTGCACCACACAATCCCATGAATCCAGATAGTTCACCCTATTGGCTTGGCAACTCTTGAAGCCGAAAAGTGTAATGAGACTGTCCCTATTCCTCATTCGTGGTGATTTCCAAATCCCAATTGATACACAAGAATCCAGCTCTAAAATAGCAATCCATGATCTCCTTGATTCCCAATCTAGCACCCATGGACATTTACATGCTAAAAGTATTAGAACAGATGCACTGTGGTATCCAAAGTCGCCCATCGAAAAAATACCATACCTCTACAACAAATTGAGTTGCAGGCAATTGAACCAATTCCCATCAAGTTCCTAATTTCGAATTTCCAGTTTGCTGCAAGTATCCATATCTAAGAAAAAACAAAGAAAGGAATTTTCACAAAAACAAAAGGAAAGTGAAACCGAACACCCTGACAAGGAGGCATGCTTCATCACGTACCGCACGAAGAAAGCATGAAAGGAAAAAATTCACAAGGGATGGAATAGGAAGGGAGCAACAGTTTGGCTTGAGAAAATTGATAAATAATTTTTTGAACAAACAAGAATCTCTCTTTTACTTCCAAGTGTCAGCAAGTCTTGGATGCTTACGCAAAAAACAGAAAGTACAGACAACTTTACTTCACTTGGACAAAGCAGTTAAATTAATTTGTTTACAAGTTTGATCGGACAAACCTGCCTATGTGTGCTTGGTTCTATATATATACCCAGTCCTAAGCCCGGATAAAAGGTGAAGGTTGTGTTAGGTAGTCGACAACCAATATAAAACTTTATTGAATCTCTATGACAAGTTTGATAGGACAAGATATGCAATAAAATCAATTGATTAATGAAATACAAGTCCAATTACTGCTATTCTGTGCATTATCAGTACTCGGTCACATTTCTCCATATATTCCCCCAATTCCAACTATTAAAAAGCCTCTTCTGGTGGTGCTCTTATGGTACATGCACAGACCTTAGAGACAAAAAATGTCTAACTGATTGGTAAAATGATCAAGTTGCATCAAACATACATTAAATCATCATACAACAGTATCAGTCAGAAAATGATACTTAAAAAGGTAAGGTATCAGAGAAATTCCTTCATACCCGGATAAAGAACGAGACCTCGATCTCGAAAGAGACCTCGATCTTGAACGGGAAACAGATCTCGGTGGAGATTTAGCTGGTGAACGTTGTGAAGATTTACCCTTTGGAGATTTAGCTGGTGAACGTTGTGATGATTTACCCTTTGGAGATTTAGCTGGTGAATGCAGTGCAGATTTACCCTTTGGAGATTTGCTGAATTAAGAATACATGTTTAATTAAAAATAAAGAAAACTTAACAAAACAATGATTCTCACATAATGAAAAACTTGGAATCTAAAACACATATTGCACAGACCTTTGACTCCGGCCTCGACTGTGACTACGGCTGCGGCTATAGCTTCTTCCTCTAGAATGAGAACGGCCCCGACTAGGACTTCTAGAGGAGTCCCGCCTTGAATCATATTCCCTAACCTACATGGGGAAATGGTAAAATATGAACTACAAATAGCATGCACTAGAAAAATCTAAATTTACACATATCAAAGTAAGGTCATACACGAACATAAGCCTTGGAAAATGCATTCCGGAACTCAGTGTCATCAAGCTTCTTAATCTGCAGCAAACCAGTCACCAGCATTTAAAAAATATTTAGGTATTTATTATAAATAACATAATCCAATATCCAAAGCTCATGACCAATTATCAATAATGTTCCCTTAAATAAAAAAGACGGTACAAGTAAAGAAGTAACTTACAGCATATTTCATATCATCATAGTTTGTATAATCTACAATCCCAGTAGTACCTATAAACCAATCACATTACGTTGAATAATCCCAAAAGTAATTTTGAAATGAGAAACTTTAAAAAATCAGTCTCTTTGACAGGATCAAATATCACTACTCCGACAAAGGCTACGACAAGTGAAATGATAAACGGGGAAAATAAGTTAGCAGCTTAAAAACTTCTCAGTTGCTGATACATCCAAACCTACAGCTGCATATGGATTGGTTTGGGTAGCTAGTCAGGGGAAATTAGAACCAAACCAAGCAAAATTGGTCAGGTAAATGTCATTATGATCTTAAGGAACAACTTGAACCAACCCGCTCTTGATTGGGTTGGTTTGGATAGAGTTCTATTGGTTTTAACGCGTAAAAATATACAAAAAAATATAAAAAAGATAGACGATGAGAAATTGTAAATGTTAGAAAGTACTCCACACAAATCAATGCCGGCCTTAAAAAAATCAAATCAACAAGTTGCTATGATTTAAGGATTCTAACATTACCAAATCAATAACATACTATTCTGAATTGAATAGCATAGAAGGTTGGTCTTTAAAATGCTGCAGTGTTGTGTTTTTGTTTTTTAAAAGTGAAACACATAACAACATAGTAACCATGTATTGTGTTATTTTGGATGGTCCGGTGGTTCCTTTGGTTCTATGGGTTGGCTTGGTTCCAACCAAAGCCAAATCCAAGTACGAAGCCAACATTGATTGGTTCTAGAAAAAAGAAACCAACCCAAGAACTAAGGTTTGGGTTGGGTTGAGTGGTTTTCTCGATTCTGCCAGAACCAAATCAACCAATGTGCAGCCCACCAAACCAAAAGAATACTTGAACAAAAAATCTCATGTAAATGTCCTGTACCTCTTCCTCCATCATTAAAAACTTGGGCAAAGCAAACATCCCCTGCCTTCCGCATGTGATCCTGCATTTAAAAAACATTGACTTAAAAGACATTACCTATAAACTCCAAAAAAAATACTATTCGACAAAACTTTGAAATGAACACAGTCTCACCTTAAGATCCTGCCAGGAAGCAGATGAGGGCAATCCAGTGACTTGCACTGCAAAAGGGAGGAATAAGATTTAAAAGCATATCAAAAGCATCCTCAAAAATACCAATTAAGTTTTTCAACAATCTACCCACCACGATAATCAGAACGCCTGGATAACCCACGTCCACCCCCACCACGTCCATTGCTATAACCACTATGTCGATCTCTCGAAGATGTGTTACCCCGCCCACCATGTGCAATCTCCACCTGCAAAGATACAAGTTTAAACAATATTGGAAACGCACTGTGTCTGTCTTTATCTTCATTTTTATAGGGTCATAACAGCTATCAGACCACTTCAACATGTAATTTGTAAGATGTAACAAACCCGTAATCGATGCCCATCAAAATCATAGCCATCACGCCCACGAATTGCCTCCTCAGCATCTTGAGCATCTTCAAACTGCAATAGTCATCCCTCCATTAGCATAAAGGGATAAAAGGGAATATATATCACACTGTAGCTCCAAACTCACCTCTACAAATGCATAGCCAGGTGGCCTCGGGGGAACCTTTAGGTCAATTTGAGCTATGTGTCCATACTGCAAAGTGAAATTTATAAAATAAGTAATAAATAGTTATGTATACATCAAACAATCTACTAATTGAGACAGCATATGAGAACTAAGAACTCCACTAAACATCCACAACAGGAATACATCCTACCTACACTGTCTCAAAAGAGGCCATTAAAAATTGTACCTTTCTGCAACTACCAAGCGTTATAATTATAATAATACTTAAGGCCACCTTTTGTTACCAATGTTTATTAAAATTCATTTCGTTTTAACACAAACCAAATTGTGTCAAATCACAGTTCAAATTGTGATTCGCTAAGCTAATTTTTGAATCGTGAGTCATAAATTGTATCAAATCCTAAGATTTAAAACATAATGAACAGTTGCTTACAATATATTATTTAAACTATGCATAATGTATATATAATGACAATATGAATAAAAAACAAAATCATAAATTAATCAATCATAAGTCCATTCCTAAGTGTCGTCATAAACAGATCCAGCACTCATGAGCTAATAAATAAGAAAAACCCATAAAACATAAGAAAACATATGGTGATGGAGACTGGCAACAGGAGACATTGGAGGAATTTTGTGTAATTCTTGCAGTCTATAGCTTCTGGACTAAATAGGCATTTTTTTACTGTAGGATTCCACCCACTTAATTGCAAATTAATATTCAGTAATTTCAATTCACAGTAACAAAAAAGCTTTTCAAATTTCAAAACTGAAATAGACTGAGTCATCAGCACTGCACGGACTGAAATTGGCTAAAAGTCATAACTTAATAAAAAACGCACCACACCATGTAATCTCAACTTTTGTTTTTCTCTTTAAAAGGAGACCTTTTTTTTCACACCTATGCTACCCAACTAATTCAACTGCTAAACCCACAAAGATGCAACAGTCATGAAATGTTTTTGTCCAGCAATTAACGAGCCACCACCTAATCGTGTGATTCAAGTGATTTGTGGTTCTGATTCTAGCTACCGAAACTTTTCCATGGTGATCCGCACCAATCCCTACCTTTTTAATATATGTTTTCGACACCCTTGAAACAAAATGAAATCCACAAATGGACAAACAAAGGCAGAGTATCATTTATGTATAGGTTCTAGCAAGTTTATGGCGTTCAAAAGCATGTAAGTTTGTCATCGGAAAATGGATCCAAATAGAAAAAATAAGTTATAACGCCTCCAACCCCTTCTCCAAAATACAAAATCCACAACCCCTTAACCACCATTATATAATATATAGCGCTTCCTCAATTACCCACAAGGACAATGAAGATCAAAATGAAATAATAACAAAGCACCTTGATAAACAAATCTTCCACTTCTCTCTCACGAATATCACCAGGTAGATTCCCAACGTATATAGTTCTACTCGAACGTCTGCTCATCTTTTCTGCAAAAACGTAATAAAATAAACGAAAATAAGCAACAACAAATTCCAATAAACAATAAAAATTTAATTTTGTTTGCCCTAGCACCCAATTCAAGACGAAATAAATCTAATTCAGCAACGAATTTCAACTCTTCATATGAAAAAAAAAACTAAGTAAAGCAAGAGAAAAAACATAGCGAAAAGGGAAATAAAGAAATAAATAAAAATCGAATTTTGTGGTTCAATCACAATAATTTAGAGTCAAGAGGAACGGAAAAGCTTCGGGGAATGGTAGATTGAATTGAGTGAAAGTGGATTTACCTTAGATTATTTGGAATTGATAACGTTGCAATCAGAGATTCCAAAATTAGGGTTCCAAAATTATTATAGTGTGCTATGACGACGGCTTCCAGATATTATGGCCGAGGAAGCTTCTAACGTGTAACAATTAAAAAAGGTGCATCTTGCACAATTTTATTTTCTCATTTAATTCAATAGAAAAGATATATGTATGAATTTTATATATTGTCACAATGTTATTTATCATTCATTTTTTATTATTATTGACTGTTCTTTAAATAAGGTAATTAAAATTGATAATAGATAATATATTAATTATGTATAAATTTTTATATTATTTGTATATGCATAGATATTACATTATTAATTAAAAAAGTAGTGGTCTAAATTAAAAGGTGAAAAAATTTATGAAAATGACAATCTTAACAATCCATTCTTCTTCATGGCCATCATTAGTATTGGTGAACAAGATCCAATCTACTCACATAAATGGATTGGCCGACAATGATTCGTCGTAGATATGGTCAGTTTTGTTGGGTTTAGGATCGAGTTAGAATTCAAACATTAGAATCAATTAATATTTAGGGTCACTAAGATGACCACTCATTCAATGTGTTTGTATTTGTGCTTATTCAATTGCGTATAAATTAATGATATCTCTTTGGTCAAAAGTTTTATAGCGTTCATAGTTGGGGTTTTAGGCAGATATATGAGTAATACACGAATTGACCATTGGAAAGCAGCCAAAAGGGTCATGAGGTACTTCAAAGGAACAAAAGACTATATGCTCACATATAGGAGATCAGAACAATTAGAGATCATTGGGTATTCTGACTCCGATTTTGTGGGATGTCAAGATAGTAGACGATCTACTTCGGGCTAAGTTTTGTCTGTTGGCTGGTGGTGCAGTTTCTTGGCATTCTGCCAAGCAAAATCTTGTTGCATCATCCACCATGGCAGCTGAATACATAACATGTTATGAGGCATCACTTCAGTCTTCATGGCTAAGAAATTTTGTCATTAGGCTGCGGATTGTGGAAAGAATTGAAAGACCACTGAAGTTATATCGTGACAATAAATCAGTCGTGTTGCTCTCCAACAACAATAGGAGTTCAGCAAAGTCAAAACACATCGACATTAAGTTCCTAGTTGTTAAGGAGAAGGTACAAAGTGGACAGTTTTCCATAGAACATTTAGGGCATTAACTCCATGATTGCAGATCCTCTTACAAAAGCTATCACACCCAAGGTCTTTCATGAGCATACTGCTCACATGTGTGTTCTGCAATGTGAGGATATTTTGGTTTAGTGGGAATTAGAATGTGCGCATATTTTATTATGTTCTATGTAATTTCGGTATTATGTATGGATACTTTGTATTCAAACTTCAGTTGATTAATCATTCAGTTTAGTATTCTGTCTTTATGCTTTGTACAATAAGGTTTATGTTATTACTAAGGATCTCACTAAAGTTAAGTAGAACCAGTTGAAAATTGACATATATTCATGTGATTTTTATGCTACACATTTCATGATTATCTATGTCATTTAGTTGTGTCGATATTGGTGATCATTGTTGTTGAATTAGTCATGATTGATATAGCAAAATTTACTGTGATTCGATATGGAGATAGGACTAATTGACGGAATAATTTAGGTATGCATGAGTCATAATGGCAATATTTAAGCGCGCAATAAGGATAACACATATGTAGAATCATATGTGTGACCAGTGGGAGATTGTTAGAATTTCTGACAATATATGAGTCACAAATATAATTCTATAATTGTGTTATGGCCATTATGTAATTAGCCAAAATATAAAATGATCTTCAGTAATTTAATCTGGTGGCTAAAGCCATATGTGTCATGAAATAATACAAGTGTAGATATACTCAGTCAACTTATGATTTGATGAAGGACTGAATCAGAATTATTGCAACTAAAGTAGTAACCACTACGAAGTTACTTTTATGGGTTATGGTCCTCATTTGTAGAACAATGGGTTTTGGTTGAGTGGATAATGAGAATAAAGGTGTGTTATAAACAAGGACTTGTTTATAAGGCAATAACACACAACACTAAGAAAGAATAATCTCACATCAAGCAATGGGTTCACTCTCAAGCTCTTGGCTTTCTCATTCCCTCTCTAGAGAAGCATAAGGAAAACCTTTTCGGCGCTCTAACATCTGGAAGATCATTACACCCTCGTACCTTCGAGATTTCGAAATGGCTCAACAAGGTATGTTCTTCTTCTTCACCATGAAATCACTTGGGGTTTCTTCATTTTGGGTCATGGTCGTTCCATATGAGTTTATGTATGAGCATAAACATTAGGTTATTGGAACGAAGCAATGACCATAAGGACTTCCGCATTCAATCTAATGATTATGGTCGGAGAAATTCTCCAACAAAATGTTGTTATCAGTAATCGAACTTTTATCCTTTTAATCTTTCTCATAATCTAACAACACCTTATATCATTCGATCAACCACTTATTCCATCAGGTGTAATGAAAAAACTTTGTTAATTGATTAATAGAAAGCTAACCCTAATATAATCTTTATATGTGGGCCCGTACAAAATAATAAGTTATCTAAGATCATTGTGGCCCCTATTAATAGAATCTAGTTTTTGGCCTTTTGGTTAGGCATAAAAGATGCAATTTCGTCATGTCAATTTTTTTCTTCAAGAAGAGGCAAGCATGAAAAAGACCTCATGTAATCAAACCTAACATAAGGTATTTGTGCCAATCAGATTAAGGTCCCATTCGGCTACCTACTTGTCTTCATCTCCTTGAGCCTAATAGTTTCATTTTATATATTAACGTTATATCACATATCATTAGTATTTAATGATTATCAACTCTCCAAAAATAATACAAATGAATGATATAATATTATTTGTGTATAAATTTTTATACTAACAATACATATATATTACACACTTCAATTTTATTAATTAACATCTTTTGGCATGAAATAGCAATTAGAAGTTAAGTACAATGAAAGGTGATATGAGTTATTACCCTTGTTGTTTGTTGGGTGGATGAAATATAGATACGGAAGATACTTAGCCGAAGGGAATTTAATATTTCAAATGTGGATGGAGAAACTTGTGAAAATTTTAGTTCAGCAAACAATTAATGTCTCAACGTTTGTTTTTTATTTCCCTTTTTAATTCTATTCTATTTATAAATTACTAGCGTTGACAGGCACTTCGTGCTCGTCGACCCGCATTCTTATTTCCTAATATTAAATATTTAAGAGAATCGTATTATATTTTTTATGATAAAAGAAATATGAAAATAAATTGTAATTCTTTTAAAAAACTACATTGATAATATGATATTTTTAGGTATGTAACTTTCTCTAACTCCTATTAATATTTTTTATTATGTATAAAACCATTGTAATAATAGTTAATTAGAAGGGTAAAATAGGCAATAAAAAAATTACACCATATTAGGTAGTTATAAGATGTTTTGGCTTTATATATAGTATAGATATAGATACTAAGTACATAATATAAAACATTTTATATTTTCTCATACTAATTCTTCTATTTACCAATAGACGATTGTCTAATAATATAAGATCTCATTAGATCCTCAAGTATCATACTAAATCAAAAGTTTAACTCATGCGAACTACATTTGTTGAGAGAGACAATCATACACTTAAAAACGATTAATTTTTTACCCATAAAATAAAAATACCCTTAATTATACAAAAAAAAATAATACTAATACTTCTATTTAAGGTTAGGTTTCAAAATATTATGAACCAAAGTGTTTTTATGGACATCCAAACAACATGTTATGAAGTAAGTAGTTTCCTATACAGTTTGTCAATTTTGGTTGTACATATAACATGTCTATGCTAGAAAAATCAAATATTTTGATCTTATCAAGACTAGAGAGACACTCCCTATCCATTCACATGTCACTACCTTTCCCATCTATTTTAGTTCACCACCCATATCCCTTTTTATAATTGCAATCACTACCCTCTTAAGTCCTTAAAGTGAGTCATCCGGAAAAGATTATGACATACGATTTTAATTTTTTTTAATACTACAAAATTTAAATTATCTTTAAATAAAAAATTATAAATCATCAAAGCAACTTACACATTACATTTTAGTATTGGACTTTTCGGCAGAAGAGAATCCAAACCCCTATTAAATACCCACCTATAAAGCTAAATCTCATTCTAGTTCTCAAACTTCACTAGAAAATCAGGAACTATATAATAATACCTAACTCTTCTATTCTGATCTTAAACACTCAGAGTACCAAACTAGCATCACAACTACCTTCTATTTTCATATTTCATCATCTTCTTTCAACTTCTACATTGTAATTCTGTGAATAAAATGATCATAATAGCACGTTTCATGTTACTTGCATTGCTTTTTTCATTCCTAGCAAATACTAGCCAAATGGTATTTGCAAAAGGGAGTGATGAAGTTCAAGAAGCTTGCAAGGTAACAAGGTATCAAAACCTTTGCATACACTCTCTATCACAATTCTCTAACACTTCAGGAAGAAGCCCAAGTAAATGGGCACGTGCAAGTGTTTCAGTAACAATAGAAGAGGTCAAGAATGTTCAAACATATCTTCAAAAATTGAACAGAAACATGAGTATGAGAGGAAGAAATAGAATTGCACTTTCAGATTGTATTGAATCTTTTGCAGATGCTATTGATGAGCTTCACAAATCACTTGGTGTGCTTAGAAACCTAAGTAAAAGCATATTTAGTACCCAAATGGGGAACTTAAATACATGGATCAGTGCAGCACTCACTAGTGAAGACACTTGCATTGATGGATTTGAAGGCCAAAGTGAGATCCAAATCAAATTGCTGCGAAATCGGGTTCGGAATGTTTCTTGCATAACAAGTAATGCTCTTGCTCTTGTTAACAAACTTGCCACTACTGGTATTGGAAGCATCACAGATCCATAGAAGACTTGAAATGGGTAACATGACACTATAGATGGTAGATATAGTAATGTATTATTCATGAAATATAGGTAGGGTTATCGACCTATCGACACTTCTAAATGTATATTCATATTTAACAACAAAAAAGTATAATCCTTTAGTAGAAAATGTGAGTATGTAATTCCGAATATCAATATAAGATCCTTAAAATATTTACTTGTTTCATTTTTAATCCTCTAGGAAATATGACATTGAGATTAAATAGAGAAAGCCTAGCTATGATAGAGATATATACGAATATGGAATTTGATTCAACTATACCACTATGGATTGGATTTTGCTTGGTCTTTGTAAATATGATTATAATAAAAAAATTACTTTTATTATTGTGACTTTTGAGCATGTCTTTATAATTAGGGAATGGAGTATCTCCTTGTATAAGGAGATAAGTTATCTCCTCCCGCCAATGAAATCATGACATGTGTCATATTTCATCATTTTCAATAAAAATA
Organism: Lupinus angustifolius; assembly: GCF_001865875.1. NCBI lineage: Eukaryota > Viridiplantae > Streptophyta > Magnoliopsida > Fabales > Fabaceae > Lupinus > Lupinus angustifolius. Next base: position 16,171,742 of record NC_032024.1, read on the forward strand.
TTTTAAAAAATAAACAAAATAGCACATATGTCACATTTTTACTGGCTAGAGGAGATAAGTTATCTCCTTATATAAGGAGATACATTATTCTCTTATACTTATCATATGATATTTCTGTGAGTTATAGTATCAATCAAATTAAGGCCCATTCTTAAAAGCAATCTAGTTAAAGAAAGAGATATATCTCATATGCTAATGAGGAATTTGGTTATTGTAAACTCACTTTTAATTTTAAACTAAATTTGCAAACCAAGTGCATCATGACTTAGTTTTGAAACTACAACTCAAATATGTAGCGTGAAAGGTTTAAGAAATGAAGAGAAAAGATGAGCAATTCAAACATTGAGATAAATAAATCAAATGCATATATATTTGGTCATTGGGAAAAATATGATCATTTATAAGAATGTTGTAATTAATTAAATCTCACAGTTCACTGGTAAGAATTAATTACCAATCCACAACAATCAATTATCACTTCAAAAACATATATACTAATACATTAGTGCTCATTGTAATCCATTACGCTCACACATATCATTAACTTAAATCAACTTTTATTTTAGTTATTCACTTTGGTCAAATTGTGATTTTACCTTTAACTATTATTATTTTTTTCAATTGATATGCCTTTCAAAATTGCAACTTTAGTATTCGAGAACTCTTTGTATTTTTATTGTTTTTAATTTGAAGTAAATATTTACTTTCTTTGCGGAAAAATTTCATCCAAATCAATTTAGATCTTGTTAGTATAAAAAATTCAACCTAGTCCCCTGGAAAATAAATTTGTCATACATGTTAATCTATCCGTTAGTTTGACTCTGTTTCAATTAATAAACATTTGCATGATTCTCCCATCCCTCGTAGACTTGTATAAGAAAAAAATATCTACATAAGTTTTGTATAACATTTAAGTAAAGATAAATCTACATTATAAACATTGTTGTAAAAACCAACTTCGACCGACCAGTTGAACTGGAACCAAACAATAAATTGGTCTAAGCCACATGTTAGATTGGCTATGCAAAGGAACCGGTACAAATCGGTGAGTCTCTGCCGAATTTTCAAAAAACTAGTGACTTTGTCGGTTCTTGGTTGAACTGGTGAGTTAACTATTATTTTTTCACAAACTAACAAGTTACTCATGCATTTGCATGGACCAATATTTTTTGTTGGATGGTTAAGAGCACATATTACATGTGCATTCACATAGTTAAGAATACATATGTTACTTGTACATTCGTATGGTTAAAAAATATATATGTTACTAGTGCATTTGTATTGTTAAGAACAAACATGTGATATGTGCATTTTAATGGTTAAAAGCACATATATTATCCATATATTCACATGGCTAAAAAAATACATATTATCTATGCAATCACATAGTTAGAACACATATCACCCATATATTCACATTATTCAGAACATATGTGTTACTCGTATTATCAATGCAAATACAAATTTATAAAATGATTAAATGTTATATTATTACATTATTAAATGTTATTATTAAATAATATATTGGGTAATGAATAATGAATAAGTGTGTATTTTTATTCGGTGAGATGATGTACTTTAAGAAAGTTGAGTGCTTCAGGAAGGAAAATTTTGGGTGAGTTTGTGAGACGTGTCATGGAAAGACGTGACAAAACTTTTTTTATTATATAGTATATATAGATTCTTATGATTCTATATTCCTTATCCTATCTTATTTCCCAACTTTAAATCATAACCATTCAAATGTAAAACAATCTATCTCTTAATATTTGATTTAGGGTTCCAACGATTCCTAACTTTCTAAAATCATTAAATGAACCGAACTTAAATAGTTTCAAATAAAAAAATAGAACTGAATCACGAAACTGAGTCGAACTCCATTTTTGTTATTTGGTTACTGGTTTCACAATTTAAACTGAAACCACTTACACCCCTAAGAATACCTCACCTTCAATCAACCATGGGATATGTCACCCTCAACAACAACAATAAAGATACATAATTCTCATAAAAAAAAATTGAGACATATCACTTTAAATTTAAGATTTGATATTTGGTTCTATATGAGATACATCGCTCTTAACAACAATAAGATGAATAGAAGGATCCAAAGATGGAGTTGAAACTCTCTTTAACTAAAAATATGCAAATTGGAGAACAATTAACAGATGCGTTACTACAATGATTCTTGATAAGAGGAAATACTTAATGAGTTTCAAAATTAAGGTTTAAAAATTTGCTTTAAAACGTGTATTTATAGATAGAAGATGAGCAATTCAATCATGGAGATAAGTAAATCAAATGCATATATTTTTGGTCGTTGGGAAAATATGACAAGCGATGATCATTTATAAGAATGTTGTAATTAATTAAATCTCACAGTTCACTAGTAAGAATTAATTACCAATCCACAATAATCAATTATCACTTCAAAAATATATATACTAATACTTGGTTAATTAGAATATTTGTTGTAGTGAATGAAATATGTATTGTATTAAGTGTACTTTATATTATATTTTTGTTTTTATTTATTTGACAAATGAAAATGAAGGTGAGATAATGATTAACATGTTGATGATGATTACATATGATTATATAATTTTTTTTAGAAATTAAAGTGTTAAGGATAAAATAGGAAAACAAAAATTATAACATAAATAATTATATCATGTTTTCTCTATAGTATAAGTATAGATTTTCACATTGATTAAATAGTGATTTTGCCTTTGACTGTTATTATTCTTTTCAATTGATATGCCTCTCAAAATTGTAATTTAGGAGGGAAAATTTTTAGTGAGGTTGTGACATGTGTTATGGAATAAGGTGGCATAATTTTTCAGTGAGGTTGTGATGTGTTATGGAATAACGTGGCATAATTTTTATTATTTATACTAGCAAGATACCCGTGTGAATTTATAGGGCAATATTTTTTTACTACATGGTTAAGAACATATATATTGTTTCTCTAAGATAACACTTCAAAATTTGTTATTTTGAATTAAAAGAAATCACTTATGTGTTCAATAATTTCAATAATTGATGCAAGTATTATCTTTGATTATAAAAATTCTTCATTTTTAGCGATATTGTAGATCTAGATAAATACTTTGAACTATGACATCTATTGAATTATCAAAATTAATAAATGTATATGTCATTAGGTAGAGAGTGACCTATTTATGAGAATTGTAAAAAAAATAAATAATATAATTTAACTAATAATATTAATGTTATTATATTTGTTGTGTTAGTGATTATGTACAATTACAGTATTTTATTATACTATTTTAAAATTGTATCATTGTCTTGATTATATGTCTTTATCCATACAATTTTTATACAATAATATTTTAATAATCTTCAGGGAATGATAAATGACACATAAAATGAGTAAATGATATTATTTGAAAATGTTTTAAGATTTATTTAAATATGTAATTACTACATAATCCATTTACTATAATTAAAATATTTTTTCAAATTTTCCTAACAACTTTAATACATAATTTTAAAATAGAAACTAAATCATCGTAAGTAAGAGGATGGATCCACTTACTTCAAGAGTAAATTTTTTAAACTTACTCCTCATCCTAACCATCAATTATAGATAAATTCAATGGTTTGAATTAGTGAGTAGATCTAAACGATTAATTATCCCTATAATTGATGACCAAGATGAAGAGTAAGTGTAAAAAACTAAAAAACTTACTCTTCGAGTAAGTGAATCCTCACTCCATAATTAGTGTCCCTAATTCCTTAATTATAGGAAAGGGAACATTTAGGAATTATCAACTTTCCTTCTGATTAATATTAAAAATAATTATTTTTATGAAATAAATTAAATGTCAAGAGATATCTTTATTAATTCTAATATTATAGTTTACTCTATTAATAATAAGATTTGATTAATGATATTAAAGTTTTTAAAAATAGCTAGATGAAAATGTTTTAAAATCTATTTAAATAATTAGTATTAAAAATTGTTATTTTTAATAAATAAATTCAATGTCTATCATTTTTATGTTAGACATAATAACAAAATATTTATTTATTAATTGTAATATGATAGAATATTCTTTCAATTAATAATAATTAGAATGTTAGTATTTGTTTCGTGTGATAATCGAACCTTAAATCTCCTTAACTCCACCGCAACAATCAAACCACATTGTAACTCATTTTTTTATTGTTTTAAATTTGCTATGGGTGAGGCTCGAACCCACAATTTCATACACTTCATTCCTTTAACTCTTTCACCTTAACCATCATATCATCATACGACGCTCCAAATTCCTTATTTCATTATTAATGCCCCAAAATTCTTTGGTTTCAGGAACGTAAGAAAACTATCTACATTTCTTCTAATTAGTATTAAAAATTGTTATTTTGTGAAATAAATTCATTGTCTATCATTTTTATGTGAATAAAATTTTCAACAGATTTCCATATTAATTATAATATCATAGTTTATTCTTTCTATTAGTAATAAGATTAATTTTCTACTATTTATGTTTTAAAAATGATTAAATGATATTAATTGTTAATATTTTAAGATCTATTTAAATGTGTAATTGCAACATATTTTATTTAATGTATTTAAAATATTTTTCAAAATTTCATAACAACTTTAGTACACAATTTTAAAGTAGAAACTAAATTATAATTAATGCATATTTATAACAAATGATTTACATTATATTACATAACAATTTATAATGATTGTTATTTCTGATATGTTTTAATTTATGTTGGTAATTAACTCTTTCCGTTTTGTAACTGTATTAAAAAAATTTAAATTTTTTTATTTATTCATGAGTTTTGAATCATATGTTATATTATATTATTTATAATGCAAAATAAAATATAAGTGAAATTAATTATTATTGCACAAATTTATTAGTTATACATCATTGAAAAGAGCAAGGCATTAGGCCCATTTGAAACGGTGTGTTTTTGTAGAATGAAGTCATGAACCCTTGTTTTCAACTTCTGCGTACTCTTGGAATAATAATAATAAATATCTTCTGATATTTGCAATCATAGCCACTTCTACTTTCAAAATTGTGCTGCAACAACCTTAATCATAAAATCTGGTAATTTAATTCAATAAACTTGTTCCTATCCTTTTCCTTTTACTGTCATAATTATATTGCATAGGAAAAATTGTTTGGTATTTTAGGAAGTTCTGTTTGTTCCAGTTATTATTATATAGTATCTATAGATAGATGCTGATAATCCTATATTCCTCAATCCTATCTTATTTCTCAACTTTAAATCCTAATCATTCAATGTAAGAAACAATTTATCTTTTAAAGATTCCAGCAACTCAAAACGACGTGGTTTTCAATTGGATTTTTTCTATCAAAAGAATACTCTAAATACAAGGTTGTTTGACTGAAACCCTTATTCCCTTCCATGCTTGCTATCCAGACCAAGCCTCAATCCGTCATTGTCTTCTCTTTAAGGGTATGGTTTTCCTCTTCTATTTGTTTATTACTTTTTCTAGTGCTCTTAATCTTGATTGATCGGAAGTCTTTTATGTAAAAGTCTACTATGTATTTTGTAAGACACTAGGAATCGGGAATATCGTATTAAATTCATATGTTTCTTTAATCCTTAATGGGTAATTTCTCTGAAATTTTGACAATGGAATACTTATACATGGATAATGTGTCTGAAAATTTGCAAAATAGACGACGGAAATTTTGATATTGGATACATGAAAAATCGTGATAGGCATTTGTTGGCATCAGTTACATGTAGTTACATGTGTGATGGACATTTTTTGTTGTACTATATATTGGATACATGAAGTAGGGTTGTATGTTTGTAGGTTTGTCTCCAACCACCCCTTCTTTTTTTACACTCTGAAAACTCCAACCAAGCGCAACCATGGCAGAAACAAAGAAGCAAAAGTCCAGAGATGTCCAGAGAAGAGAGAAAACGAGGCCAAATTGGAATTCGAAGAATATGAAATCCTTCAAATCCAAAACTCAAGGCAAGAAAACCGGTCCTCATTTACCTTCGTCGCTTAAAAAAGAGGTTGAACGTTTAAACCCTACTACCAACTCTTTTGATAGCGGCAAAGAGTTAAATTCCGATTATGAAAATGGAGAAGAAATTTTGGTTAAGGATTTGTATGAGTACGAAGAAGAACAGGCTGAGGAAGAATCGAAGAAGAACAAGCGTTATGATGCTGGTTCTGTTGATAAACTTGAATATGAACTCCCCGATGATCTTTCCGATGACTTCAAGGTGAGTGTGTTTCTGCCTTTGTAGTATTTATTTTGTTGTAAATTAATTTGCAAAATTTAGAGTTTTTTAATTAATTTGTATATGTTAATTTAGAGTTTTTTAATTAATTTGGAGAAGGAATTAGGGATGTGAGTGTTTTAAGTAGATCTGGAGGAGGAGGAAGTGAAGTTGTTGATGTTGTTGTTGTTATTGTTAGAGTCTTCGGATTGGAATCGGAAAGAGGTGGTGGATTTAGGGTTTGGGGAGGAGGAGGAGAAGGAGGGGGTGCTGGTGGAGGTGGAAAAGTAGATGGAGAGAGCATATGGTAGGATAACATTATGATACCTGTCTGCATATTAATAAAAAAGCTGAATTTTAGGAGAAACTGAACAAATCTGTCAAAACCAATTTTGGAGAATTACTCATTTTTAGAATCGTAAACAAACAGACCCTAAATTTTCCCAAATGCGCATGCAACTTTAGTTTGCAGTACCTCATTGCTTTAGTGCTTCATTAATTTTATATTTCAACTTATCCATTGTGTCTGTACTAGTTCACTGTCATTTATGTGCCCAATTGTATTTCTAGGATGAGGATGTGGAATCTGAAGATGATGACGACGATGATATGAGTAAGAATCGAACTGCCGCGAGTAATGAGTCGGAAGAGGAAGATGAAGAAAGGCATGCAAGGATGTTACAAGGAGTTACTGGTATGCCCACCGAGGCTTTTGAAGGTAAGTATATTAGTATTTAACTTTTGTTTGGCCCATTATTTTGGTTAGAACATAGAAGCAAGTCAGTTTTCTGTCCTATTTATTGGAAAACAATTAGTTATACGAGATGCATTTGAAGAAGTTTTTAACATGCTAGGATGTCAATTTTAAACTTTTTGAGACAAGTTCTGAACACCTTTTGTACGGAGTTAATCTGATTCAGAGATATTTTTCTCATTTAACTGTTAATCCATCCACACATATGTTTTTAAGTTAGTTCAAAAAAAAGTGTGTATATGTACATCTGCTCCGATTTTGGAGACATGTGAGTAAAATGCTGAAGCAAGTTTTCTATATGAATGCTTCCTACAGAAAAACACAGTGCTGTTACACCACAGTCTGTCTATTGTGTTGATTCTAGAACAATGATGCACTTGTAATTTTAATCACAATGCAGAGAAGAGGAAGAATAAGAAGATGAAGGATACTGTTTTACCGGAGCTTTATCAAGAGTCAGAATGTAATTCTAGCCGCGATGTTGTGAATGGTGATGGACTCATTACCATCGAGGATCTTCTGAATCCTCTTCATGAAAAACCTGGTTTTGGAGAACTTAGGAAGAGAATGAACGAAATTGAGAAGAAAGCTAGGACTATTCATGCACCTCTGCCAAAGGCAGATCAAGCAAAGATAGAGAGAAGGGCAGCATATGAAAGATCAAAGAAAGATGTCACGAAATGGCAGCCCATTATTCAGAAAAATAGAGAGGCACCAACTGTCTTCTTTGATGAAAATGTAGATTTAGGGTTTTCAACTGTTGGAGCAATAGCTTCTGAATTCGAACCCAGAACTGAATTTGAGATGAAAATGGCTGCACTAGTTCGTGATGACAAAGTTATGGAAGCTCATAAAAAGGACGGGTCTAGGCTTCTTGAAATGAACATGGTATGAATATGTAGATATTAGTTGACATTACTTGAATGAACTTGACATTTCAGATTCTAGCTGATCGTTGAATAGTATGATGAAATTGTCTTGGTTTCTATACTTCCCCCTAATTTCTGTTGTATAACTAAAATGTCTTAAATATTCATCGCTGAAGTTGCTTGTAAGCTTAAATTGATGTGATGCATATAGTGTAGAATTGCTGCATTTCAATTCCTTTATATAGTTTATAATGCCCGACAGGTCTCTGTTGAAGATGAAAAGGATAGGCAAAATCGGATTGCTAAAATGCATAGCCTTCTTTTTCGTCATGAACGTAAGGCAAAACATATGAAAAAGATCAAGTCTAAAACATATCATCGTTTGTTGAAGAAAGATAGACTGAAGGAAGAATCTTCTCGGATTGAAATGGACCCTGAAGCCGCTAAAGAATATGCGATGAAACAAGAGCGCCAAAGGGCAGAGGTATGTAGTCTCTCTAAAGAAATAAGATCTGCAGAATTTTTGCTTTGCTAATGCTGTTTACTGATATATCTATTGTTTTATCAATTAAGAGAATAATTGTGTCTACCAATCCCTTTCTCACTTACCTCAGGAACGCATGACTCTGAGACACAAAAACCAGAATCGGTGGGCTAAGCGTATTTTACAACGTGGGTTAAGTAGCCAAGATGAAGGAACTCGTGCAGCCATAGCTGAACAACTTCAAAGGCATGCAGCGTTGTCTAGGAAAATGCACTCTATGAAGGATAGTAGTAGCAGCAGTGATGATACTAGTGATGAGGATGAAAACTCTGATGGATCTGATCAGGATAGGGTTTCTAAGCTTTTGGGAAAAGCAAAAGAGAAGACAATGAGAGTGTTAGAGGAAGAGGATGAAGTTCCCAAGTCAGGATTGCTTTCTTTACCTTTTATGGTAATTACTGATTCCTTCTCAACCTTATTTTATAAAAAGAATACTGAGTTACCTATCCTCTATTCCCTTGGTTTTTTATGTTCCTGATCCTGAAAAGATGTGTTTAAACTAAAATTGTTTACGTGGATAATTATATGTCTAAATAAGATTTTGTTTCATTAGCACTGGAAAAGGGAGAACCACCAGCTATGAGGAAGATATATATCTCCGGCTTCTGTTAATCTTGTTGTATTGTTTTCTTTGCTATAAAAAATCTTAGGAGTTGCAAATTGTCAGTTAGAAAGTTTTTCTTTGTGATTTGTCATTTGTGGTCTCTTGATTTGTTATGTGCAGAGGCGTGGATTGGAGAAAAGAAAAGAGGCAGCTGTTGAAGAAGCCAACATTCTTATTCAAGAATATGAAGATTCCTTGATGAAGCTGGGGAGTTCTGGTGGCTCAGAAGATCCAAAAGCTGCTTCTGTCAGTGGCAGAAGAGTATTTGGAACAGCTAAGCCCCAGATTTCCGATGCAGGCAATAAGGTAAAATCAGATAATATTCATGGCAGCAGTGATAGCGAGGATGACATGAGGGACAACAAAAGAAACGATATAGAGAATGGGGAAGGCAATGTTTTGCAGACGGATGTAAGCATTGATTCAGTATTAATTCAAGAAGACACTGATAATCACCAGGAATCTTCTTTTAAGGTGAGGAAATTTCATTTTTAAACCTTTTCTTGGGTTCATCGTGTCTTGCTTCATAGTTGTGAACTTGTGATACATGTTATGCATTTTTTTGTTCACAGAACTTCGATGAGATTATTACAATTCCCGGGCCAGAATCTACATATGAAGTTTCCATATTTGCATCAGATACATGGCAAAAGGTTTGAATGGTTTTAATTTTTGTATTCTCATTTAGGTTCCATAGATGTGAGAGTTCTAATGTACTTATGGTGAGCAGGCAAAGAACAAAAATGAAGGCAAAACTATCAAGAAGTGTTCAAAGCTTACAGGTCCTGCTAAGCAAGATGTGAAGGTACGAACTCTCTGTAGTGTTGAGAATATCTACCCTGTTGCTGGTTTTGCCGTAACCTTTTCTCATTCTATGTCCTATGGTCTTTGATTGTTGTTATTGTATGTCCTAGGATACTGAAAAGGAATTTGGAGAGGATAGTGATACAGATAGTGAAGGACAGATGGTGGATGGAATTCTGTCTTCTGGATCTAAACTGTCATATGAGCTTCCTTCTCAAAAGGAACTCATTCAACAGACTTTTGCGGGAGATGATGTAGAAGATGATTTCGAAAAGGATAAACAGGAGATCCTCAACAGAGAAAATCCAGAGCCGGAAAAGCCTGTATCACTTCCTGGATGGGGCCAATGGACACATATACAGCAGAAGAAAGGTGAACCATCTTGGATGCTGAAAGAGCATGAAAATGCCCAGAGGAAAAGGGCAGAAGCTCTAAAAAGGAGGAAAGATGCTCAACTAAAAAATGTGATCATCTCTGAGAAGTTAGATAAGAAGGTTAGTGGCAGTACAATATTTTTTTACCTTGTTCTTTTCAAATGATATATGAAATTGATTTCATGCATGTAATTCATTTGCTTTCCAATAAGAATTTTGAGTTATTCTTGATTGGCATATTTCTAAATATGATATTTGGCAAAGGCAGCTAACTCATTAATATTTTAATAATAATAATCTTAGTATTATTGTTAATATTATTATTTATTGCTAATATGAGTAAATTACCCACTTCCTCATATTGTCTTCAAAGCATTGGTTGGACTCTATTAATTTAATATGAACATGATTTATGATAGCAGAGCATTATGGCGTTGTTTGATCTATGTAGCCGACCCCACCTAGTGGGATTCATGCTTGATTATTGTTGTTGTATAACTTGTATTATTGAAAACTTCTTTGTATTCATAAAAGGGTTGCATCAAATGTGAATGTTTTGCTCTTTTCTTGACATGTAAGGATGAAGAAGTAGGAATGACATTTGAACACAACATAAGTTGTTGCTATAATGACTCATTTAATGATTCAGTTAGGCTTGATATTATTTTAGAATTAGTCGTAGCAGTTTTTTCGTGAATATAATGGAATTTTGGTAGGTTCTTATGATATTGGAAAGATATGTGTAAGGCAAAGTAAAGTACCTGAGAAAGTAGCATTCTATTAATGTTATGGTTGTTGGTGTTTGATGTTGATCTTTTCTTGCTGTAATTACTTTATCTTTTGGTAGACCTTGATGCTCTAATTTCATTTTAATACTTTCTTTTGAATATGGCAGGCCGAGAAGCTCCATACAAAAGCATTACCTTTCCCTTTTACTTCCAAAGAGATGTTTGAACAGAGCATGCGTGTACCTATTGGACCTGAATTTAATCCAGCAACTGCAATTGGACTGCTTAACAGGCCCGAGGTATGTGCTTGAAAACATTTCCTTGGCAAACTGAATATCCTTCAGTTTTCTAGCATTAAATTTTCACAATTTAGCCCTTATTCAAAGTAGCTCAAATTAATATTTGGAAAGTCCTGCTGGTCTCCTTTAGAGTAGAAAAGTCCTTAATTGATGGGATACTGTCAGTAGTTTCTGTCTTTTGAGTCGAAACTATTTGGAAGAAATGCAATTATCCAATGTGTGTTTTCTCTTGCTAGATTGTAAATTGACTCTTGTACGTGCAGGTGGTGAAGAGACCAGGTGTTATTATAAAACCAATAGAGTTTGAGGAAGTGAATCCTCATGAGCAACGCAGCGAAGACAAGCATAGATTGAAGAGGAGTAAAGGCGAAGGTGACAAATCCGTAAAAAAGATGAAAGTTGACCGGAAAAGGTAATCTTCCTGTAGTTTGTGTTCTATTCCGGTTGTAGAAATATTTTCAATTCGGTCCAAGGGAAGGCATTGATTGAACTATGCGAGGTTAAAACAAAAGGCCTAAGAAGGAAGGAAGCAGAGAAGTATCTTAATAGGGAAGTTTATGATAGACTATAGTATCCAAGGAAGAGAATAAAATAGAATTCAAGATATCTATGAAAACTGTTATTGATTAATTTTATACTTGCTGAAAATTTCATGTTTAATTTTGTCATTAGTTTTTCCACTTGATATTAATATATATATGCTCATTAAAAGCTTTTTTCTTTGGTGGTTTTAAAGATATAATTTAACGTCAAATATTAATTCAAGTTTCAAAACAGTTATATCAAATCTTTAACATAAATATTAATATACTTTCATTCATTAGGTGGCAATGCTAGCCCAAGGAAAATATAATAATATCCTCTATTTTATCAAATGTAAAATATTATAGAGTATTTAATGAAAATATATTATTAACAAGATGTTTGTCTAGTGATATAAATTTATGCTAAATCTCTAGGATAACAAAAACGTTAATAATTCGATTCCTCGGATCAACACTTATTAGAAAAGACAACCATGCATCTCGAAAGAAATTAGTTTCTTACTCAAAAAAGTTAGAAAATACCTTTAATAATACAAAAAATGACAATATATCCGTGCATTTGCATAGGTTGCTTTGTATTGCTTCTATTGAATTCAAATTAGTACATTATAAATTGAAATTGATTGTCATGCATAAGGTAATTAGATGAAGGAAAACTTTACCAGTAAAAATTAAATATTGAGAAGTTGTGACGAAAATAGACAAAATATTGACTTATAATAAAAAATAAAATGAATGACTTAAAGGAGAGAAAAATATTAGATTTTTTACCTATGAATTAAACATGGAAAAGTTTTGAGGAATGTAGAAAAAATGTTCGACAAAAATAAAAGTTAAGTGAGTAACTGAAGGAAGAGAGAAAATTTAAAAAAATCCTATCCGTAAAAATATTAAAGGATATTTGAGTATATCGTTCAAGAAAATAATAATAAAATAAATTAATATCAATGTTAAAGGCAACAAATGTTATATACTAGGAAGAGATGATGAGGTTCCCTTGGTTTATTATGTGTTGTATGCATGTATTAAGAATTTATAACGAGCAATTGAATGGCTAGTCCATTCTTCTCTATTTTGCGGCCCATTCTTATTGAGTTAAGATCTAGATAAATATACCTAAAACAAAAGGAAAAAATAATATGATTTAACACTTTTATTTTAGAGATATAATAAAATGACATTTTTACCTCTATATACAAATGCAAAAAATGTTCACTTGTCTCTCTCCCATTCTTATTGCATTTACCTAAAGTGGTTAGTTTCTTGTGTGGCTAACATCCTATTGTCATTCTTATTGCATTCATATAATTACTTATCTCTTTAAATCTCTATTTACAAAGCTTTTGATTATAACTTGTTTGGGATACAGAATAAACTAATCCAAACATGATATTCCGAAATACAAATTAACAAATACAAACTGTAATTTTGCAAATTAATTTAAAAATAAATACTCCAGATGATGAACCATTCTCACCTTAAAATCATTGAAAGATCATCAGGAAGTTCATACTCGAGTTTATCAACATAACCAATATCATAACGCTTGTTCTTCTTAGATTCTTTCTTTCGTGTAGTTTGTGTTATGTTCCAGTTCTAGAAATATTTGCAGTTCGGTCGAATGGAAGACATTGATTATAATATGCTTGAGGTTAAAACAAAAGGCCTAAAAAAGAAGGAAGGAAGTTTATGGTAGTATCCAAGAAAGAGAATAAAATAGAATTCAAGAGAGAGGGTGGACCCTTTATGTATTTTACTCACATAAATTGTTAATGATTAATTTTATAGTTGATGAAAATTTCATATGTTTAATTTTCTCTTTGGTTTTTCTACTTATATTAAAATATATGCTCAAGGTAGTGTGGGATAGACTTTCTCATTGATATACTGTAATGGTATTTTATTTCAAGTAAAATTTTAGTATCTTGTTTCTGATATATCTGAAAGTTGGAATTCTCATTTCATCATAACCTATATGTTTTGTATTTACTGGTTGTTGGATAAGGAGAAAAAAATCCGAATTCTTTAAAACTGATGGTACATAACTCTAATATAAATGGGAATTAAGATCACATCATTTTCTGTTCTACAAATTGTGTTACTTGATTTATCAAAAAAATATTTAATTATTAACTTTAATATATATTTTTAACTAATTATAGGAAGTGACACATGGATTTATTTTATGCTATTCAAATTTCAAAATGTTGAAATTATTATATTTGTATTTAAAAAACAAACGAGTATTAGAAGTTAACCATAATCTTATCTATTTTATAATTATGTAATGGATAAGGAATTTAAAGTTAGTAAAACCAGCAAATATTTATCTTTTACACATTTTTCAAATATAAAAAGATATAGTTGAGAATAAAAAATAATCATATAAAAAATTAAAAATTAAAAATAATGATATAAAATTAAGATACAAAATGTTAATTTGTTAAAACAAAATTTAATCAAAATATTTAATGACTAGAAAATAAAATAAGTAAAATTATAAAATAAATATATAATGCTAAAAATAAAGACAACAGCGCAACAATGCATTCCGAAAGAGATTAATTTCTCACTTAAAATGGTGAGAGAATACTCTTAAAAGTACAAAAAATAACAATATACTCATGCATTCTCATATGTTGTTCCGTATTGCTTCTATTGAATTCAAATTAGTACATTATAAATTGAAATTGATTGTCATGCATAAAGTTATTAGATGAAGGAAAACTTTACCTATAAAAATTAAATATTTAGAAGTTGTGAGGAAGATAGACAAAATGTTAACTTATAACAAAAAATAAAGTGAGTACTAAAAGGAGAGAAAAATATTAGAAAAGTTTTACCCGTGAATTATTGAGTTTGTGAAAATTTACAAGTGAAAAATTAAACATGGAAAAGTTGCAAGGAATGTAGAAAAAATGTTCAATTTATGACAAAAAGAAATGTAAAATGAGTAACTGAAGTAATAAATTATTTTTAGAAAAATCATATCCATGAGAATATTAAAGGATATTTGAGTATATCATTCAAGAAAATAATAATATAACAAATTAATATCAATGTTAAAAGCAACAAATGTCATATACTAGGAAGAGATGATGAGGTTCCCTTGGTTTATTATTTGCAGCCCATTCTTTTTGAGTTAGAATCGAGACAAATACACCCAAAATAAGAGGAAAAATAATATGATTTGACACTTTTATTTTAGAGATATAATGAAATGATATTTTTATCTCCATGTACAAATGCAAAAAATGTTTACTTGCCTCTCTCTCATTCTTGTTGTATTTACCTTATTGCATTCATATAATTACTTATAACATCCTATTTACAAAGCTTTTGATTAAAGCTTGTTTTGGATACATAATAAACTAATCCAAACATGATATTCCAAAAGTACAAATTAACAAATACAAACTCTAACTTTTCAAATTAATTTAAAAATAAATACTCCAAATGATGAATTATTCTCACCTTAAAATCATCGAAAGATCATCAGGAAGATTATACTCGAGTTTATCAAAGGAACCAACATTATAACGCTTGTCCTTCTTGGATTCCTTCTTCTCAGTCTGTTCTTTTTCAAACTCATACAAATCCTTAACCAAAATTTCTCGTTCTCCATTTTTATAATCATAATTTATCTCTTCGTCGCTACCAAAAGAGTTAGTATTAGGGTTTAAACATTCAACCTCTTTTTTAAGCAATGGACGTAAATGAGGGCCAATTTTCTTACATTGAGTTTTGGATTTGATGAATTTGAGATTCTTCGAATTCTGATTTGGTTTCGTTTTCTCTCTTCCGCGATTGGCACTGTCTCTCGATTTTTGCTTCTTCGTTTTTGCCATTGCTGCACTTGTTTGGAGGTTTCCGAGTGTGAAGAGAAGTGGTTGTTGGAGAAAACCTACAAATATATAACCCTACTTCCTTTGACAAATTGGAGCACTTAGTTAAATAGATTAAATTAAAAATAATACCCTAAAAGCCTAAACAAACAAAAATAAATTAAGAGCCCTATAAAACTAATTAGTCCCTATAAATTGGAGTCAATGGTTTGGTTCGATTCGATTTTTTAGTACTTTAAGAATCAAACTTAATAAAAACTATAGTTTGGTTTGGTTCATGTTAATTTTCATTGTTGTAATCAAAACGATTATGAAAGATTCATTTTTAATGGTATTTGTTAAATTTTGTCATGTCTATAAGTTTATCACTATGATATCCTTTATATATTGTTGGGTGCCAGCAGGTTAAATACACTTAGAAGGGGGAGTTGAATAGGTGTTGTGGATTACTTTCTCCGCTTTTCCGATACTTTGCACAAAACAGAAAGTTATTACACTTAATCGATTAAGCTTGATTTTAATCAATTAACTAGTGCTGGACTTAATCGATTATGCTTGTGGATAATCGATTATCCTGTGTTCTTACAGTTCTTGATTTTATGGTTTCTTACACAAGAAGTCACCGATTACCAATCCTTATACACTTAATTGATTACAGAGTTTACATAATGATGTTAATACAGATTATAACATGTAACATATAATCAATCAATTAACAAGAATATAAAGACTAAAAGTAAATGAGATAAGGGTTAGAAAATTGTGCATAAGGAAATTTTTATCCTGGTTCGTTTGCGGTCCACTGCAAGCTACATTTAGGCCTCCCCTTTTAATATCGGGAGATTTTTCTTCATTATTGAAATTGTTTGAATACACACAAACTTCCAATACACAACAAAAATAAGATGCTACTTTTTGGACTCTACGAGCTTGACAACCTCGGTTTGACCTCTCTAACTCACCTACTAACATCTCCTATATTTTCGCAATTAGGCCCAGCTAGGTATCACTCGCACCAAGACCTCCTAGTCTTCGTGAAGAATAACAAGATCTATTCTTGAAGTGAAACTATTCACCAAGAGATCACCTTCCTTGTTCAATACATATTTTGAGTTTTCTTAAGTACTAAATACTCGGATAAAAACAATGTAAACTCAACTCTAAAACATTAAGCAGAATACTCACAAGAACCTATTCTAAATGAGAAATTATGCTAAGGTTTTCACAAAACAGTTTTCACAATTTCCAGAAAACAAATTTTTCACTCTTTCACTCTAAAACCAATCAAGAAACACAAGCATGAATATAATGCATGAAAAGCCCTAGATATGCATGCAATAATGTGAATGTTTAAGCCCTATTCAACATGATCTTATTCTCTAAACTCTTCTAATGCACTATATGAAAATGTATATTCAAAGATCTTCTAGTTATGCAAAATTATACAAGATTATGCATGATATGATTTTATATCACATTGGCCAGAATTCTAGCATTTATATGAATCATACTAATACTGCTATTAATCAATTATACATACACTTAATCGATTAACATGCTGTTAAAAATTGGTTTTATGTTACGTCTTAATTGATTATACATTGTCTTAATTGATTAACATACCAACATCATCATATTGGTTAGCCACTGTAATTCTGATAATCGATTATATACAAAACATAATCGATTATATACAACACATAATCGATTATGCTGTATGAAAAATAGTTTCTTGATATATGGTAAACTACCTATAGGATATGTGAACATGCAATACATGGTTTTTCAAATATGTTGCCTTTAATGCATATAACCCTATATGTAGATGCATGAGCCTACTTATCATATGATATCTAGATGTGATCTCTCAATTTTAATCTTGTTTATGTTAAAACTCTTGTGAGACTCCCACCTAGGTCTACCTAACCTAGACTCGACCTAAGACAATCATCTTAAGACTTCTAATAAAAGTAAAAACTTACAACGCCCTAAGTTTATAGATGTAACCCTTGAGTCTTCGGTTTGTTGTTATTGTACGATCTTCAAGCTTATTTGTATGTTCGTTGTCTTCATCAAAATTTAGGTTAGCATCAAATATACAAGTCTTGATTCCTTGCACTTTATATACATTTATATTTACTCAAATGTTACCAAAAAAAATTTGTTTAATTATTTTTACGAGGGATGGGAGAATTATGCAAATGTTTATGTTTATTAACTGAAACAGAGTCAAACTAACGGGGGACTGACATGTGTGACATATTTATTTTTCTAGGGACTTGGATTTTTTATACTTTCATGTCTAAATTGGTTTGGATGAAAATTTTGAGGGAACAAAATAAATCTTTACTCAAAATTAAAAACAATAAAAATACAAAAAGTTCGAATATTAAAATCACAATTTTGAGAGGCATAACAATGGAAAAGAATAATAATATTTAAAGATCACAATTTAATCAATGTGATAATTAAAATAAAAGTTGATTTAAGTTAGTGGAAATGAGTTAGAGTAATGGATTACCATGAACACTTTTACACTAAAATATATATTTTTGGGGTGATATTGTCGTGGATTGGTAATGGATTCTTACGGCTGAAATCATATATATAATTAAATAATTACAACATGTTTATAATCAATCACCACTTGTCACATTTTTTCAATGATTACAAATATATCTATTTGATTTCTGAAAATAAAGTATCTCTTTAGGATTTAATATGTATATATTGATAATGTAAGTATTTTGTACATTGTGAGTAAATCATTCACTATTAATTTACTAATAGTCATGGACTCTAAAAAAAGTAATACAATTTAATGTTAGATGATGCGCTGACAATGTATAAGACTTTACACTATCAATGTACAGATTTTGAACTAATTTTCTTATACAATGAGATAATTTATCTCATTAAATTTACTAATTACTTGACACATTCATCTTTCTTCTTCCTCTAAAAGTTTTCATTTTAAAATATATTATAAATAATAAAACGCACGTCAAACAATGAATGAATTTAAAGAGATAAATTATATTTTAGTATAAGGAGATACTTTATTTCTTAATATATTTCTCATCTTCAATCTAAAAATACATGTTTTCCGGTATGAATAAGCAAATTTTTAAACCTTAATTTTGAAAGTCAATGAGCATTCCATTGAATCTTTGTTGTAACACATTTGTTCTTGATATTGTGCTATTGAAATTGTTCTCCAATTTGTATATTTTTACTTAAAGATAGTTTCAACTGGATCTAGGGATCCTTCTATCCATTATATTGATGCAAATGGAATGTATCTCATATATAACTAAATATCCTAATCTTATATTTAAAGTGATATGTTTCATTTTTTATGAGAATTACTAGATTATTATATCCATGTGATTCCCATGGATTGCTTCCCGTAAAAATTGAAAATGTATTTAAAAGTTATAGGTAAATCAAAGACCTAATTTTTAGTTAAATAAAGTTAAATATTAATTTAATAATACAATATAAAATATTAAAGTTTTATGAGTTGAAACAAAAAATAAACATGTAAGTCAAAATAGTTACAATACAAAAACATAAGCTTTAAATCAACAACTTAAAATGATAAATCTTAATGACATAAATAACATTGTTAATATTTAATCTCAATAAATCAAACTTTTCTTCATAATCAGATTCAAAAACTATGATTTTATTTTTAACATTATATATTTATTTTATAATTTTACTCATTTTATTTTATAGTCATTAAATATTTTGATTAAATTTTGTTTTAATAAATTAACATTTTGTATCTTAATTTTAGATCATTATTTTTAATTTTTATATGATTAATTTTTATTTTCAACTATATCTTTTTATATTTAACAATGTGTAAAAGATGAAATATTTGATGGTTTTACTAACTTTAAATTCCTTATCCATTACATAATTATAAAATAGATAGGATTATGGTTCACTTCTAATACTCGTTTGTTTTTTAAATACAAATATAATAATTTCAACATTTTGAAATTTGAATAGCATAAAATAAATTGCATGTGTCACTTGCTATAATTAGTTAAAAATATATATTAAAGTTAATAATTAAATATCTTTCTGACAAATTAAGTAACACAATTTATAGGACAGAAGATGATGTGGTCTCAATTCCCATTTATATTAGAGTCATTACCATCAGTTTTAAATAACTCAGGTTTTTTTTTTCTCCTTATCCAACAGCCAATAAATACAAAAGACATAGGTTATGATGAAATGATAATTCCAACTTTCAGATATATCACAAACAAGATACTAAAATTATACTTATAAAATACCATTATAGCATATCAATGAGAAAGTCTATCCCACACTACCTTGAGCATATATATTAATAGAAGTAGAAAAACCAAGGAGAAAATTAAACATATGAAATTTTCAGCAAGTATAAAATTAATCAATAACAACAATTTATGTGAGTAAAATACGTAAAGGGTTCCACCCTCTCTCTTAATTCTATTTTATTCTCTTTCTTGGATACTACCATAAACTTCCCTCTTAATATACTTCTCTTCCTTCCTTCCTTTTTAGGCCTTTGGTTTTAACCTCAAGCATAGTACAATCAATGCTTTCTATTCGACCGAACTGCAAATATTTATAGAACTGGAACATAACACAAACTATACGAACATTACATTTTCCAGTCAACTTTCATCTTTTTCACGGATTTGCTACTATCGCCTCTACTTCTATTCAATCTATGCTTATCTTCACTTTGTATGACTATGAAGAAGAACAAGCTAAGAATGAATCCAAGAAGAACAAGCGTTATGATATTGGTTATGTTGATAAACTCGAGTATGAACTTTTTGATGATCTTTCAATGATTTTAAGGTGAGAATGGTTCATCATCTAGAGTATTTATTTTTAAATTAATTTGCAAAATTACATTTTGTATTTGTTAATTTATACTTTTGGAATATCATGTTTGGATTAGTTTATTCTGTATCCCCAACAACTTATAATCAAAAGTTGTGTAAAGAGAGATTTAGAGAGATAAGTAAGTATATGAATGCATTAGAATGACAATAGGATGTTAGCCACACAAGAAACTAACCACTTTAGGTAAATGCAATAAGAATGGGAGAGAGACAAGTGAACATTTTTTGCATTTGTACACAGAGGTAAAAATGTCATTTTATTATATCTCTAGAATAAAAGTGTTAAATCATATTATTTTTTCCTCTTGTTTCAGGTATATTTATCTCGATCCTAACTCAATAAGAATGGGCCACAAAATAGAGAAGAATGGACTAGCCATTTAGTTGCTCGTTATAAATTCTTAGTACATGCATACAACACATAATAAACCAAGGGAACCTCATCATCTCTTCCTAGTTTATAACATTTGTTGCTTTTAACATTGATATTAATTTGTTATATTATTGTTTTCTTGAATGATATACTCAAATATCCTTTAATATTCTCACCGATAGGATTTTTCTAAAAATAATTTCTACCTTCACTTACTCATTTTACATTTCTTTTTGTCATAAATGAACATTTTTCTACATTCCTTGCAATGTTTTCATGTTTAATTTTTCACTTGTAAATTTTCACAAACTCAATAATTCACGGGTAAAACTTTTCTAATATTTTTTTCTCCTTTCAGTCACTCATTTTATTTTTTGTTATAAGTTAACATTTTATCTATCTTCCTCACAACTTCTAAATATTTAATTTTTATAGGTAAAGTTTTCCTTCATCTAATAACTTTATGCATGACAATCAATTTCAATTTATAATGTACTAATTTGAATTCAATAGAAGCAATATGGAACAACATATGCGAATGCGCGAGTATATTGTTATTTTTTGTACTATTAAGAGTATTCTCTCACCCTTTTGAGTAAGAAATTAATCTATTTCGGGATGCATTGTTATCTCTTCCTAGGAATGGCAATGGGTGCAGGCAGGCGTGAGTAGTGTTTTCCCGTGCCCAAACCCACAATATTTGCGGGTACCCGTGCGGGTACCTGTGCGAGTAGCAGGTATTTGTGGATACCCAACGAGTTTTTAATTTTAATTATATATTTATATAATATGTAATAATCAATATGTAAAAATAATTGTTACATGAATAATATGATATTTATATGATAAATTTATGATCATTGTCAAATATGTGTAATTTATTATGAAATAATAATAAAGTATATGATATATAATCTTAAAAGTTAAAATTATAATAAAATTTATATAATAATCTAACTAAAAACGAAATATATAAATTTGCGGCTACCTGTGAGACAGGTATAAAAAATTACATCACTGAGGTAAGTTGCTGAAATTACAAGTGAAACATCTACAAATGAGGTAAGTGTTAAACGAAAGCCTTCTAGAGTTGTCTTGTTGTATGAGATGTTTTTAAGAAGGAAGCCAATAAAGATGTTTGTCATCATTGTGCAAGAGAGTATTCACTAAAAGTGCAACAACTACATTGAGCAAACATATAGATAGGAGTGTAAAAAGCCCAAATAAAATACATGACAAGAAGCGAAAGACCATAGCACAAGGGAAAAATAGGGAAGGTGAAAGAAATGTGACTATGAATCTTGTTGAGTTTCCATTTAAGTTTGTTGAGAATCTTGTGTTTAGATCTTTTGTGAGTAAGCTCGACCACGGTTCAAAGTCCATAGTCGTGTGATTATTACTATAGGAAAGGAAAAGTATTATTGAAATCTTTGTTGGAGCTTAATCATCAAATGTTTCATTCAAAACCAGTTCCTATACTTCCATTGAAAACATGAACCATGAGTGTGTGACGACTCATTTCATTGATGAGGATGGATATTACATAGAAAAACATTGAATTTTGCGTTGATTTCGTACCATAGGGGGAAGCCATAAATACAATGTCCCTAGTGGCGAAATCACAATACAATGTCCCTAAACCAAGTTGTTCAAAATTATGATGACCTTAGTGCTATGGTCAAGGAACTACAAATAAAACATTTGAGGAAAAAACAAAGCGATATAAAGAAAAGTGAATTGGATAGATACATGGATGATAATTTTGCGGAACTAAGTGATGATGATCTATTTTGAAATGATAGAGAGTCAAGTTAGTCAAGTATCATGTTATTTCATGCATGGCTAGGAATATATTAGTTATTCGAGTTTCTACACTATCGTCCGAGAATGTATTTAGCATCGTGGGTCACATTCTTGTTTCATATCGTAGTTCATTGCACCCTTCATGATTGAGGCTTTATTTTATGCTCAAATTTGGTTGAAGAAACAAACCTAAAAAGATTAATTTTTCAAGTCATGTAGTTAGAGTTGAATTAGGTATAGTAAAAAAAATTATTGTAAGTTATTGTCGCGTCTTGATTTTTGGCTACACGACCTCTTTTGGAGTCGCTACCACATATTTTGCAGTTAAAATATGGAAAACTCAATTTAAGCCCAACTTCTGGAAATGGTCTTTTATATTAGAGTTTGAGTTGAAGAGTTGATTACAGATCGAGGAAGGTATTAACACATCGTCTGCCCGTAATTAAACGGCACCCTAACTAATTGCATGAACTAAATACCCTTGATTTATTTAAATTAAATTGTTTAAACAAAATATTTATTTTTCTATTTTTGTGTCTGACAAGAGTTTATCATGCTCCTATGTATCTCTGGGTGTAATAGGGAAATCAAGACTACGTAGTTCTTGTAGAAAATTAATAAGTTGGTTTAATTTAAAATTTAGAAATTGTTTGAATTTAATCGAAGTGGAACTAATAGACGAAGAGTCAATATTGATTGCTTACCTTCTTTCCATTTTGATAGATAGCAGAAGCAGTACAAGTGATCGCGACCGATTCTCGGCTCAAAACAAGAAGAAAGATGTAATACAAGTTGTAACCTCACTATTGAATCCGAAAATAAAATAATTAAAATATTTTTTAATTTTTAAAGAGAGAATTAATAAGTGAAGAGTCGATATTGGTCATTAACCATCCTCTTACTTCGATAAATAACATAAGTAGTACAAATAACTACGACCGATTGTCGACTCGAAGTAAGAAGTAAGATACGACACAAATCGTAACCTCACTATTAAATCTTCATTTCAATATTTTTATTTTTGAATTTTATGTTTGATTACTTATGAAAATTATTAATTATTATACATAAAAGATAATGAAATAATAAGGGAACATAAAAGTATGTAAAATTTAATTGTTATACCCGACAGCTTGTTAACTCCACTTGCTTCCCATTTTGATCCACAAAGGTATATAATTCTACTTAATCTCATTTTGATTCAAAGTGTACAATTGTCTTATTTTGGAGAAAGCAACATCGTCATCTCCTATTAGCTTCAACCGGAGAAGATTACCATATGTTAGGCTTCCCGGTATAATATCCCCGATGCTTCCTTTATGCGCATAACACATGAACAAATATAAAACACGAGATGCTTTAGCAAGTAATGTAGACCAACCAAACGTTTAGGAATATGTATAATAAATGTTACTGAAGACTGCACACACATAGAAATAAAACCTGAGCAAAAATGTTGAAGCTAAATCATATATCCCCACCTTATCAATTAAGACTTCAAAGTAAAAAGAAATAGTGAGACATAAGCATGACATAATGTAACAGTGAGACAATGGTTAGAGTGCAGCATATGTTAATAAATCAGTGTAGCAAGCTCTCAATTAAAATTTGTGTTATTAATAAGAAGTAGAGACAATGAATGCAAGCTTGTGGGAAAATATTCTCATGTAGTGGAGGTTGAAGACATGGATGGCACGTCCATCACTCATAGGAAATGGAGAGAAGGCATGAAGGGCTAACATAAGCATAAACATGATGATATAGATTATTTCATTGCAAAAATCAATAATAGAAGGGGATGTGCTCTCTGGTGGTTCTATCTGTTTTAAGACAAATCCCAATATCATGCCTAATTGAAGTAGATTGAAAGGCACAAATAAAAAGTGCTCCCATGATAGCCCCCTCCTCATGAGT
Source organism: Lupinus angustifolius (assembly GCF_001865875.1). Taxonomy (NCBI): domain Eukaryota; kingdom Viridiplantae; phylum Streptophyta; class Magnoliopsida; order Fabales; family Fabaceae; genus Lupinus; species Lupinus angustifolius. Next base: position 16,196,369 of record NC_032024.1, read on the forward strand.
GGAGAGTGGGGTTCCACCGAGAGAGTGAGATGGTTAAGGAGGAAGAATTAGGTGGGTAGTGTAGTTTGACTACACTATCCCACGTTTGGGGTATGTTTCTGATTAATTACGGCTTAGGGGTATTTTTATGAAACTCGTGGATGTCAGCCACGAGTTTGGCGAAGTCGTGGACCAGAGCCACGATTTCACTGGAAAGTCGTGGATACCATTCACGATTTCCATGAGAGTTTCTCTCTCCTCACTGAAATCGTGGATAGGGTACACGACTTCCAGTGTCGTGTACCCGGTACACGAGATTGCATGAGTTATTTCAAATAATGCCCATTTACGAAACGTGTTTACTTGTTTTTATTTTTAATAATTTATAAAAATAATATAGTAATTGATAATTGAATATGGTAATTTTAGTATGGTAATTGAATATGTTAAATGTTTAATTTAAATTAATTTAATAACAAATTTGGAATTGGAATAATTTGTAATTTAAAATTAATGTAATAACAAAATTGGAATTGGAAAAAGAAGAAAATTTCATAAATTGTAGTATGAATTTCAAAAACATTAAATTAGCGGGAAAAAAATCCTAATGACGTCTATGAGATGATGTTCCACATCCAGGTGCCTTTCTCCTTCGAGGTGGTTGGACTCTTAGTTGTTGTTGTTGCGATTGATTTTGTCTTCCACCTCTAACCAGTTGTGGCTGCTCCTCATCTTCGTCTTCACTATCGTCATCATCTTCATCGTCATCGTTTGTTTGTGAAGGCATTGTCGGCTGATAATATTGTTGAGAGTTGAATGCCGAGAATGAAGTATTTGAAGTAGTGCCAATCATTCCTTGAAATTGCGAAGATGATGCTAAGTGAGAAAGTGAGTAGTCACCCATTGCTCCGTAACATTCAAACCCAAAGGGATGTTGTTGTTGTTGCTGAGGAACAGGAGTCTGAGTGTATGCCTGCGGAAAAGTATCTGTCTGAGTTTGACTTTCATAATGTTGTTGATAGTCAGGTGCAAAAGGCATTTGGAACTGTTGTGGAGGAGGAGCTTAAGAAGTAGTTGAGGAGAAGGCGGTTGGAATTAGTTGAGCAAATGCTTCCATCATCTCATTGCAGTTTTGATAGACGTCATTCAATGACTGCAACGGATTTGGAAACACATTTGTAGGAGCACACCTATCCCGAATCATTTTGATAAAATTGTACTGAATAAATGGAAAATTTTAAATTGTTAGAATATGTCAAGACAAAATAAAATAAAATATAATTACAAATGTTTTTGTTATTACCGATCCGGCTGAATATGCTCCATCTGGATATATGTATTTCCTTGTCCTTTGTAAGTACCATTGCATATACCACGAGTACTGGTACAAAGACTGGTTATCGGGAAAACCATTTACTACATAGTTTTCCCGGTTATTCCAAACCTGAATCCACTGGTCATGCTTTTGAGGCCAGTTGTAGTCATTCTTCCCACGTAGATCCATCTTGTGTTGTTTCTGCAGATTAATTGGATCTTCTGGGATAGGTTGTTGTAGACCAAACTGCCTCATCACCCGATCAGCAGCATGCCACTCAACAAGTGCAAAGTAGATGAGTGGTACACGTGCTCTGACTACATCAGGTATGAGCCCCACATAGGTAATGTTCCTATATGGGGTCCGCACAAACTAATATATAAACAAAGTTAGTAATTAATGAATACAAGAATAGTTAGAAATAATAGTAAATATATTAAAAATTAGAATTTACAGAAATTACCTGATCAATGCGCAAGCGATCCAACATTGACCGTATTATGTTTGTTGCATGACCAGGGATGTTGGTGGTGATTAGATATTGCGCCCACCTAAAATGTATTGTTATTGGTAGTTATTGTTATATGAATAATTTCAAACATAAACTATTGTAATTTGAAGAATTTTAGTAATAAAATCATGGAAAAAAATATACCTTTGGACTAAAGGGAAAGTTTGTGAGTCATTGTTATGTACTCTTGGAGCTAGCATTGGGATGCGGTCATATGCCCATGACTGTAGTAAATGCAAGCATCCACCGATTTCAATTTGGTGACTAATGAGTGCCGCACGACATATTCCAAGATATAGACACGCCAATACAGATGAACCCCAACTATATTGGAATGTCTGTGACAAGTCCTGCAACAATGGGAGATACATCAGGTGGACTCGTGATTCTGATGTATCTGGCATGCGGAAGCCTCCAATCATGCGTAATATAAACATTCTTGCGTGTTGCTCAATCACAACATCATCAGCATGTTGTGGAAGAACCGCAAAAGTTGAGTCGAGCCAACTCATTTGGATCCTTTGACCCATAATTTGTTTGTCAGTTGGGATTGCACCCAACAAGTTGTGACAAATCATTTCCCAATCACCACTTGTAATGCCAGTAACAGGAGCTCCATTTATTGACAACCCAAGTTGGTATGCGACATCTTCAAGAGTTATTGTGCACTCGCCAACAGGTAGATGGAAGGTGTGAGTCTCCGGCCTCCATCTCTCAACCAATGCCGTAATTAGGTGGTTGTTGATTTCGATTGTACCAATATCGAGAATATGCCCAAATGTTGTGTTACGAATAACTTCTAACACCGACGCAGATGGTAAATTTTGCCAAAAGTTGTATCTTGCTCGAAAAGTAACTTCTCCACCATTCCAAATGTTTGTGGAGACATGATCTTTTTGAAGGGTGAGAAGGGAGGGGTTAATAGGACCTGGACCAATATGTTCCATTTTTTGATGATAATTATCGGGAAATGAGAGAAAGTATGATTTTAGAAAGTATAATTTCGGAAGGGTTGGTGTCAGAATGAAGGTTCGGGAGGTTTCAAACGTGAGATAGCGTAGTCAAACTACACTACCCACGTAATTTTTCCGGTTAAGGATTCATGAGTGAGTGAAAGGGGGGTGAGAAATTGATGAGTGCAGTGGGTACTTTGGCATACCTAAAAAATATTATTTTTCGATAAAAATACTCACAAGTACCTATATTATTTATTTGTCACTTTTTTAAAAAGTATTATGTCCGGACAAAAATAAGTATTCAAAATTGTTATACGTTTTTATTTCAATATTTTATTAAAGATGAGAGTAGACAATCAACGAATTACAGGAACAACAAATGATATCAATGATAGACCTGTACCTAATGATTAATGTATCAAATTAAATTAAGGTAATATATTGTTGAATAAGTCATTGTTTATTACAATTGCTTTACACCACAAATATTAATACATGACATGTAATGGTAGCTATCACCATGTGTTAGTGGACCATGTCTTAAAATGGTGCAATTTAGTGGGAGATTAAAAACAATGAATTAAATATGACATGTATTCAGTAGCATAAGCATTGATGATTCTAAGACCTGGGAGCAGGGTGTGTGACATATATTAAAAAATTAAATAATAAAAATCATATATAGTTCTATACAATATATAAAAGCAAAACATGTTTTAACTACCACTATGCATTAATTTTCAATTTCTTATTTTGCTCTTAACAATTTTTAATTTTTGAAAAAATCATATAATCAAAGGTAATTATCATTAACAAAATAATCATATATCCCACTTTTAATTAGATATTACCATAAATATAAAAAAAAATTATAACATAAAATACATATTCAATACAAAAAACATTCTAATTCTCTATAAAAAATATAAAAATATGAAAACATTAATATGAAAATCACCAAAATTTAAATATAACTATTCAAATAAATTACACGCTCCATATAAATTAATTTCAGAGTTGTTAAACATTTATTGCTGAATACAAGTGAATAAGGAGTCACTCATCTATGCATATCTCATTCAACCATGCAACCTATTTTTCGTAATCTTCATAGTTGAAAACTATCCTTCTACGGTTATTGTTGCAACATCTAAAATCATTGCAAACAAAATAAAATATAATAGAAACAAAACATAATAGAAATAATGAAATTATAAATTACAAAGATTTAAAGAGTGAATAGAAAGAATGAAACATAATAGAAACAATGAAACAAATAAAGAATAAAAGAAACGAAAAATCGTTTGTAAGAAATAAATAGAAACACTGAAATAAAAATAGTGTTAAATATATATCCAAACAATGAAATGTAAATTTAATGAATCAAACAAATAACAAAAGGAAATAGCTTTATTCAAATGCAACAAATAGAAACAATAAAATTGAGACAATGAAATGGAAACAATGTTAGGATAATAGAAAAATGAAATACATAATATAAAGAATGAAATAGAAAATGCTAAATGGCTATATAAACAACCAATTAGCTAAGAAATAAAACAATATTTGAAGACAATACTTAGTCTCTAGCTAATATTCTTGTATGTAGGTAATATATAATTTTCTTTAAAAAATCATAGGAATAATAATGTATACTATTAAATATTACAAAATAGAAAATATTAATGCATTGTCAGTGTAAAGATTTATACACATGTATCATCTACCATTTATTTGAGTTATTTTTCCGAAGAAACAATGATGATTAAAAGAATGGTGTATGATATGCCAACAATATATAAAACTCTTACACTATTAATGTATACATTTTTTCCTTTAAAAATATATAATTTAAAAAAAATTAGGGTGTGCAAATTGCACACCTCACCACCACATGGCACCTTCCGTGAGCATAAGTCATGTAAGTAGTGACTTCTATTGTTGAATAAACCATTGTTTATTAGGGTGTTAAATTTTGTTGGACATGATTCTATGTCTTGGATTTTTGGACTAAAATTTTAATTTTGCTGTTTTGAAGTATATTGAAAGTTTCTTGTAGTGGGCTTTGGATCTTCAGCTGAACTTTAGTCATTAAGTATTCACAGTTCTTTCTTGCTTACTTACTTTTATTTACTTATTAAAATTGAGTTTTTTTGACTATGACTAGTTCAGAAGCCTCTAAATTTTTCTTAAAGGGTTTTTTAAAAGCAAAAAAACTCTAGAACCGAACCAGACTATTCATTAGCAGTTCTGTCTATGTTTTTGCGTTCTATAACTGTTTACCAAATGTCAAAATTATAGAATGATTATTAGTTAAGTAATTTTAGCAGCCCAAGGAAAATATAATAATATCCTATATTTTACAAAATGTCAAAATTATAAAGTGTCTAGTAATTATTTGTAAAGTAATTATAAAAATTGGATTTCATATATACGCACTTGACAATCTAATTTTTTTACACTATTAGCAAATTATCTACCATTCATGTTTTAATCAATATTGACTCTCAAATCAAAATAATACAAATCAATAATATATGATGTGTTAACAATATAAATTTTTTTATACTAACAATGCATATATTTTAAACTTGTAAAAATGTACACAAAGAAATATAGCCTAACTAGTGTTCCACACACGAATTCCATAAAGGGCATGGTTTATTGACCATAATACACAATGTTTCATAACGTGCATGGGTATTCCCTAATGTGCACGGGTATTCCCTAATGTGCACTTTAAAAGCTTTTATTTTTGTGGTTTTAAAGATATAATTTAACGCCAAATATTAATTCAATTTGGTCAACCGTGATATCAAATCTTTAATGTATGCTAGCCCAAGGAAAATATAATAATATCCTCTTTTATCAAATGTCAAGAATTATAGAGTATCAAATAACAATATACTATCAATAAGATGTTGATCTAGTGATATAAGTTTCTGCTAGATCTCTAGTATAACCAAAATGTCAATAATTCAATTCCTCGAAGCAACACTTGTTGGGAGAGACAAACATGCATCACGAAAGAGATTAGTTTTTTACTCAAAAAAGTGAAAGAATACCCTTAATAGTACAAAAAATGACAATATACTTGTGCGTTCGCATAGGTTGTTCCGTATTGCTTCTATTGAATTCAAATTAGTACATTATAAATTGAAATTGATTGTCATGCATAAGGTTGTTAGATGAAGGAAAACTTTACCTATAAAAATTAAATATTGAGAAGTTGTGAGAAATATAGACAAAATGTTAACTTGTAACAAAAAATAAAATGAGTGACTCAAAAGAGAGAAAAATATTAGAAAATTTTTACCCATGAATTATTGAGTTTGTGAAAAAATTATAAGTGAAAAATTAAACATGAAAAAGTTGTGAGGAATATAGAAAAAATGTTCACTGTGACAAAAAGAAAAGTAAAATGAGTAAGTGAAGGAAGAGAATTTTTTTTTAAAAATCCTATCCGTGAGAATATTAAAGGATATTTGAGTTAGGATTGAGACAAATACAATCAAAACAAGAGAAAAAAATAATATAATTTGATACTTTTATTTTAGAGATATAATGAAATGACATTTTTACTCCATGTACAAATGCAAAAAATGTTCACTTGCCTCTCTCTCATTCTTATTGCATTTGACCTAAAGTGATTAGTTTCTTGTGTGGCTAACATCCTATTATCATTCTTATTGCAGTCATATAATTACTTATCTTTCTAAATCTATCTTTACAAAGCTTATGATTATAACTTGTTTTGGATACAAAATAAACTAATCCAAACATGATATTCCAAAAGTACAAATTAACAAATACAAACTCAAATTTTTCAAATTAATTTAAAAACAAATACTCCAAATGATGAATCATTCTCACCTTAAAATCATTGAAAGATCATCGGAAAGTTTATACTTGAGTTTATCAATAAAACCAACATCATAACGCTTATTCTTCTTCATACTCATACAAATCCTTAACCAAAATTTCTCGTTCTCCATTTTCATAATCGGAATTTGTCTCTTCATCGTTATCAAAAGAGTTAGTATTATGGTTTAATCATTCAACCTCTTTTTTAAGAAATGAAGGTAAATGAGGACTGGTTTTCTTGTGTTGAGTTTTAGATTTAACGGATTTGAGATTCTTTGAATTCTGATTTGGTTTCGTTTTCTCTCTTCTGCGATTGGCTCTGTCTCTCAATTTTTGCTTATTCATTTTTGCCATGGCTGCGCTAGTTTGGAGGTTTCCGAGTGTGAAGAGAAGTGTTGTTGGAGAAAACCTACAAATATACAACCCTACTTCTTTTTACAAATTGGAATACTTAATTAAATAGATTAAATTAAAAATAGTACCCTAGAGCCTAAACAAAAATATATCAAGAGCCCTATAAAACCAATTACTCCCTATAACTCGGAGTTAAGGGTCTGGTTCGATTCGATTTTTTAGTACTTTAGGAATCAAACTTAATAAAAAAGATAGTTTGGTTCATGTTGATTTTCATTTTTGTAATCTAAACTATTATGAAAGATTTGTTTTTAATGGAGTATGTTAAATTTTATCACTCTGATATCCTTTTTATATATATTGTTGGGTACCAGTAGATTAAAATACACCTAGAATGGGAGTTGAATAGGTGTTGCAGATCATTTTCTCCACTTTTCTGATACTTTGCGCAAAATGGAAAGTTATTGCACTTAATCGATTAAACTTGGTTTTAATCGATTAACTAGTGCTGGACTTAATCAATTATGCCTGTGGATAATCGATTATCTTGAGTTCTTGCAGTTCTTGATTTTATGGTTTCTTGCACAATAAGTCACGATTACCAGTTCTTATACACTTAATTGATTACAAAGGTTACAGAATTATGTCAATACTGATTATAACATGTAACAACACAAAATCAATCAATTAACAAAAATATAAAGACGAAAAGTAAAGTAGATAGAGGTTAGAAAATTGTGCGCATGGAAATTTTTACCTTGGTTCGTTTGTGGTCCACTATAAACTACATGGTATGTAAACATGCAATACATGGTTTTTCAAATATGTTACCTTCAATGCATAAAACCATATATGTAGATGCAGGAGCTTACTTATCATGTGATATGTAGATGTGATGTCTCAATTTTAATCTTGTTTATGTTAAAGCTCTTGTGAGACTCTCACCTAGGTTTACCTAACCTAGACTCGATCTAAGACAATCATCTTAAGACTTCTAATAAAAGTAAAAATTTACAACGCCCTAAGTCTATAGATGTAACCCTTGAGTCTTCCGCTCGTTGTTTGTTATACAATCTTTAAGATTGTATGTCCATTGTCTTCATCAAAATACAGGTTAGCGTCAAATATGCAAATCTTGACTCTTTGCGCTTTCATATATATATATATATATATATATATCATTGCTTTTTTATCATGATAAAAAGGGAGAGATTGTTTAATTATTTTTATGAGGGATAGGAGAATTATGCAAATGTTTATGTTTTTATTAACTGAAACAGTCAAAGTAATGGGGGATTGACATGTGTGACATATTTATTTTTTAGGACTTGGATTTTTTATACTTTCATGGTCTAAATTGGTTTGGACGAAAATTTTCATGTACCAAAGTAAATCTTTACTCAAAATTAAAAGCTATAAAAATACAAACAGTTCGAATATTAAAATCACAGTTTTGAGAGGCATAACAATTGAAAAGGATAATAATATTTAAAGATCACAATTTAATCAATGTGATAATTAATATAAAAGTTTATTTAAGTTAGTGGAAATGGGTCAGAATAATGGATTACCATGCACACTTTTCCACTAAAATATATATTTTTGGGCTGATATTGTTGTGGATTGGTAATTGATTCTTGCGGGTGAAATCATATATATAGTTAATTAATTACAACATGTTTATAATTGATCACCACTTGTCCCATTTTTTTCAATGACTACAAATCTATGTATTTGATTTATGAGAATAAAGTATTTCATTAGGATTTAATATATATATATATATATATATATATATACTAATATTGTAAGTGTTTTTTACGTTGTTAGTACATCATTGACTATCAAACAATGAGATAATTTACACACTCATTATTTGACATGTGTCTTTTTTCTCCTTCCTCTAAAAGTTTTTATTTTAAAATATATTATAAATAAATAAAATACACTTCAAACAATGAATGAATTTGAAGAAATAAATTATATCCTAATGTAAAGAGATACTTTATTCTCTTGATTTATTTCTCATCTTCTATATAAATGCATTTTTTCCAGTATGAATACCCAAATTTTTAAACCTTAATTTTGAAAGCCAATGAGCATTCCATTGAATCTTTGTTGTAACACAATTGTTCTTGATATTGTGCTATTGAAATTGTTCTCCAATTTGCATATTTTTACTTAAAAGAGAGTTTCAACTGGATCTTGGGATCCTTCTATCCATCATATTGATGCAAAGGGGATGTATCTCATATCTAACCAAATATCCTAATCATATATTTAAAGTGATATGTCTTAATTTTTTATGAGAATTACTAGCATTATATCCATGTGATTTGCATGGATTGCTTCCTGTTGAAACTAAAAAATGTATTTAAAAGTTATAGGTAAATGAAAGACCTAAATTTTTAGTTAAATAAAGTTAAATATTAATCTAATAATACAATATAAAATATTAAAGTTTTATGAGTTGAAACAAAAAATAAACATGTAAGTCAAAATAGTTATAATCAATGTTGTTAAAACCGTATTGGTTTTCAAACCGATTAGTATACTGATATAGTGATACACTAGTTTAATGTGTAGTTCAGTAATTAAACCGCATGCCGATTAAACTGGTTAAATCGGATCTACCTGCTTATATTTATAAACATATAACAAAAAAATTAAAAAATGTAGATACTCAAATTTATAATTCATATTCATAATCTACTCAAAATTCACATAAACAAACAACTTTAAGTCTTTAACAAATTCAAAGTTTAAATTGCAAAACATATATCAATCCAAAAGTATCACTTAACAACCGCAAAATATAAATAAATGACACAGAAGTTTACAACTCACCGTACAAAAAAATAAATTTAGAGTTTTAACATTTCACACCAAGGAGTCAAACTCGTCTCATATCGAGGTTCCATTTTTGCACCAAATCCTATATTCAGATAGTTGACTATAAGATTACACAAATGTCAATGAGATTACACACTAATGTTATGAGCCAAAAGGTGCAATTTATGTATATTTTGAAAATATATGTCTTGAAATGTAGAAGAAGGGTTGAAAAGATTGGTCACCGTGTAATAGGATTTTTTTTTTAAAAATGTGTATAAAGCGGTCGATTTAGTCAAATTCCGCCTGATTCACCAATTTTGACTGATTTTGATATTTGACTAGTTCAACATTTGTACCGTACTGATTAAGGGTCTAGTTCGTCAGTTTTCCGGTCAACCAGCCGGCACAATACAATTTTTATATCAATGGTTATAATACAAAAACATAAATCAACAATTTGAAATGATAAATGTTAACGACATAAACAACATTGTTGATATTTAATCTCAATAAATCAAACTTTTGTTCAGGTTCAAAATCTTTGATTTTATTTTTAACATTCTATATTTATTTTATAATTTTACTTATTTATTTTATGGTCATTAAATATTTTAATTAAATTTTGTTTCAAGAAATTAACATTTTGTATCTTAATTTTAGATCATTATTTTTAATTTTTTAATATGATTATTTCTTATTTTCATCTATATTTTTTATATTTGAAGAATACGCATGAGATGAAATATTTACTGATATTTTTCTAACTTTAAATTCTCTATCCATTACATAATTATGAAATAGATAAGGTTATAGTTACTTCTAAATACTCATTTGTTTTTTAAGTACAAATATAACAATTTTAACATTTTAAAATTTGAATAGCATAAAATAAATTCATGTGTCACTACAATTAGTTAAAAATATATATTAAAATTAAAAATTTAATAATTAAAAAAATTTCTAACAAATTAAGTAACACAATTTGTGTGACACTTTCCATTTATACTTAATCATGTACCATCAGTTTTAAAGAACTCAGATTTTTTTCTCCTTACCCAACAACTAGTAAATATAAAAGACAGGTTATGATGAAATACAAATTCCAACTTTCAGATATATCTTAGACAAGATACGAAACTTATACTTAAAATAAAATACCATTACAACATATCAATGAGAAAGTCTATCCTACACACCTTGAGCATATATATTAATGCAAGAAGAAAAACCAAGGAGAAAATTAAACCTATAAAATTTTCAGCAAGTATAAAATTAATCAATGTGAGTAAAATACATAAAGGGATTTCACCCTCTCTCTTGGATACAACCATAAACTTTCCCTCTTAACATACTTCTCTCCTTCCTTCCTTTTTAGGCAGTACAATTTTATCAAAATGATTCGGGATAGGTGTGCTCCTACAAATGTGTTTCCAAATCCGTTGCAGTCATTGAATGATGTCTATCAAAACTGCAATGAGATGATGGAAGCATTTGCTCAACTAATTCCAACCGCCTTCTCCTCAACTACTTCTCAAGCTCCTCCTCCACAACAGTTCCAAATGCCTTTTGCACCTGACTATCAACAACATTATGAGAGTCAAACTCAGACAGATACTTTTCTGCAGGCATACACTCAGACTCCTGCTCCTCAGCAACAACAACAACATCCCTTTGGGTTTGAATGTTACGAGCAATGGGTGACTACTCATTTTCTCACTTAGCCTCATCTTCGCAATTTCAAGGAATGCCATCAATGTTTGGCACTACTTCAAATACTTCATTCTCGGCATTCAACTCTCAACAATATTATCAGCCGACAATGCCTTCACAAACAAACGATGACGATGAAGATGATGACGATAGTGAAGACGAAGATGAGGAGCAGCCACAACTGGTTAGAGGTGGAAGACAAAATCAATCGCAACAACAACAACAACTAAGAGTCCAACCACCTCGAAGGAGAAAGGCACCTGGATGTGGAACATCATCTCATAGACGCCATTAGGATTTTTTGAACATCATCTCATAGACGTCATTAGGATTTTTTTCCCGCTAATTTAATGTTTTTGAAATTCATACTACAATTTATGAAATTTTCTTCTTTTTCCAATTCCAATTTTGTTATTACATTAATTTTAAATTACAAATTATTCCAATTCCAAATTTGTTATTAAATTAATTTAAATTAAACGTTTAACATATTCATTTTACATACTAAAATTACCATATTCAATTATCAATTACTATATTATTTTTATAAATTATTAAAAATAAAAACAAGTAAACACGTTTCGTAAATGGGCGTTGTTTGAAATAACACATGCAATCTCGTGTATCGGGTACACGACATTGGAAGTCGTGTATCCTATCCACGATTTCATTGAGGAGAGAGAAACTCTCATGGAAATCGTGGATGGTATCCACGACTTTCCAGTGAAATCGTGGCTCTAGTCCACGACTTCGCCAAACTCGTGGCTGGCATCCACGAGTTTCATAAAAATACCCCTAAGCCGTAATTAATCAGAAACATACCCAAACGTGGGATAGTGTAGTCAAACTACACTACCCACGTAACTTTTCCTCCTTAACCATCTCACTCTCTCGGTGGAACCCCACTCTCCACTCATGAGGAGGGGGCTATCATGGGAGCACTTTTTATTTATGCCTTTCAATCTACTTCCATTAGGCATGATATTGGGATTTGTCTTAAAAAAGATAGAGCCACCAGAGAGCACATCCCCTTCTATTATTGATTTTTGCAATGAAATAATCTATATCATCATGTTTATGCTTATGTTAGCCCTTCATGTCTTCTCTCCATTTCCTATGAGTGATGGACGTGCCATCCATGTCTTCAACCTCCACTATATGAGAATATTTTCCCACAAGCTTGCATTCATTGCATTCATTGTCCCTTCATGCCTTCTCTCCATTTCCTATGAGTGATGGTAGCAAATCCATGAAAAAGATGAAAGTTGACCGGAAAAGGTAATGTTCGTGTAGTTTGTGTTATGTTCCAGTTCTAGAAATATTTGCAATTCGGTCGAATTGAAGGCAATGATTGGTTTTAACCTCAAGCATAGTACAATCAATGCCTTCTATTCGACCGAACTGCAAATGTTTATAGAACTGGAAAAAAACACAAACTATACGAACATTACATTTTCCAGTCAACTTTTATCTTTTTCGCGGATTTGCTACTATCGCCTTTACTTCTATTCAATCTATGCTCATCTTCACTTTGTATGACTACGAAGAAGAACAAGATAAGAATTAATCCAAGAAGAACAAGCGTTATGATATTGGTTCTGTTGATAAATTCGAGTATGAACTTCTTGATGATCTTTCAATGATTTTAAGATGAGAATGGTTCATCATCTAGAGTATTTATTTTTAAATTAATTTGCAAAATTACATTTTGTATTTGTTAATTTATACTTTTGGAATATCATGTTTGGATTAGTTTATTCTGTATCCCAAACAAGTTATAATCAAAAGCTTTGTAAATAGAGATTTAAAGAGATAAGTAATTATATGAATGCAATAAGAATGACAATAGGATGTTAGCCACACAAGAAACTAACCACTTTAGGTAAATGCAATAAGAATGGGAGAGAGACAAGTAAACATTTTTTGCATTTGTACATAGAGGTAAAAATGTCATTTTATTATATCTCTAAAATAAAGTGTTAAATCATATTATTTTTTCCTCTTGTTTTAGGTATATTTATCTGGATCTTAACTCAATAAGAATGGGCCGCAAAATAGAGAAGAATGGACTAGCCATTCAGTTGCCCGTTATAAATTCTTAGTACATTCTTACAACACATAATAAACCAAGGGAACCCCATCATCTCTTCCTAGTATATAACATTTGTTGCTTTTAATATTAATATTAATTTGTTATATTATTATTTTCTTGAATGATATACTCAAATATCCTTTAATATTTTCATGCATAGGATTTTTTTAAAAAATTTCTCTTCCTTTACTTACTCACTTTACTTTTATTTTTGTCATGAGGGGACACTTTTTCTACATTCCTCACAATTTTTCCATGTTTAATTCATAGGTAAAACTTTTCTAATATTTTTCTCTCCTTTATGTCATTTATTTTATTTTTTATTACAAGTTAATATTTTGTCTATTTTCCTCACAACTTCTCAATATTTAATTTTTATACGTAAAGCTTTCCTTCATCAAATAACCTTATGCATGACAATCAATTTTAATTTATAATGTACTAGTTTGAATACAATATAAGCAATACAAAACAACCTATGTCATTTTTTGTATTGTTAAAGGTATTCTCTCACGCTTTTGAATAAGAAACTAATCTCTTTCGGAACGCATAGTTATCTTTTCAAACAAGTATTGCTCCAAGGAATCGAATTATTAACATTTTGATCATCCTAGAGATTTGGCAGGAATTTATATCAGTAGACAAACATCTTGTTAATAATATACTGTCATTAAATACTCTATAATTTTTTTACATTTGATAAAATAGAGGATATTACTATATTTTCCTTGGGCTAGCATTGCCACCTAATGAATGAAAGTATATTAATATTTATGTTAAAGATTTGATATACCTGTTTTGAAAATTGAATTAATAGTTGACGTTAAATTATATCTTTAAAACCACCAAAGAAAAAAGCTTTTAATGAGCATATATATATTAATATCAAGTGGAGAAACCAATGACAAAATTAAACATTGAAATTTTCAGCAAGTATAAAATAAATCAATAACAATTTTCATAGATATCTTGAATTCTATTTTATTCTCTTCCTTAGATACTACAGGTCTACCATAAACTTCCTTGTTAAGATAGGAAGATTAACTTTTCCGGTCAACTTTTCATCTTTTTCAAAGATTTGCCACCTTTGCCTTTACTCCTCTTCAATCTATGCTTATCTTCGCTCCGTTGCTCATGAGGATTCACTTCCTCAAACTCTATTGGTTTTATAATAACACCTGGTCTCTTCACCACCTGCACATACAAGAGTCAATTTACAATGCAGCAAGAGAAAATGCACATTGGGTAATTGCATTTTCCCCAAATAGTTTAAACTCAAAGACGAGTATCCGATCAATTAAGGACTTTTCTACTCTAAAGGAGACCAGCAGGACTTTCCAAATATTAAATTGAGCTACTTTGAATAAGGGCTAAATTGTGAAAATTTAATGCTAGAAAACTGAAGGATATTCAGTTTGCCAAGGAAATGTTTTCAAGCACATACCTCGGGCCTGTTAAGCGGTCCAATTGCAGTTGCTGGATTAAATTCAGGTCCAATAGGTACACGCATGCTCTGTTCGAACATCTCTTTGGAAGTAAAAGGGAAAGGTAATGCTTTTGTATGGAGCTTCTCAGCCTGCCATATTCAAAAGAAAGTATCAAAATGAAATTAGAGCATCAAGGTCTACCAAAAGAAAAAGTAATTACAGAAAGAAAAGATCAACATCAAACACCAACAACCATAACATTAATAGAATGCTACTTTCTCAGGTACTCTACTTTGCCTTACACATATCTTTCCAATATCATAAGAACCTACCAAAATTCCATTATATTCACGAAAAAACTACTACGACTAATTCTAAAATAATATCAAGCCTAACTGAATCATTAAATGAGCCATTATAGCAACAACTTATCTTGTGTTCAAATGTCATTCCTACTTATTCATCCTTACATGTCAAGAAAAGAGCAAAACATTCACATTTGATGCAACCCTTTTATGAATACAAAGAAGTTTTCAATAATACAAGTTATACAACAACAATAATCAAGCATGAATCCCACTAGGTGGGGTCGGCTACATAGATCAAACAACGCCATAATGCTCTACTATCATAAATCATGTTCATATTAAACTAATAGCGTACAACCAATGCTTTGAAGACAATATGAGGAAGTGGGTAATTTACTCATATTAGCAATAAATAATAATATTAACAATAATACTAAGATTATTATTATTAAAATATTAATGAGTTAGCTGCCTTTGCCAAATATCATATTTAGAAATATGCCAATCAAGAATAACAAAATTCTTATTGGAAAGCAAATGAATTGCATGCATGAAATCAATTTGATATATCATTTGAAAAGAAAAAGGTAAAAAAATATTGTACTGCCACTAACCTTCTTATCTAACTTCTCAGAGATGATCACATTTTTTAGTTGAGCATCTTTCCTCCTTTTTAGAGCTTCTGCCCTTTTCCTCTGGGCATTTTCATGCTCTTTCAGCATCCAAGATGGTTCACCTTTCTTCTGCTGTATATGTGTCCATTGGCCCCATCCAGGAAGTGATACAGGCTTTTCCGGCTCTGGATTTTCTCTGTTGAGGATCTCCTGTTTATCCTTTTCGAAATCATCTTCTACATCATCTCCCGCAAAAGTCTGTTGAATGAGTTCCTAAATTTTACCTTATTGCCTGCATCGGAAATCTGGGGCTTAGCTGTTCCGAATACTCTTCTGCCACTGACAGAAGCAGCTTTTGGATCTTCTGAGCCACCAGAACTCCCCAGCTTCATCAAGGAATCTTCATATTCTTGAATAAGAATGTTGGCTTCTTCAACAGCTGCCTCTTTTCTTTTCTCCAATCCACGCCTCTGCACATAACAAATCAAGAGACCACAAATGACAAATCACAAAGAAAAACTTTCTAACTGACAATTTGCAACTCCTAAGATTTTTTATAGCAAAGAAAACAATACAACAAGATTAACAGAAGCCGGAGATATATATCTTCCTCATTGCTGGTGGTTCTCCCTTTTCCAGTGCTAATGAAACAAAATCTTATTTAGACATATAATTATCCACGTAAACAATTTTAGTTTAAACACATCTTTTCAGGATCAGGAACATAAAAAACCAAGGGAATAGAGGATAGGTAACTCAGTATTCTTTTTATAAAATAAGGTTGAGAAGGAATCAGTAATTACCATAAAAGGTAAAGAAAGCAATCCTGACTTGGGAACTTCATCCTCTTCCTCTAACACTCTCATTGTCTTCTCTTTTGCTTTTCCCAAAAGCTTAGAAACCCTATCCTGATCAGATCCATCAGAGTTTTCATCCTCATCACTAGTATCATCACTGCTGCTACTACTATCCTTCATAGAGTGCATTTTCCTAGACAACGCTGCATGCCTTTGAAGTTGTTCAGCTATGGCTGCACGAGTTCCTTCATCTTGGCTACTTAACCCACGTTGTAAAATACGCTTAGCCCACCGATTCTGGTTTTTGTGTCTCAGAGTCATGCGTTCCTGAGGTAAGTGAGAAAGGGATTGGTAGACACAATTATTCTCTTAATTGATAAAACAATAGATATATCAGTAAACAGCATTAGCAAAGCAAAAATTCTGCAGATCTTATTTCTTTAGAGAGACTACATACCTCTGCCCTTTGGCGCTCTTGTTTCATCGCATATTCTTTAGCGGCTTCAGGGTCCATTTCAATCCGAGAAGATTCTTCCTTCAGTCTATCTTTCTTCAACAAACGATGATATGTTTTAGACTTGATCTTTTTCATATGCTTTGCCTTCCGTTCATGACGAAAAAGAAGGCTATGCATTTTAGCAATCCGATTTTGCCTATCCTTTTCATCTTCAACAGAGACCTGTCAGGC
Source organism: Lupinus angustifolius (assembly GCF_001865875.1). Classification (NCBI taxonomy): domain Eukaryota; kingdom Viridiplantae; phylum Streptophyta; class Magnoliopsida; order Fabales; family Fabaceae; genus Lupinus; species Lupinus angustifolius. The sequence continues at coordinate 16,213,819 of NC_032024.1, forward strand.
ATCATAAACTATATAAAGGAATTGAAATGCAGCAATTCCACATTATATGCATCACATCAATTTAAGCTTCCAAACAACTTCAGCGATGACTATTTAAGACATTTTAGTCATACAACAGAAATTAGGGAAGTATAGAAACCAAGACAGTTTCATCATACTATTCAACGATCAGCTAGAATCTGAAATGTTAAGTTCATTGAAGTAATGTCAACTAATATCTACATATTCATACCATGTTCATTTCAAGAAGCCTAGACCCGTCCCTTTTATGAGCTTCCATAACTTTGTCATCACGAACCAGTGCAGCCATTTTCATCTCAAATTCAGTTCTGGGTTCGAATTCAGAAGCTATTGCTCCAACAGTTGAAAACCCTAAATCTACATTTTCATCAAAGAAGACAGTTGGTGCCTCTCTATTTTTCTGAATAATGGGCTGCCATTTCGTGACATCTTTCTTTGATCTTTCATATGCTGCCCTTCTCTCTATCTTTGCTTGATCTGCCTTTGGCAGAGGTGCATGAATAGTCCTAGCTTTCTTCTCAATTTCGTTCATTCTCTTCCTAAGTTCTCCAAAACCAGGTTTTTCATGAAGAGGATTCAGAAGATCCTCGATGGTAATGAGTCCATCACCATTCACAACATCACGGCTAGAATTATATTCTGACTCTTGATAAAGCTCCGGTAAAACAGTATCCTTCATCTTCTTATTCTTCCTCTTCCCTGCATTGTGATTAAAATTACAAGTGCATCATTGTTCTAGAATCAACACAATAGACAGACTATGGTGTAACAGCACTGTGTTTCTCTGTAGGAAGCATTCATATGGAAAACTTGCTTCAGCATTTTACTCGCATGTCTCCAAAATCGGAGCAGATGTACATATACACACTTTTTTTTGAACTAACTTAAAAACATATGTGTGGATGGATTAACAGTTAAATGAGAAAAATATCTCTGAATCAGATTAACTCCGTACAAAAGGTGTTCAGAACTTGTCTCAAAAAGTTTAAAATTGACATCCTAGCATGTTAAAAACTTCTTCAAATGCATCTCGTATAACTAATTGTTTTCCAATAAATAGGACAGAAAACTGACTTGCTTCTATGTTCTAACCAAAATAATGGGCCAAACAAAAGTTAAATACTAATATACTTACCTTCAAAAGCCTCGGTGGGCATACCAGTAACTCCTTGTAACATCCTTGCATGCCTTTCTTCATCTTCCTCTTCCGACTCATTACTCGCGGCAGTTCGATTCTTACTCATATCATCATCGTCGTCATCATCTTCAGATTCCACATCCTCATCCTAGAAATACAAATGGGCACATAAATGACAGTGAACTAGTACAGACACAATGGATAAGTTGAAATATAAAATTAATGAAGCACTAAAGCAATGAGGTACTGCAAACTAAAGTTGCATGCGCATTTGGGAAAATTTAGGGTCTGTTTGTTTAAGATTCTAACAATGAGTAATTCTCCAAAATTGGTTTTGACAGATTTGTTCAGTTTCTCCTAAAATCAGCTTTTTTATTAATATGCAGACAGGTATCATAATGTCATCCTACCTATGTATCATAATGTTATCCTACCATATGCTCTCTCCATCTACTTTTCCACCTCCACCAGCCCCCCCTCCTTCTCCTCCTCCTCCCCAAACCCTAAATCCACCACCTCTTTCCGATTCCAATCCGAAGACTCTAACAATAACAACAACAACATCAACAACTTCACTTCCTCCTCCTCCAGATCTACTTAAAACACTCACATCCCTAATTCCTTCTCCAAATTAATTAAAAAACTCTAAATTAACATATACAAATTAATTAAAAAACTCTAAATTTTGCAAATTAATTTACAACAAAATAAATACTACAAAGGCAGAAACACACTCACCTTGAAGTCATCGGAAAGATCATCGGGGAGTTCATATTCAAGTTTATCAACAGAACCAGCATCATAACGCTTGTTCTTCTTCGATTCTTCCTCAGCCTGTTCTTCTTCGTACTCATACAAATCCTTAACCAAAATTTCTCGTTCTCCATCTTCATAATCAGACTCATCGCTACCAAAAGAGTTCGTATTAGGGTTTAAACGTTCAACCTCTTTTTTAAGGGATGAAGGTAAATGAGGACCAGATTTCTTGCGATGAGTTTTGGATTTGAAGGATTTGAGATTCTTCGAATCGAAATTTGGTTTTGTTTTCTCTCTTCCGTGGCTTGCTACATCTCTAGATTTTGGCTTCTTTGTTTGTGCCATGGTGCGCGCGCGTGTTTGGAGGTTTCACAGTAGAGAGAGGAGAGTGTGAAGAGAAGTGGTAGTAACTGGTTAGAGACAAACCTAAAAATCTAAAACCCTACTTCCTTTTTACACATTAAAACATTAAATAGATTAAAAACTAAATTACACTCGCACCCTCTAAATTTTTTTCATTACACTCATCACCTCTGTATAGAAAATAAGTATAATATTTTAAACAAAAAGTGTGATAAATGTAATTAAGTTAAACAAAACATGATATATTGTGGAGACAGATCCAAAATAATATATGAGTCAATATTTCTTCATTATTTTTGGTTTGTTACACTATATTATAAAACAATATTTCTTTAGAATTATTGATGCATTTTGTAACAAAAAATAATAAAGATGCATTGATTTGTATATTATTTAGACTTGTTTAAAAGATTACACTTATTTCTTATGCATGAGTGATCAGTGTGATGAAAAGTATAAAAATTATGGGAGATTTGTGTATGTGTAGAAAAGTGAGAGGTGATTTGTATAATTTTACTAGAACTCAGCGAGTATCAATGTAATTTCCTCTATATTAAATTAAAAATATTAACCATAAAGTCCTAAACAAATAATAATAAATTAAGAGTCCCATAAAACTAGTTAGCATATGAATAGGAATCTAATGGCCTGGTTAGATTAGATTTTTTAGTACTTTGACAACCCAACTTAATAAAAAAAAATTTACTTAGTTTATGTTGATTTATATTGTTGGAGTCCAAACGGTTATCAACTAATCATTTTTTTATAATGAAATGTGTTAAATTTTGTAATGAATAAATGAACAACATTTTAATATTTTTAGCAATTATTTTATTTTTTAAATATCTTTTTCATTATCCTTTTATTATATTTTCAATATCTCTTTAGTATTTTTTTTAATATTTAATCACTTTTGGGATATAATCGGAAAAACATATTATCGTCAACAATCTATTATGCTTCCGACTGGGTCACCAAAACATAAGGTTGTAAATAATATTTATAAGTGAAACATTGCAACGTACAAATAGAATCATATTTTGATATCAATATGATTAATAGAATCAATGCCAATAAAGTTAATAAGAATATCTTGAACATATTATATGCAAAATGCCCAATATAATTACGAAGCAAATAAAATTACATACAAAAAACAATGACTAAAATAATCTCATGTTTAGATAAGGTTGAAAATGTCATTTATAACTAAAACCTTGCAATATTGAATGTAAATATGCAAATGGTAGCATATTTGATAAGAATATGATTAATAGGATCAAATCCCATAAATCCAATAAGAATATCTTCACCTATTAGATGTAAAATGTCCAAAATAATTACGAAGCAAAATAATAATCACATTGTCATACGAGGTTGAAGGTGAAAATATATTTTATTTTCAAATAAAGAAGGTAGAGTGAATGATATAAAAATATTTACTTCTTCAAATACTCATAAAAATTGAACTTGACACACCTAATTAGATTGAGGGACATAAATAATATTAGAAGTTTGAAATCAGTGTTATGATATAATAATTTTTATTCTTTCAAATACCCACAAAAAACTTAACCTTACCTTTTTAGGGCAAGTCACTAAATGTTGAAGAAGATGAAAAAATATTTAATTTTTAGACACAAACATAGAAGCTTTAGAATAATATATTTGATTGAACATATTATAGGTAAAATTCTCAAAATAAAAAATTATATTCATAACATGAATCCATTCGCTTGGTGGTGAAAGAAGAAAGCTTGAATAAGATTGTGGAAGAGAGTAGACATGTAGAATGAAGTTTGAAGTATGAGAAATGGAAGAGTTGGAGAGAGAAAAAAATAATGAAGAAAATAAGTCCAACTAGAGTAAGTCAATGTAAATCGATTTAGCATGTAGCATGCAATGTTCTCTTTCATTAATGATAAGATAGTAGATTGTGTAATTTAACACTAATGTGATACTTCAACATCCTACATGGCAATTCTGATATCCATTTGATGTTTCATGGAATTTGGGTTGGTTAAAGAATCTTTGAAAAATTAAGTTAATATAAAAAAAATCAAAATTAATAATGTAAGAGTTTTTTAGTTTATTAAGTTATATATTAATAGTTATTGATTTTCTTGAATGTAATAAAAATATAAGAAAATACTTTATGGGATAATATGTATAAATATTAAACTCTTTATTAAAAACTAGACCTTTACCAAATACTTTCCTAGTAAATATAGCATGCATGATTGGGTAAGGCATATACTGCTGGTGTCTCCTTTGGTAATATAGACGAAAATCATCAAGAGGCTCTGTTTGTGTCAGTATTTCAAAATTACTCAACATCCTAATTCATAACAGAGCACATTAAGGTAATCTAAAAGTTACATTAAAAACATCAAAAAATCTACATTAAGTTTTGCAATATTGAAGTTGGATTACCAAACTCTTGATTTGTTATAAGAGCTATAGTGAATAGCTCCATTCATCAAATTCATATTCTATTCCTCAATGGCTCAATCCATGGCATCGTGAAACAGAAAAGTATTCAAAACTAGTAATGTTACAAGGTGAGAAGATTTGAAGGTAGTTTGATAAGTTTTTTTTTGTATTACCAAGGTTATCCTCTCACCCTTTGGGTAAGTAACTAATCATTTTCGGGTGCATGACTATCCCTCACAACAAATGTCGTTATCAGGAATCAAACATTTGACCTTTTGGTCATCCTAATATTACTAGTTTCAAAAACAATACAAAAATGTCAAGCATTTCATACATCTCATACCCATTCATGAAGTTCCCCAAATGCTTGAATTATCTATCCAAATTAGTTTTCTTCCAAAATTTCAATAAAATTAGGGAGTGACAATTCAGAATGGAAGGTCAAGATACTCGCTTAATATGATCCTCACTTTGACAGAGATAGACAAATTGTAGAATGTGTGTGCTATTGGTTGGTGAGTTGGTTAGTCGACTTTGCCTGTTCATCGATAGAAAGGGTAGGCAAAGTCCAAATAGGCCTGCGGGCGGAACAAGGAGAGGGTTGGGCAATCACCACAATCGAAAAAGTGTAATCTTACCTAACCATAAGAAAGTGGCATAGCTGGAATCGAATGCACCTATCCAATATCACATGCCTCTACTGCTAGGACAACCCCTTGGGATAGAAATGACACCAAAGGGTCATTTTCGGTTGCACAGAACTATGTCCCAAAATTGTTCATGACATCAAAGCATGTATAGCAAATTACAGAAAACTAGGTAGTAGTTAGTGATAAAAGATTGCAAGGAAAATGAATTATAACTCTTGTTCAGTTATTCATTCTTATGTCAAATAAAATGCTATAAATTGATTTCTTGATATTTTCTTTTTATTTAATGGTTAATTTTATATTATTTTTGGTACATAATAGTTTATGCATCTTCTGGTTGAGTTAGTAGCTAGGTAAAGTCTTCCCCAGAGGGAGTAACAACTAAAGGACTCGATTCCTAACAATTGCAAGTAAAACTTACCCGAGTCACAAGGTGTTAATGATGATTTTTTCTTGGTTTCTTTCCATCCTTAACCGTGGCCTTTTATCTTTAAGACTGTTTTCGTATTAGAGGTACAGATCCTAGGATATGATCCTTAAGTAAAGTAGGTCCACAGTCATGAAACACATAGCTGAAAAGTAACCCCATGCTAATTTCTCAATCAAACAACTAGGAGTTTGTTTGCGAGATTAGTTTTGAAAAAAATGAAGGAAAAAAAAGCTTTAGAGTCATTTCATAAATATATTTAATGGTTCTCCCAAATATTTATCTTCCTTCCATTACCCTCTAAAAACTTACTCACAAACTGATCCGTTTGTGAGTTGAATTTTGGAGGGAAAGAAAGAGAAACATAACAATGAAAAGATATTAGAAGATATATAATTGTAAATGAAAGACAGATATAGGGTAGCCTTAATCAAATAAATTTATCATACTTTTTATTAAATAATTCACCAACTCAAAATGAAAGTAAATACAGAACAAGAAAATAAAATAAGCTGAAGGACCTTACATTCAGCTATAAGCTTAATCAGTTAGCATCCTTAAGGATGTTTATCAATTCATCCAGTAATTTCATTTTTTGATTCTGCTTAGGTCCATGAGTACTGAAGGTTCCAAAGAGCCCATCCGAAGAATCCCTCAACTTTTCTGAAATAGACACCACCTTCTTCCGGTCTAAAGTATTGTAGCTTCTCTCCCTGATCACTGGATTCAGGAAGTTTTCGGGATGATTGCTCAGTAGCAAATTAACCATCTGCCTTGACTCGGCGAGTGCTGTTTTCAACTGATCGACATCCCCGTCTGGGAAAAGAGGGGCCTGACTTTCTGCAAATGATTCCAAGAGATGGATATCCACATCAATTATGGTAATAGCATTTACAGTAAACTTCTTAACAGAATCACTAGCTAAAGTCCCAACTATCTTCTCTGATATGTGAGAAAGAACACGCTGCAGAACTCTTTTAAGGACTTGAGCTGGAGCAGTTGAAACCAAAATTTCCAAATACATTATGACCTCATTCACATATTCATTTCCACTCTGAGATGGCTCATCGGTCATCCAATTTATATTCTCAATCAAGGTCATAAATCCATCAACTTTGGCTTTGAGTAACCCAGAGAGCATCTCTTCGACAGCATCACGAGCTTTTCTCAAAGGGAACTGCTTCCTGCTTCTCTCCACCATTCTCAAGGGAACACCTGAAAGCTTTGCAGCATGGCAATAGAAAAAATCACATGCACGCTCCAATACGGCCATATTTGCTGCTACTTGCATCGCCTGGTTGACACCATGAACTGATGCGTTAATAAGCCTGAACAATGCTTCATCTAAATCCTCATTCAAAAGCCTGTCCAAATATTTCTTCACAACTTCATAGAACTCAAGCTGCCCGCCATATGACATGAAACTGACAGAATCCTCAATGAATGACCGCACAATGCGACAACATTCTGGTACTGTTGACGAAAATGGTGCTAGATAAGGAAAAGCAGGCACAATATCTGACGTTTGTATTTGGAAAGAAAGCACATTCATGGAATACTCGTACTCCTTCTTCATCAACATCTGGTCAAACTTATCAGCAGCAAGGGCCTCAGTGATATGCATCTGACAATCTGACAACAGCAGCTCATGGTACTTATCCCTATGTTTGTTCAAAACATCAAGCAACGCATCAATTGGGTACCCAAATCTGCGCAGGGTTATACCTAAAAGACTGACATTGTCCTTAATGAGCAAAAGATGATTTGCAGTTTGCATTCCAGAAAACTGGTCCTCTAAAACAGAACACATTTTACCAACAGCAATCTCCCACAAATCGTCAACTTCCACTTTCGATATCAAACCACCACCAGTCCTCAAAACCCTATCTTCCACTACAAAGAAACCCGCAATTTGAGCAAAAAAAGCTTGATGGGACTCAAGAAAAGGGGTCAATGATGATACCTGAAAGTCCGAAGTAAATAAGATAATCATAAATATATTAGAATTGCCAAATAAATATAATATTACACTTTTTTTAAGGAATACATGCTTGACCTCATTAAACAATTGACCATAACTTCAACTTTGAGGTAGTTTGTTTAGCACAATTCTATGTGGTTTATCACTTTTTATATTATTATTACAAGACTTTCTTTAAGTGGAACCTAGTACGTGATAATCAGAACCCGGTGCGCAGTACACGGGCAAAATGAGGGAACCATGCAACTATGATTTAGCTAAAAAACACAAGTTTGATTGATTGTTTATCGAGTTTCTTTAGTGTATTTAGTAGTTTCACCCTCCCCTTCTCTCCCTCACTCTTAAAACGCTAAAGCCCCATGTGCCATTTGAAGTTTCTTCACCTCACACTGAACTGAAACAAGCTCTGCCTTCTACGATCACTGGTGGTGATTTCCAGCCACATTCTTAGCTTTCTAGCATACCCACTTCCCTCACTCTATTCATCTGAACTTCTCAACCTCCCACATGCCCACTTCAAGAGCTCACTTTGTACAGCCATCACCTCATCTCACCCTCAAACGGCCACACCCACTACTCCTAGCCATTAGAGGCTTAATCTTATTTTTTTCAAGTCTTACTTAGAACTTGGTATATTTATATTGAGGCCTTATATGATCACATATTTTTTGAAGCCTTAGAGGCTTGGTCTATTATATTGAAGCCCTAGAAGCTATTACTTATTTTCATTATACGTTACAAATGTTTCTGCTATTAATTTTGATTACAATCTATGAATGTGTCTTTAATTTGGTGTATTTTAGTATTTTTGAGTATTTATACGTGTAAGGTATAAATTATGTGTATTATATTTCCCTTGGCTATAGTGGCCATCCCGCTACCTGCTATCCTGTCATGGTATTTTCAAGGTCGACCGCTATCCGCGTTTGACTACCTAGAGGCGAGCTATCAGAAAGCTACTGATATCAATCCTAAAAAATATAAAGCTGGATTCATTTAAATAATTGAAGTTTGAGCTGCTAAACAAACAAACTTGATCAGGAATAGCTCAATTCATTTACAAATTTACAGAATTACACCCTTAACTTAAGGGACTCAACAATGTATGATTCGTTCATTCATTCACTATCAGCAATCTCCCACAAAAATTCTCACAGGGTCATGAACAGTACCTGAAAATCTGAAGTCAGCTGAAGCTTCCTGTTCTCAAAATAATACTTCTTAAACCCATCTACTAACCCTAAAGTCTGATTAATATGGTAAGCTCTGTACAATGGAGTCAAATCAAATCCAAGAATTCCACCAGCACCACCATTATTACCATATCCATCCTCTCCAATTCCGCCGCCGGCGCCGATTTCATCATCATCATCATCATCCTCTTCCTCCAAGGCATAAATGCAATCCCTCAAGCTAAGCCTACTCTGCTCCTCCGCTTGCCGCTGCTTCATTCTGAGATCTTCTTCTCTCTGCCTTGCTGCCAAAGCTTGACCAATCGCTAACTGCCCCAAATTTCGAGTCACGGCTCGAATATCAACCAACCAGTCACCGAATTCTTTATTCACTTTCCTCTCTATGTGTAACCGAATTTCTGGAATCTTCTTCTCTAGCATTCGTTTAAGCGTAAACGACGGCGTTTTATCCAAATACTCCTTCTCGAGCGTATCAACGCACTTCAGCGCCATGTAGTAGTTATCACTCAAGAGGTGACGGTTAGCGCGTGAGCACAGTTCCGTTAACTGAACACACGTTTTGACCGATTCGATTGCGCGGTTGAGGTTCTTTGACACGTTTCGCGTTTCGACGAAGGAGTCTAGGGAAGAGAGGAGAGGGAGAGCGACGGATTGGAACTTGGAATTTGAATCGGAGAGTGAGTATTTGATGTAATCGACGTCGGAGAGAAGTGATCGGAGGTCGTCGACGGCGACGATGAAGTCTTGGTAGTGTTCTTTGCACATTTCTTCAATCTCGGATTCTTTCGTTCGAGCGAAGTGGCGGAGATGGTGGATTAGGGTTTCCGGCTTGCCGGAGATGAAGACTTTTCTGATGAAGGGGCCTAAGTCTTCGTTGTTGCAGATGGCGGAGTAGATGAGGAGTTGCTCCAATTTGTCGCCGGAGTTGTCGCCGTCGCCGATCATCGGAACAACTTTCCGGCGAGGGAATTTGGAAGATTGCATGGTGTTTTTTTTTATTTTTTATGTTTTAGAAACAGAAGGAAGAGATTTAGGGATTAAAGAAAAAATCAGAAATTCTTAATTTTCAGACACTATAGCAGGAGTCATCAGAATTCAACTCCCCTAATTGTTATTGTGAGGGAATATTAGTGATTAAGTAAAGAGGAAAATTGTTAAGTATAATGAATTATTTTAATAAATAAATAATAACAAAATGACTTTTATATTTATATTTGAAATTTATGAATAAAATATAGGTACTTTAGGAATGTATTTAATTAGAATGCTAAATTAGTTAATTATGGATTATCATACTTTTTTATATAGAATCCTTTAACATTTATAATAAAAGATAGAGAAGACTTTTTTACATAGTCATGGTCAAAGTCACATGCACAATCCTTGATTTATTTTTCCTTGACTACCATTAAATAAAAATGGGATATCCATTTCCTACAAAATCATGTGATCCACCAAAATATAATAAATTTATTTTTGTTGGAGATTTAGAGGAATATGTTTTCATCATATATCTTACCTTAATTGAAAAATTGATCTCTTTTTTTGTCGGCAATTGTTAGTATATTAGTTGTTAGTATGTTAGTATTTCATTATGGGTGAGACTCTACCCTCAACCTTCTACACCCCTACCATCTAACCACCTTATAACTCCTATTTTATGTTGATGGTGGGACTCGAACCCACAACCTCCTACACTCCATTCCTTGCGACCACCCTCTTCACCTTGGAAAATTGATCTTGATACTAGCGTCTCTAACAACTATATTACACCTACAACTAAATCAGTCACAATAACAAATATCATCAAAATTGATAAATAAATGTAAATTTTCATAAATTTAAATAACGTATTATATTTATAAATTTATTATATATATTGACTGGTATATAATATAATTAGTAAACTACCATATCACAATAAAATTACTCTAACCTATATAGTAATAAGTAGGACATGAGTAATAGGAGGTTCCAATCTGAACCTTCTTTACAAACAATTTCCTGTGCCAAAAGAAAACCTAGAGATGTAAGCTACTAACATATTAGTAGCCTCTATACTTATTATAAGATCATTTGGAGATTATAATTTTTTGGCCCTTTTTACATGATCATTTTCAAAATTGTATGCATCTTACCAAAGTATCCTCATATTTATTGACCCAAAAAATAAAGTTATTAATGGAGTGGAGATAGAACATTAATGAGAATGAACTTTTTTAGAAATATATATATAATAATTGACAAATTTAATTATATTAACCATTTTCCTTACTTCACATCAAATTACCTATAAAAATCTTATAAATATAATCACATGTAATAAAAAATCTATGAGTCTAATATTGAGTAGAATAACAAACTAAATGTGGTATTTAAACAATAAGACTCTCTCACTTATTAGACTACTCTTTTGAATTGGACTCTTTCATATGCTTAAGTTGTAACAAATGATACTTTTATTGAGAGTTGTGCCGCAAAAAAACTACTCATAGGTTAGATTAAGGTATTACTGAATAGTGATAGGCTATTGAAGTTGTCAAGAGAGAAAAGACTATCATCGAGTCAGTGTCAATAAACTGAAAGTCATCATGAACATCGACTTTTAAAGGGAGACAACAATGTTAGAAGTTCCACATTGGGTAGAATAACAAATTCAATGTGATACTTAAATCATGAGACTCTCCCACCTAATGGACTAATTTTTTCAATTGAGTTCTCCTCATGTTCTTAAGTCCCGAAACAAACCTCACATGTTTAGAACCACTGGTGCAAGCAATTCTATAAATTCTTACCACAACTAGCAAGCTCAAGAAGCTTGTGACCATATAAGACCAAGTAACATATATTCTAACAAAATAATTTGAGGAAATCTGCCATTTGGGAATGACTCATTAGCTATGCCATAAAGGAAACAGGTGAGATATTAGTTACAGCAATATAGTTAGACTATGTAAGCCAAATTAAAAAATAAGATAAATTGTGCAAGACTTGACACTCATACAAGCTCAAATCTATATTATTTATGACTCTTACACAGTATACTTGTGAATTATAATGCAGATTTAAATTTCTTGATGAAGTCATATATGTGTGCACTGATCTCTGCTGGTTTTTCTTCATTTATGAAGTGACCTACTCCTTCCATTACAACCAGTTCTTGCAAGTATGGCACATCTCTCTTAAACCCACCTCCATGTATATACTCCTTAACACCTGGAGTGTTATATGTAATGTCTAGGTCCCCCACTATGAACTTCACAGGTACTTTGATCTGTACTCCAGTCCATGGTGCTGTGACCTCCCAGGTTCTGCAGATATAACAAATTTACCTGATTATACATCTACATCCTTCAACAAAATAAAATAAATAAGCAAAACTTAGGAATAGTATTATCTCTTTGCAATTAAAACTTTCATTCGAGAAGGTTAGCATCAATGTAAAAATAAGTTTGTCTGTCTTGTGATCTGAGATCATGCGATCTTGGAAACAACTTCTTTATATGTGAGGGTAAAGCTGCATGACCTTCCTCAACTATCAAACCCCACCAGGTGTTTGCCTCATGCACTGGGCCGTTTTTTTTTTCGTAATTAAAACTTCCATTCTGAACTTCGTTAATTGATAGAGACATAAAACAGAGCAGGTTTGTTTCAAGTTGCTGTTCCAAAATATGACTTACTTTTGTCATGATAAATGTTCTATTAAATATTAATCATGAGGAATTTTTTTTACTCAATCAGCATTCAGCATATACTTTTGTATTTGTTCCAATGTAAGAGGCTTGGGAAAGACAAGGAAAACAAGGATGAGAAATTTGAGAAACAAAAAACATAGTTCTCCGGTGGTAGAATTGATTTTTGGTAACATTTTGCAACAAGAAAAAATTAACTCAACTAGAACCAAGAGTTTCACATACAAATAGTGGGTTTCAATTCAATATGTATAGCAATGTTTACCACAACGAAACTAGATGAAACTTACAGGTCGAGAGCACGATAGTAGTTTAGTCCTCCTGTGAAGCCTTTCTGGTCAAACTTACTTGCATAATAATTGATATCTTCTTCAGACAGCCATGAGGGTAAAGTATTAGAAATGTTAGCTAATCCCTCAAATCCTATCTCCTTAGGCACACGAAGTGGGCGTGGATCACGCAATGTAAGAAATGTCTTCAATATTTTTGCAGTACCAACACGGGCAAACTCTTCTTCAGCTTCCCCAGGTTTCTGTAGGGCAACCAATCAACAACCGAATACTAGATATTAACTTGACGTATATATGTTTGGAACTATCGATTACCATACATCATATATGTCTATGGAATTCGTAAAACATTGAATTTGACAAGTACTGTTCCATGTAACTCAAATTGATTCAGAAGCTTGTGCAAGGAAGCAATTATCATTTTCAGGCGCTCAAAATAGTAGAGAGGAAGAATTCTTATCGATGTTCAAAAGCAAATACAGATTAACCACATATGTCCACATTCATTAGACCATTACAGATCGATGTGTCATTCGCACTGCTGTAAAGACCAATTCTTCAAAAGCAAATACAGATTAACCACATATGTCCAATTCATTAGACCACTACAGACATTGCTTTGCTGTTCAAGGAAGAAAAAATTATACAAGAGTCAAGCATTATATGTATGAACTTGGATCCTTCTACTTACCATAGAGTTTTAATGTATTATCGGAATGAAAGTGAAGATTAACTCACCTAAGCAGACCATGTACTTGTCTAAAACAATGATGCATTATTAATAAAAAGAACATTCTACACACTACGAGCTAAGACAAAAAATTAAAAATAGAGAGATTCTTGTATAAAGCAAATGTAATATGTAATTTAAGAGTACTAAACCAGTGATGCATTATTAGTACAGTAGTGAATAGAACAAGAATTATTCATGTGTCATCGCTAATGATTTTGGTTTAGGTGCACAAGATTTATATAAGAACTCGTTTTAAAAGTCAGTTTTGACTTCTCATATGTTTGGTGGACATGTCTATCACTCTATTGAAGAGTCTTTTTAAAAAATAAACATTAATGCCATACTCCATTTATGTGAATGTCAGCTGAATGGGATGCATAAAACTACTAAAGTGATGGAAGATATCTAATTACCTACAACAAATGTGAATTTTTGAGATTTGAATGATGAAGAAGTTAATTTCACCAAAATAAATTTCAAAAAAGGACCACAGATCCAGAGGATAACTGTACATAATCTTACCCTCAGGTGAAATAAACGTCAAACAGATTCTATGGTTATCGAGGACAGCTAAGACAAACAACAGTTTACTCAAAGCGCGGCAACAATAATTAAAGGGAGGGGATCCACTTATTTCAGCAGTAAGCTAAAAAATTTTTATTCCACCTCTTAGTCATCTATTCTATGAAAAACTAATGTTCAGATCTGACTAATTCAAATCACGTGAACCGTTAGAATTTCATAGAATGATAGCTAAGATGTGGCATATGTTTTTTTAACTTAATCATGGAGTAGGTGGATCCCCTCATAATTAAATCATCAATTTGATCCATACAATTGACATCATCAATTAAATTAGTCTTCTAGTTTACAAAATTGTCAATTTAATCTTCAACTTCGTATATTGTTGGTGTTTTTAGTAGTAGGGTAGCGTAACAAACTCAGGGTAACTTAAGTCTATAATAAACTAGTCTTTTGAGTTAGACTGACTCTTCTCGTATACTTAAGTCCTTCGGTCAATCCAGTTACCAACAAAAGTACATCGTCAGGAACCAAGTTGACCGATAATATCATATCATAATCACATGGATCAAAATGACATTTAACTGAATAATTCTCACTTACCTGAAACCTGCACATATAATAATCATCACCCATCAAAGCCCGCAAGCTTTCAACGGGCTTTCTCCTAGGGTTTCTGGGCCTAAACGTAACACTCAAATTCACCAACGCTTTCACACGATCGGGCCTCAACAAGCTAACATACCACGCGATGCTAGCTCCCCAGTCATGGCCCACCAAGAAAACCTGCTCAATACCAAGAGCATCGAGGAGTCCGACAACATCGCCGACGATGTGGACGGCGGAGTAAGAGGAAGCAGAAGGCGGAGCATCGGTGTCGCCGTAGCCGCGAAGATCGGGAGCGATGGCGCGGTAGCCGAGGGCGGAGAGAGAGAGGAGTTGGTGGCGCCAGGAATACCAAAGCTCAGGGAAACCGTGGAGGAAGAGGATTACTGGGCCTGAACCGATTGATGCAACGTGCATTTTTATTCCATTTGTGGCTACTGTTGTGTGCTCTATTTTCTCCATTTCTTTTCTTCGCTTTTTCAGTATCTGCTTCTGTTTGAGGATTCTCAGCTATTGACTTTCAAGAGTGAGTGAAAGAGCATTTGGTTTCTTTCTTCTAACTGGGTGTTAGGTTTTTTATTAGTAAAAATAAAATAAAATTACACAAACATCTTCAGGTTTTAATAAAATTATATAAATTATCTATTTTTTTAAAACTTAAATTACTCTTAATTATATGCATATATAATTTCTTGAATAAAAAAAATGTTAATGATTGTATTTAAGTTAAATAAAATATGATGTAGTGTAAATACAAGTTCAAATAATATAAGAGTCAATGTCTGTTCATTATTTTCTGTTCATTACAAACTACGTCAATAATTTTAAATAAATGTCTAAATCACTGTATACTATATTATAGGTAACTAAAACAATGAATATGCATTCACTTTTGTACTACTTGGACTTGTTTTCATAATATACCATATTTTGTTGAACTTAACTACACTAGTCACCATTTTTTGTTTAAGAAATTATACATGAAATATATGTCTAGAACTATATGTGATTTGTGTAAGTTTAAAAAATGAATGAGTAATTTATATAATTTCATTAAAACTTATAGAGTGTTTCGTGTAATTTACTTTAGAAAATAATAAAAAAATCAAATATAATTTTAATACGTGTTATTAAATTTGTATAGGTTATTAGTTGGATGGTTAAATCATTGGGTCTCTTGTAGGACGGTTAATCCAATTTACATTAAAAAAAAAGATAATAGAAACTAATATTATTTAGAGTAAATTACTCTGACACCCAATGAGTTTTAGTGACATTATATAAATCACCTCTCACTTTTCTATAGCTACACAAACCTCACAAACCTCTGATAGTTTTTATACTTTCATTACACTGACTACCCATTCATAAAAAACAAGTATAATATTTTAAACATAAAATGTGATAAATGCAATTAAGTTAAACAAAACATGATATATTGTGTAGACAAGTCTAAATAATATACAAATTAATGTATCTTTATTATTTTTTGTTACAAAATGCATCAACGATTCTAAAGAAATAATATTTAAATCGCTCTTATAATATAGTGTAACGAACCAAAAATAATAAAGAAATATTGACTCATATATTATTTGGATTTGTCTCTACAATATATCATATTTTAATTAACTTAATTGCATTTATCACATTTTTTGTTTAAAATATTACATTTATTTCTATGCAGGGGTGATCAATATAACGAAAGTATAAAAATTAGGAAATGTTTGTGTAGGTGTAAAAAAGTAAGAGATAGTTTATATAATTTCATTAAAACTCAGAAGTATTAATGTAATTTACTCTATTATTTAATAATTTTATATTCCAGATTTAAAAGTAATGTCATCCCACAAATGTTTAACTAAACAATCAATAATCAAGGTTTTAGTACAACGCTCAAAGATTTCACAAATAAGTTAAAATTAAACATCATAAATTATATGCTTTAAGAAAATTAAATGAGTAAATTTAAAACTCAATTAATTGTTTTGTTAAATATAAGTTAATAAAGAATAAATTAACTGACTAACATACATATCTAGGCATAAGTTGAAAACACCATATTTCCCCTCTTAAAACTATGGGTAATTAGGATCTGAACATACTCACTCATTCGGCTTGACCCGATCATAATCAAACACAAATAGAGTTAGGTCTTACTGGATTTAGGGTGGATTCAAGTTTAAAATTTAAACCTAGTTAATATTCAAGGTCGGATAGAGAACAAACATGAGTCGACCTGAACCCGTTCTTTGGTTACTCTCTCATCATGTTTGTATGTGTCTTTATTCAATTATATATAGAGTAATGACATATCCTTGGTCGAAAACAACATTGATTCTCTAAATTTTTCATCATATATACCTTATTAACAATATATATATACATCATTTCATATGTCAAACTATATTCATAATAATAAATAATATTGAGAAGACTTTATCTAAAAGATGTATGCATTATATTTAATCGAGTCTAGGATCGAGTTCATGCTCATAGGCTGACCTGGTCGATATTTATGGTCGGGTTAATTTCGAGTTTAGGAACGTGTCCGAATTCAAAAATGATCTGATTAACATTTATGGTTGGGTAAGAGACAAACCTTACCTAGTCCATCGTCACCCCTGCTTAAAACAATGTTGTTATGTTTTTTAAATGTCTCAACCAACCAAGTCAGATCACTAATTTAATGCTTAAACGATCTAACCAAACTAGTTTGTATTATTAATATATGATCGATCAAATGAGCAGCTCATACTAATAAAATACCCAATTCTCAGCTGGATCATTAAGGTATTTAGTTCCCCATGGAATGAGTTGTATCAATTAGGTACCCAATTCTCAATTACACCAGTTGGATTAACCTGTTCAAGGAGAATAAACAAATTATGGTTTTAATTCCCTATTTTGCCAATTTGGTGAATTTAGTCCATTTTTGTATATCAAAATTTAGTCCATTTTTGTATATCAAAATTTAGTCCAAGTTTAGTATGTCAAAATTTTGCCAATTACATATCTTATTATAAATAAATCGATAGGAATATACAAATTATGAGTTTGATATTTATATAATGACAATTAAAAATATACAACCAAATATTTTTGTGATTGTCTCTTCTAACAAGTGTTGCTCATAGAAATTGAACTATTAACTTTTTAGTTTGTCTGGAGATCAAGCTAGGTTCTTATGTCATTAGATAAACACCTTATTGGTCACAAGGTATAATTAAATATAGAAGAATTGATAAAAGAAGAGTGGGAGAGGGGAGAAGAGAACTAGAGAATATTTGCATTTTTCTTTGGGACTTTTAAGATGCTAGAGTGATGATATACTATAGGCGTAACAATTGGATTGCATATTTTCATGTATTGACGTAGCAATTGGGTTACATATTTTCATGGTGGGCCACCCAATAAATATGTGAAGGATGGATATTGAGGGAGATTATATGTACCAAATTTTGTCTCACTTTTTATCCCACTTTTATGTCTTAATTTAATGAAAAAATGCCACTAAATTAAAAAGAAAAATTATAAATACATAAATTAAAAATTTTATATCAATATTCTATGCAATGTAGATATTACAATAAGCCTGTAATAGAATGTTCACCAACTTATTTCTTCAAACAAAATATTAGCCTCCAACTAAATCTTAAATCATTCAAAGAAGAAATTCATCTTAACGTAAAATTAACATGATGACTTTTCATCTTTTTGTTTTAGTTGATGGACAGATTCTTTGAGTGTTTTAGTTATTGTCATTTTTCTTTGAAGACTAATTTAATAATTAATTATCTAATATTTTTTTGCAATGCATTAGGATGAACAACTCAAAAGGAGTTCCTCATGCAAGACATATAATGTTCATGTAATGAATCAATTTATTGAGAGAAATAAGGTTGAGATGAAATTGAGGACCAAACAGAACATTATGCAATGTGATGGTCTTGCTTAATTTTACTATTCCAGTGATATTAGTAGAGACCTTGACATCAGTAGATAATATTATGAACATTGGAGCCATAGTTTTGAAGGTTTGGAAACTACTCATTGTAAAGGAAATATGATATGTGGCTCCAATGTCTAGGAGTCATTAAGATGCAGAATTACCTGGATTTGGTAGAGGTGTGTTGATTACAGAATTAGCAGCATGATCCTTTTCACCTTTTGATTGATTGAGCATTTCTAATATGTCATTGACCTGTTGCTCTGTGAATATCTTTTACTGGCCTTGTTGGTGAGAACTTGATTGAGCATCAGGGACAACATTTTCTTCTTTGTCTAGTGGAAAGAAAGCAGTGTGATTTGCCATCCTAGAGGGATTATTAGATTGGTATCCAGGGGGATAACCATGTTTTAAGAAGCATGTTTCACTTGTATGATTTGTCCTTTTACAATGGGTACAAAACTTGTTGTTTAGGTTTCTTGTGCTTGATCTACCATCTCTTCTCTTATAACCATAACCACCTCTTCCCTTATAATCATAACCACCTCTATTTCTAAAAGTGGCATTATTTCCAGCATTAGTGTTCTTTTGGGTTTCTTGTCTGGAATTGATGGACAAAATTTTGCTGTCTTGGTTGAGGTTTGAGGGGATGAGGTTATTTTATTGTTTTTCTTGTTGAACAACCATAGAGAAGGCTTTGTTTATAGAGGGTAAGGGTTCAATCATCATTACTTGTGAACGAACTTGAGCAAATTACTCATTTAATCCCATCAAGAATATGATTACATAATCTTGTTCTTTGTACTGTTTTACTGACTCAATTACTCCACATGAGCAAGGCACAATGCATATACAGTCGTTGATGGGTCTGAAATTATCTATTTCATCGCATAGGGTCTTAAGTTTGGTATAAAACTCAGATATCAAAAGATTACCTTGATCTAGTTGATAAGATTCTTGTTGTAACACTGCCATCCTAAACATATTTTCCTGAGAGTACCGTTCTTGCAAGTCTTGGATTGACTTCACTATTGGATCCATGACAATACCATTATATTGCATCTTTTCTAGGGGCCAAACATCGGATCCTCCTTTCTTGGTTACTTTAAACTTCCATCAATGAAACCGATTTTATTTTTGGAGTCTAATGCAAGATTGAAGGTTCTTGACCATAAGTGATAGTTCTTTCCATCAAGGAGAGGGGTAACAAGGACAAGGGATGAGCTTTCACTAGGATGAAGGAAGAATGGATTTTGGGGATTTATGTTGTGATCAAGGTTGGATGTGATCATCTTGACGAATGAGAAGGTTGCAAGAGATAGAGGGGAGAAGAGGAAGAAGTAGGAGAAAAGGAAAAACAGAAGGGAAGAAGAGATGGTGATCAGAGCAATGATTGCTATCATACCATGTTAGTTTGCAATGAAACCATGGAGAAAAGAGAAATGAATAACTTCAGTGAAAATTTAATTGGGATATTGGAGAACTTGGTGAATACAAAGGGCAGGATTGATGTATATTAATGCTAATCCTTGTTGCCAAAAAGAGAGAAAAATAACAATTCTATAACTAACTAAACTAAAAAAGCTAAAACTAACAACCAAATGGCTAAAAATAGAATTGGGCTTTCTGTAAAGCAAAGCCCAAAAGGTAAAATAAAGGACCAAACGGGAAACAACACTAGTTCAGGAAAAAGGCTAAGACAGAGAAGGTGAAGAGCAATGATGCCGTAAGGAAGAAGACAACCATAAACGAGGGATCTTTAACACATAATTAAATCACATGAAACTGTCGAAATAATCTTATGAAAATGTAACAAACAAATTAATAATTAAAAAGTGAGAGAGAAGAGAAATAAATAATTAATGAAAATATTATTAATAATAACTTGAATGAAAACCTTTGTAATAGAACAGTAATGCACAATTCATTTATTGTTTAATACAATAAAGAAACTCATGCTTGATATTAAAGAATTATAGAGCAACTTTACACATATTATATAATCACCTTCTAACTTTCTTTCTCTACATCAATTCACTCAAGAATGGTACCCCAGTTTGAGGTAACCAAACATCTCCATCCAAAAAACTAGACACAGTAAAATTAGCTGCATCATTAGTGTTCATAACCTGATAACCCTGCCAAGTCACTCTATTTGTAGTGTTAGAACCAGGTCCTGTGTTATTGTACTCTCCATAGAACAAAGTACTTAATGCAAAATCTCCATTCCATTCATGCCAACCAATAGGTTCTATCAAATTATCCATAAATGATTGCAAATAAACTGTTCTTGAATACTCCTTCCATGGCCTCCCAAGGTATGTTTTCACACTACTAATCATTGGAGCCAAATCATTAGAAGCTTTAATAATAGCATTGTGTATTGAAGTTCCTGTGTTTTGATTTGGGTCTGTACGACCTTGTGCAGTGATAGCATTGAATTGTCCATTCATGGGTAAGCGAGGAAATAAGTTACAACTTTGAAAAACAACAGCAGCATTTCCAAATATGAAGTCTACTGTGCCATATATATCACATTCACTATAGAATTGTCTTAGAGAATGAGTATATAAAGTATCTTGATATCCTTCAAAACTACAACTGTAAAAGGTTGATAAATCTGCTCCATTTCTTACTGCTACTGCTTGGTGCTTGCTTGGTCCAGCAGTATTACGAAATGTTATGTTAACTGCAACAAACCCTTGTGCTACAACAGCTGCAATTAAATTTGAAACAATTCAGAAGATGGTCTTCAAATATATCATATATATAATGAGTCTTAACAATGTTTTAAATCTGGGTCTGCATACACTACAAACAACCACAAGTTAAGGTTTTAGGAGAAGCTACAAATGGATTACGACCATGATTGCGTCTGCATCGACTGTATATGCTCACAATTGTACGAAACATCAAAGTTTTGGAAGTTTTCGAAACTACAACCGCTATTTAAAACCTTGACAGTGCTCTAAATTACGGTCATCACATATACATTTCGGATATGTTTACCACAATTGCGATTGTGGTGCTACTACAGAGACTCCCAAAATCATAATATTGTGTCTGCAATTGTTTGTGGGTAAGCAATTCAAAACACTAATATATATGCTTGATAAGTTAATTTTGGTAACATAATTTAGGGCATCAACATGATAATTTGTGTGTAATGTTTTTGCTTACCAAATGTTGCCGAGTTGAATGTTGTAAAACCATCAACGACATTATGATCACCTGTGATAATTGTACGATTGATTCCCTCTCCAATTATCATCAAGTTCTTCTTGTTTTTTGCAATAGATACGTATTCTTTATATACACCTTCAGTGATGAAAATGACAAAGTATCCATTACCAGCATCTGTGTTATTTGGTGCAACTGCTACAGCATCATTGATTGTAGTGAAGTTTCCACTTCCATCTTGACTAACAACAACAATGTCACTCACCTCTACGCTTTCAATATCATCCACAGTTTGAAGTAACTTTCTTCCATGGCCTCTACCATTATCATAAATTTCCCGTACTCGGTTTGACATCTTCAATGGTAAACGACCATTTTGAAAACCCAAATGTCTTCCATTTTTGTTTTCCAATGTTGTTGGTGTTTTCTTATTTGGAACCCAACCCTTCATGAACAAAGAAAGAGAGACACTATGAAGCATGGTATCATCAGAAAGCGAAGAAGAAAGATGTTTCTTCACTCTCTGATCAGAATCTGTGGTTGTTAAGCCATCTAAACAAGTTTGTTGATTTGTCAAAACTGCACTAAGAAGGGTTTGTAGATCTTCTGTTTGAGAGTTTGGAAGATTATTATCATTAGCTTTATCAACATGGTTATGTGTGTTTGATAAGTAATCATAACTTAGTTCAGCAAGGAATCTACAATCATCAAGAACACTAATTGTAGGTTGTGACAAATATGACTTATCTTGAAGATATGAATCCAATAAGTTATAGAACTTAAGGGAATGGGACAATGATTTTCTAACAGAAATGCGACCATAGTCATATATGGTTCCATTTTGATTAGCAAGCATGGTTTTGCAATAAGAAGGGTGTGTTGTGGATTGACAAATAGTTTCTGGTGGAGTGGGTTTTGCATAGTTATCAGCTATGGATAATGATGTAAAGATGGAAAGTAAAAATAAAACACAAAATGTAGCAATGAGGAAGTTCTTGAAAGCCATTGATTTTTGGACCAAGGAATTAGTGTTAGTTGTAATTGTAAGGATGGATTTGTGGACATGGAATTCAAGGATGCTTGAGCTTCTTATATAGGCAAGGAAGAAGTTTGAGTTTTGTCTTATTAATGATTGTTGAGTATTTTAAGTTTCACTCCATAATCTTTATAGTCTTTGTAATATTGTGGTTGGTTTTTTGGAGTGTCCTCAATAAATGATATCACATGCCTTGTAACACTAACCTATGCTTTGTTCTAAACCATGGGGTAAATTATGATTGGTTTATATTAATTAAAAAAGTTAAAAATTTGTTAATTTTCTCTTGTTGGTTCAATATCATTGGTTAGGCAGTATTGTGAAACCCGAGCCGGATGTTAAACCGGCAGAGATCCCGTATTAGATTTAATTGGTTTAAATGATTTCGTACATAATTAATAATTTTTATTTATAAATATATAGTTATATATAAATGTAAAACTTTATATAATTAATAATTATGTATAATTATATTGAAATAATATATGTTTATCTTTTTTGGACCGTAGTAAAACAAAATATTAGAACATTGTCCCATTTATTTTATTTTTAAGTGAGCCGTCCGGTTTACTTCCCGGGTTAATTCGGTTTAACCGGGTTTAACATGATCGGACCGGATTTTTTCTGGTTCAAAGCGGTCCAACTCTCATTCGATTAAGATGGCAAACCAGAGTCTTTTCAAGTCCGATCAGACCGTCCGATCCAGTTCTAACAACACTGGATATAAAACATGATTTGAGACATACTTTGTAACAAGAGATCGACCATTATTCTTATATCTGCTTCAATTTTCTATTGTTATTGCAAATACAATATAGCCTTAATCAAAATAGAAACCACAATTTAAAAAGATTAGGAGATATAAGGCACTAAAAATTAAAGTATTTAAAAAAAGTCATGTGGAAGTAATTAGCATTCGCCTACCAGCTGCCTATTATGAAATTTTAGAGAAGTAGCTAGTCAGGTAGTAGATCGGTCGGGTTTGTGTAATCCTAAAGATATGCAAATATTCCATGAGAATATTTATTGGTATAAATTAGAAGACATAGTTTTGTCTAGATTTTATCTAACATAATCTTTTAAAAACAATCACATCATTAAACATTCTGAAATGAAGTAATTATTTCTTATTCGTAATAAATATAATAACTTAAAATAGTCTTATATAAAAGATTTCTGTTTATTTTTTATTTGACAACCAACTGGTAGGGTGAGTTTGGATCATGGTAGATCGAGTAAGGCTTGTCTTTTATCCGATCTTAAATATTGATTTATTTATTTTTTTGAACCTGAACCCTGCTCTAAGCCTGAAGTTAATCCGACCCCAAATGTCTATCAGATCAGTCTATGAACTCGAACTCGATCCGGTTAAATATAATACATACATATTTTGGGTAAAGTCTTCTTAATATTATTTATTATTCTAAAGTAATTTAACATATGAAATGATATGTGTATATATATCGTTAATCATGTATATATGATGAAAAAATATAGAATCAATGATACTTTCAACCAAATAGATATAATTCCTCTATACATAATTGAAATAATTGAATAGAGACATATACAAACATAATAAGTGAATAATTATGGGACGTGTCAGAGTCAGATCATGCTTGTCCCATATACAACCCTAAATATTGACTGAATCTAATTTTTAAACTTTGAACTCAGCCCTAGACACGATGAAAATTGACCATATTCGAACTCGAGCATAATTAGGCTAAACCAGATGAGCATCTAAGATTAGCTCATATTCACCTCTACTAAACTTGTATGATATTAGTTGCCAACTGCAAGTTCTGCTCCATATTAGAGAGAATATGGTGTAATATGATAATAAAGGATGAGTTTTGATAATTTTTAAAGTATTTTATTAAAAATAACTTCAAGTAAAACCCATAGATTGAGTTTTGTCTTATTAGAATAGTGGATGAATATTTTAAATTATACTCTTAATTTTTATTGTCGCTATAATATTATGGTTCTAGAATGTTTATAATAATATATTATCCAATCACTCATATTTTCCTGCAATTTTCAATGGTTGTTGTATAAGTAATATAACTTTATCAAAGTAGTAACCATAATTTAAACCATCTACAGAAAATGCATTACAGATTCTTTTTTGAAGCCAACTTGATAAAACATCCACAAAATATGCATTACAGAATCTTTTTAAAAAAAGTGAACTTGAAGGAATTTGCATTGGCCTACCAGATGTTGATACGTGGCTAGCATACAGGAGTCTGCATTACCAGCAGGATATATTATGAAATTTTAGAGATGCAGTCACTTGCAGACGAGAAAATATCTTTTATCTAATAATATATATCACTTTATCTAATAATAAATAATTATTTGTTTGATCACTTACCGTTATAACACATGAAATGACATATTTTATGGAATAAAATATGTGTTCTATATGTGTTAAATAGTTAGGTTTGTGTAAAGGTGAAAATATGCAAATAATATTGCATAATATTATTTATTTTTAGGGAAAAATATATGAATGAACACTTTTTATATGATCTGGACATCATTTTTGAAAAACCAGCTTTTTCTTTCCTTTCTTGGTGTACAGATCCTAGAGTGTGCATTAAGGATGCTTGTATTTCTTTTCCATTTTAATTTTTTTATCCCTTGTGATTATTTAATACAATTTTCTTTGCTTATAAACAAAGTACATTATTTCTTATTAATATTTAATCATCATTAAATCTAATTCATAAATATAAGTAATATAAATAATTGATAATGTACTGACTATATATAAATTATAACACTCATAATATATAGATATTATACTCTTATTTTATATATTAGAACACATAATTTTGTTTCTCCTTTTCTTATCACCAATAAAAAACAACCATGATATTAAAGATTTCAATAACTTATTTTTTAATTTACATTTTTAATAAATAATTATTTTTTATTGACGGTAAACATAATCACATAAAATAATGTTTATTCTTATTTGATGGTTATCATTTACTAGTTCAGATCCATATTATAGAATCTAGTAGTGAATATGATAATAAAAAATAATTTGATTTTTTTAAATATTTTATTAAAAATAGTTTAAAATATAAGCCTTTCAACGTTTATTTGACAAAGATATGATATCATTGTATTATATAGTGGTCAAGTATGGCAATGTGCATGTATAATATATAATATTGACATAATGAATTAATAATAATAATTTAATAATCAACGACGCCAACACAGTTGGTATATGGGTGGCACTTGTGATAAAATATAGGTAGTGGAGTTTTTTAAATATCATACATCTAATCTTACTCTCTTGTTATTATAGGTACTAGCATGTCGTCAGTTACTTCGTGTCTGCCGATCTACATTTTTTACTTTTTAGTTTTGAACATTAATTTTTTATATATTTTATTTTAGAGAATTATATCACTTTTTTATATATGATATTATAATTTTTTGATGAAAATGAATTGTGATATTTTTAAAAATTGTATTCATAATTTGAAATATTTAGTGGATATAACTTCCTCTAACCTTCATTTATATTTTTTATTGTATGGAAAAATATTGCAATAATTATTAATTATAAGAGCAAAATGAGTAAATAAAAATTATGTCATGTAGTTATAATATATTTTAGTTTATATATATTGAATACTTTTCTAGGAATATCTATCACAATTATCTATTGTTCCGATAAAATGGGATTTGTTAAGAAGTATCATAGAATTTTAAGGAAATAAAAAGAATAATTTTATATTGGAAATTTCAAAATTGGGCTTGAAATTAACACATTTAACATATTAAGTAATGTTGGGGTTGAAATTTCAAAATTGACTTATTATTTATTCGTAGCCTATAATATACTTGTTAACATAACCTGATAAATATAGGTTAAACAATAATTTGGATTCCTACAATTTTAATCCATTTTTATTTCTTTAAGTGATATAGAGTCCATATATACCAGTCCAGCTTTATCTAATCAATAGAGCAACCCTTGTTAATTTACATAGATTGATTTAAAATAAGTAAAGTTCATTATACTCATTATTCCAAAACTCTAAATGCTTAAGGTTAATGCATACACATTAAGAAATCAATAACTAATATTATTATTTATTGCATTGACATAAGGAGAAAAAAATGTCACTACTCATTTTTTATTATATTTAACTTTTAAATAAAAGTAATACAAATGAATGATGAATGATGCACTGACCGTGTATAAATATTTACACTATCAGTCAGTGACAATTCTGAGATCCAAAAGCAGAGTGTACAACATATATTAAAATAAAATAGTATATATCATCTTATATAAAAAGATGAAAACATGAATGTCAAAATCATAATATTTACGTGATTCCAAAATTGATCTCTACGTGATTTCATATTTTGAATTCGTTGAATGATCACCTCATTGTCAATGTTGTTGAACATTTCTCGTTCAATATAAGTTACTAGACAGTCATTCATCCATACATCTCCTATTCGATTAACAACCTATTTTTCACAATCTCCATAGCTGAAAATGCTCATTCTACTGTTGTCGTAGCAACAAGTAAAAATATTGCTAACTTCGAAGGGATATAAACTAATGAGTAAACAATGTGTCTTCTACTTTCAACCATCTTCTCTGAAAGATTATTGATTCATTTCAAAGAAGCAAATTCAACACTACAACACATATCAATGATATAAGTCTCAAGTTGATTATCAAGCATTACCAAATCAGTTGACAAAAATCATGTGGATAGAACTTTGCAAATTCAACCAGTTTTGCCTTATCAAAACTAGAGAACAAATTGACTGGACTTAAATAATACATACAAAGAGGCAATTAAGTATTTGTCTCATCATGAAGTTCCTTAAGTTACATATCCACAATAATATAAAATAATTCAACACGATAATGATACTCTTTTGTGATAACATGTGCTCTGCCTCCACGTCGTGATTTACCATTAGGAAAAAAGTTGGCATCCATATTAGGAATGTCAATGTCGTGCATATTGCAAAATAAGATTACCTCTAAAGATTCTCATCCATCATTTTTCATAGTCTCTAATCATTGCTTTATGATTTTAACCAAGATCATATCATTAATGATGTCTTGATCTTTCCTTTCCCATGTTTGTGATAGTTCATTTGAAACACCAAAGATATTTTTTATCAAGTGCGACATGAATGCAAATTCAAAATCTCCTCTCACAGGGAATATATATTTGGCTTCAGCTCTTTTTCCGGGAGTTAATCCATTTTCTTTAATAATTTCAACAACATCACATATAGTAAAATACATCAATATTAAATTTATCAAAGTTGCATAATATGAATCCCAACAAATATCAACAACTTGTTTGAGACTAGTTTCTTAATTCAAATCTAGCTCACTTAGAATTTCTCATTTTTCCAATGCCTTGTAGGTATTATATTAATTTTTAAAAAAAAAATTAGGGTGGGCATTTGCACACCCTCAACCCTATATATATATAGCACAGTTAATACTCTCAGTACATAGATATTACACTCTTGTATAAAATACTCCTATTTATTTCCTCTTTATATGTTGCTCAACTAATATATAATCTAAATTAAAATAAGTAAACTTATTATACTCGCTATTCCAAAATTATACTTCTCAAATGTTAAATGTTATTGCATACATATTAAGAAATTAACATTTAATATAAAACTTTTTTATGTGTATTAACTAGTTGGTATATCACCATTATTTGAAAGGGACGATAATCATATATCCTAATTTATGTTTCATATTGTGTCTTAAGCTAATTAGAAAGTTTAATTCAATTAAAAAAATAACAATTAATATTTTAATATTATTTTATAAAGTTTAATTGTTTAGGAACATATAAATAGGAAAGATCTAAGAGAGAAGATCCTTATGATACAATGGTGTATATTTCTCTATGTGCATTGAATGAGGATAAATTTTGAAAAACAATTTTGTTCAAAAATTAAATTTCTTAAACAACAATATTTTTGAATAAAAAATAAATGTAAAACAAACTAGTTTTGGAATGGGGAATGCGTAATTACACTTGAACTTTTTCAATTGCAAGTTGGAGATTGTCTTTCAAATGCTTGCCATTTCTGTTATTGGCAATACAAACCAGTTCTATTATGGTTTATTTGAGAGTTGAATTTTGGAGGAGAAAAAAAGGAAATGGAAGACTTGTGAGTCATCTCGCAAGTGTATTTTATGACTCCCAACCCTTTCATTTCCCTTTCTTATCCTTCAAAATCTAACTCTCAAACGAACCCTTAGAGATGACTGGATTATGAGCATTTATTATTTAACAAAATGAGCTCTAAATTATTGCTGTGACTGAGTTGTACACATAGATTTTTTATTTATTTTGGGAAATACTCTTATAAATTCTATTTTCCCTAATCCCTGTGTGTTTGTTTCTTCTCATTCTCTAAGGTGTAGGGGATGGTTTTTACAATGACTTTTGTAAGTTTAGAGGAATTTTCTCTAGGGACAAGCATGAGTAAATTGCAGCATCATTTTAAGGATTTGGAAATGTTCAACAATGCTTTCTTGGAAAAAAGGTGGATATGGAGAATTCTCTAGAAAAACTCATAGTAGAAGAAGGTTCTGACTTCAAAATATGAGGATGAATAATGTTGTATCCTTATACTAAATCCTACTATAAATCATTAAAGTAATATGTGTCATTTGTAAATTAGTTATTAATAAAATATTATTTTGTGATATATGTTGTTTTTTTATGGGTAGGAGGATGTAGTATGAATATATATTATTTTCCTATGCTTATATGTATTTTTATGAGATATAGTTAATTTGGTTTTCCAAAAATTGAAGTGTCATTAGTTTACTGATTTTAAAAAAAATTGTCCAATAAATATTACATTTGTCATCAAGTTATTCATTTAATTTTTTTTGTCATCATAGCAATATTTCAAATATTGTTTTTGTCACGGTTAGTATTTCAAAGAAATTTGTCATCATATTTATCATAAGTATTAAATTTGTTATCAACTTTTCTAAATAAATTTGTTATTATATTAACCCTTAAAAATTAAAATTTTCACTATATTAGTTTCTTAAATATTAAATGACTAAGTTGGACGGGAGTATGATAATAAATTGGGCACATGTCATTATCTTTTATCATAATTGAATGTTGTTTACTTGACATTAAAGTAAAGAGCTTTTGAACTATAATCACAATCACATGGTAGCTAGACTGCTCTACATTACATTACATGTGAGGACAATTAAATAAAAATGTATAAAAAAACCAAAAGATAATAATATTTTTATCCCTTTAATTTATATTGATATTATATTTTTACCCTTAAAAATATAATATAAAACCTACGTGTCATCTTCTGTAATAGAGATGAGTCTAACTCAAACATACAGGGTCTAACCATTGGATGAGTCAAGATAGTTATGAGGCTCATTTATTGAAACAAAATTGATTGTAGATTTAGTTAATAACTTAATGTTTAAAATACACAAATTCTATCTACTTTAAATTCCATTCACATTTTTAAACTTTGAAAATAAGTAAGGAATGTCAATGCTACCATGCATTTAAGTGCTAAACAATCTAGAGATTTAAAATGAACCCCTTGCAAGCAAGCAGGCAAGCAAGGACCGGACCCTTGGAGGTACATAATGTGAAAAAACTTTATATTTATTCCTACCACAAGTGTATTTTAGATTTTTGTTAGTATTATTAAAATATTATATTAATTATCAAATTAATCGGAGTAGTGTATAGTAGTATAACAGTTCAACCAATAATTCACTAATTAAACCATAGATCAGTAAAATTATATATATATATATATATATATATATATATATTACTAATATTAATATCAAAAAATCAATAAAGAAGGGAATAACTACTTTTATTTATCACATTTGTTAAAACAAGATGTGACGCTTATGAATAGATTATGTTTTAAAAGTATAAACAAATGTAGTAATTATGTGTCTCATCCTTCATATCTACATTTTGATAAAAATTGAGTCATTTTATTAGAAAAGTTAGTACTAAATGAAAATTGGTCGGTATGACTAGTACATTTTAATTGATACCCGGTCGACTAGCTTTAATTGATATAATTGCATTATTAATGTAACCGGTTTTCTAATTGAAGATGTTTACAACGCTGCTTTTTGTTTCTAAATTACTTAATTATATTCAAAATTAAAAAAGTATAAAAAATATTTTTTATATATATCATTTTTAAAATCTAATATTATTATTAGACAAATTATTTCTCTTAGCCAAAATCATGATATAAGTTATATTTAACCATTTTCTATAAAAACTTTTCTAAAAAATAAAAAAATAGGATACAATATTATTATTTTAGTGGTTGGAAGAGAAAAATTATGTCATGATATGAGAAAATACTTTATTCTCAATACAAACTAATAATTTTTTTTATTCATTCATTAATATGATACATGAGACTATTATTATAATAAGATTTTAGTATATAATTTACATTTTGTATGAGTTGGGTAATATTTAACATATACCATTAATTAACATATTTATAAAAAAGTATGTTAATTTTTTTTATACAATAATAACTCTACAACCTAAAATTTCTGGTTCTGTTACCTCTTGCAAGTTGGTAACGAATTAAAGCTGCTTGTGAAGACGGGAACGTAGAGAGTAGCATCTGTCAACTAAATGTATTAATTTTATGACAACTATGGTGAATTTGTGATATACTTGTACAATTCAAAACAATATCAAAATTACAACTTCAATTATTATCACAGATTTTGTTTTGAACCCTGGTTATGTTTGAACTTTGAAGAAAAGGATATTCTTTAAAATAAGAAATGAAAGTCATTATCCACCCTTTAGCAGCCATAGAAGCTTTAAATTTTATAAGTTGGTGGTAGCTATTCAAGCCTATCAAACAATAAATCTACAAGGAACAAGCTGTGAATATAGTAGTGTATGTATGGCTCTACTAAATCTCCAGCAAGATTAAAAAGTCAATAATTCTATTTCTAAGAACAATACTAGTTAGGAAAAGTTGTTACATATTTCGAAAGAGATTAATTTTTTATCCATATTATAAGAGAATACCCTAGGTAATAACAAAATACAATTTATCTAGATGAAATCATCTCAATCCAATATCTCATGGTGTCAATTAAATATTTTATTAGATGACACTCATGTCCAGCAGATGGCAGCCAAAAACTTTTGACTACTTAACTCGTTAATGTGAGCATTTTGATGCAAACTGAGAGAATAAAGTCTTTTAAACCTAATTAACAAATTGTTAGAACTAAGCTAGTTATCATCCCAGAATTACTTATATCTTAATATGTTATAAGTCACTTTCTTAATTATTTTTAGTCCATCAACTATATGTAGTTAAACACCTCTTATGCTTTTACCAATACTATTCTTTGCTTATAAAAACAAGGTATGATCTTTCTCATATGATAAGGAAATACTTAGTTGATAAAGGTGAAATGCATTACACTAATTTTTACATCTCAAATTATGACAAAAAATAATCTATTTTTATATCCATTAATTTTTATAAATATTGTTTTCTTAAATTATTTTCCTTTAAAGTCATTATTTAATATTTAAAAGAAATATTAAGAATTTATTTTGAATATATTATTGCATGTAATAGCTCAACTCAAGCTGTCATTGGCTCAAAGCTTCTTCATTTTCCGGTTCAACATACTCAATGTCAATCATCTCTCATGTTTATTGGAAACCAATGATTGGCTTCATGGCAACACATCATTCTATCATAATTCTCTACATATGAAAAAATTGAATATAGAGAATTTAAATTAAAATTCTTTGAAAAAATTATGTTGCATTTATCCCACTTTGAAGCAAATGATAAAGAATAAGGGATATACCCATATTTTACAGAAACCAGTTGAAATTGAAATTCCATGCATCATTTATTGTAACTCTTATAATTTAAAAAGAGATGGTATTATAGTAGAGAAAGGAAAGCACACAATCTGAATAAACTTATTATATTGCATCATATATTAGCTGACACTTTGATTTCTTGGCTCTACAACAAGTTATATCCCCTTACATAATATGAAAATACAACTGTGGGATCGATTATTATCCCAATAATAACAATCAAGTCTTAATCTTATTAGATGAAATCGGCTATAATTATTGTGGTTGGAATATCTAAAAATTCCAATATATAAACAATAGTTAATTAAAGCCAAAGGTTAGTGCATGTCCCTCGGTGTTCAAAACAGGACCTCTAGACTCTAAAGTAGTGCCCAAATTACCATTCAAATTTTGCACAGATGACCTATATTCTTTAAATTTACGGTTTATTTTCAAATTCTGTTCTCTATAATCATTCACAAGTTTACCCATCATAAAGAGGTCACGCTTATGTTGATTGGCACATTGTAAATTTCTACTTTTCTCTTGATCAAGTTCTTGTTGCAAGCGCGCTATGGTTTCATCGCGCCGCTTAATCTCTTCTAGCAAAAAATCTTGATTGACCTTACAAAAATTGAGAGCCGACTCTTTTTCCTTGTACTTAGTTGAAGTTCTTTTCTTCCAAAGTTCAACTTGCTCCATGCAATTATCGAAGCTATAATTCTCAACTTGTTCTTGGTCCATAGAATCAACATTGTTGTCAGAAATATCAGAATTTTGAACCATTGGTTCACAATCCAAGAATCCTTTTAAATCATTATCAACTAGCTGAGAAATAGGTTCTTCAGTTGGTAACATGTCACTGCAAAACTCATTCCATGATTCATCATTATCAATGATCACAAGAGATGAAGGAAAATCACTGTCCATTCCTTCAATTATGCTGCATAGAAAATGACAGGAAGTTATGAACATATGCATGTAATAAACACAAAATAATGAATTTAACAATTTTATCTGACTTAACCTAAAAATATTGAATGAGATAATATTTTCTTTTATCACCAAGTTATAAGATTTGATCCATTTAATATAATCTAATTGTATAATAAAAGTAGCATCCTTATGCATGAAAAATCTAAACAAACAAGTTAGAAGTAAATGTAAGTAGGGGTGACAAAATTATCCATAATCCAAAATTCATCTAAATTAAATCCATCTAAATCCATCCAAATTCATCCGTTAGAATTAATGGATTTAAATGGATATAATCCAATGGATAATGTTGATAATGGATGGATTCAAATCTATCCATTATATCCATGGGTATATCCATTTGGATGATACTCAATCCATCCAAAAAAAATAAAAATAAAAACAAGTTTTTTTTTCCCAATTAATTTGATATTAATATAAAAAATCTCTCTCACCTTTCTAAGCACAATTCCAAACATTTTACAAAAGTTGAAAATTGCAATTGTGATTTTAAAAAGTGCTTATCAAAAAAGTATAAATGATTTCGGCCTTAGTGCTTCACCCTAACATTTTAATGCAAAGTATAAATATATCATTTTTGTTATTGACTAATGTGATAATATAATAACAAAATGAAATATTTCAGAATGATAGACTGTTGCATATAACTTATGGAAGTCCCAATTATTAGGAGTGTAAGCGATTCCGGTTTAAACCTGAAACCGATGAAACCGAACCGAACCATAAAATGCAGTTCGGTTCGGTTCAGTTTTTTTTATTTAGAACCATTTAAGTTTAGTTTGGTTCACGGTTTTATAATTTTTGGAACAGTTAGAACCGAACCGCATATTAAAAAATAATTTTACTTTATATTTGAATGGTTAAGCTTTAAAGTTAGGAGATAAAATATGATTAAGAAATTAGAATTATTAATACATATAGACTATAAATAAGACGCAAATAGAAAAAAATTAATTAGTAAATAAACCTAAATATCTATTATCTCTATTATCCATTAAGAAGATAGAAAGAAAACTAAAAACTAGTATACATTTTGTCAATATTCAGAGATGAAATTAATTAAATAAAGAAATTAAGAAACTAAAAAAAATTAAGGAAGAACTTGAGGATATTACTAATGATGTGAAGTATTATGTGTAACTGTTGGACTAAAATAATGGTACCAAGTTTGTCATTCTTAAATTTTGTTGGACATTGTCGAAGATTTTGCGGACTAAAATTTTAAGTTTGTAATGCGTTGAGATGTTGAATTATTATTGTTTTACTAGAAATAGTATTAAATACTTTATTATGGACGTGTTCAGTATTCATTTAGTTGACTCTATACCTTGCAAAATTTGTTCATCTATTTCTTAAAGTATTTTCTTTAAATAAGTTAAATAACCGAACCGTTAATGAACGGTTCAGTTTGGTGCCTAAATAAAATTTGCGGTTAATCAAGTAGAACCGAACCGTATATTTGTGTTAGGTTCGGTCACTAAATTGCGTCAAAAACCAAAACGAACTTTTACACCTCTGACAATTATGTTGCAGCAGAGATTCTTGCCAATAAGAATGTTTATAGAAAAACTTCACATTTTTAAAAGTGCTTATCAAAAAAGCAATTTTTAAAAGTGTTTATTAAGATTTTTTTTTAAAAAAATTCACTTTTTAAGAATAATTTAAAAAAAACACTTTTTAATTTTTTTAAAAATGATTTATTAAATAATAATTTTTAAAATAATTTGTTTTCTAAAAATTGCTTTATTAAAATTGTTTTGTTCAAATTAGAAAAATTGGTAGGATATTCATCCATCCAATCCATTAAAATGGATACATAGATAGAATGGATGGATTAGAATCTATTGGATATGGATGGATTGAATAATTTAAAAATGTGATGTAATGAACTTATATGGATTGGTTGATAGTTTTATGTCCATTCGTTAGGATCCAAATCCAAACTCATCCAATTGCCACTGATAAATGAAAAGTAATAAAAAAGGTGACTAGTAAATGCAATTTAGTGTTACTATCCAAACTATTGAAGATGAATAAATTTCTATTAGATTCAAAGCAATTTATTTATTTCTTTGTGATTATTTGATGACATAAAATGCTTCCCCATACAGTAATATCAACAAAAAGATCTAATTTTATGAGAAGTTATAAATTACTAGAATATATGAAGAGAAAATATAAAGTTTGTGATGTAGACCACAACTAATCAAATTATGCTCAAGAAAAACAATAATAATAATATAAGATGAATAAATATATCATTAAAAGTAAGGAACTCTAATCAAATTTTTTAGTAAACAAGCTATGAACAATGATAAGTAGAAAAGAAAAAAGAGGAAAACCTGGTCGAGTTCGTATTCTGGTTAGAAGAAAAAGAATGTGCCATTCTCCTTAGTATGACCAACAATTTATATATGCTGAATAGTAACTTATTTCTTTCTATGCCTACATGCTATGAATTTGGCCATT
The DNA here is from genome assembly GCF_001865875.1 of Lupinus angustifolius. Lineage (NCBI taxonomy): Eukaryota > Viridiplantae > Streptophyta > Magnoliopsida > Fabales > Fabaceae > Lupinus > Lupinus angustifolius. The sequence continues at coordinate 16,250,177 of NC_032024.1, forward strand.
CTCATTCGTACAAAATATTAGGATAAACTTCAACTTTTGTCAAATAATCAATTTTATAAAGGAAATTTGTCATCTAGTAGTATATTTAATTCATTTTTATTATGTTTTTTTATCCTAAAATAATATAAAATCTATAACTTTTTAATTAAAACAAACATAAAATAAATAATATCTATTACTAAATATATATTATGGAAATATATTTAAAATTGAATAATAATAGTTTCCTTAAAAAAGTAATTAACGATTATTTCCAATATTGCGTGTAATGTATAGCTAAATGGTGGTATCTGCAAAGATTTCTTGGGTGCACTTCTGTTAAGAAATAGTAAAATGTTATTTTATTTAATATAAACTATGGAAATAAAAACAAAATTAATTAATAATTATTTTCAGTATATAATTGCATGTAATAGTTTAACTCATATTTTCATTTTATCTTATTTATTGTCTTTTTTCGAGGCGAATGAAATAATAACTATAAAAGTTTAATATTTATATTCATTCATCATGTATAACTAAAGATTGATCTCTTTTTTTGAGGTATTGATATAATTGGGTTGAATTTTGTTTCTATAGATTGATCATGTATAACTATATATTGATCATGTATAACAATACATTGACCAAATCCATACATCATATTCTTAACATTACATGGGCCATTGGGCAAAACAAAATTAGAGCTCCCTAATCTAGCAAAACAACAAAGTTATTTTTAATAATTAAATTGGGAAAATTTAAAGTTCTTCTTTGGTCTTTATATGAATTTTTGGATATATTTATAAATAGTTTCTTTATGGTAAGAGAAGTTGTTGAAATTGGATTGTTTAAATGACATTCACATCATTTCCCTTGAAGTCTACAATAAATATAATTAAAATCAGTATGATTATCACACTGAATCAATGTACTTAGTAATTAGCATATTGACTCAATTGTATGGTCACTAATTAAACTACATAGTTATTAAATTACATGTGGTATATATATATATATATATATATATAACACATAAAAATGATATAAATAGTTTCAAAGGTTGAAAAACGATGATAGATATTAAATATATTTATATGAACCTTTTACACTAAGCATGGTCCAGTGAATAAGTATGTATCATTTATTAAGAATGTCAAATTCAATACCCATTTTTGTAGTAAAATAATGCTTAAATATGATTTTAAATTCACATGGACTAAAAACTTGAAAAACCAGGTTCTAAAATCAATATGAGCTAGGAAACGATGTTATATTTAACCAAAAAATATATTAATTTGGGACGGTGATCCTCTCTTTTTAGTGGGCCAAAAACAGAGGGCCTAGTCTTGTGCTGGGCCAAAAACTTGGGTTATGACTTCTTTGTCGAGATAAACACCTTTTATCCCGATATGTGTTCGCAACCGGACGGTTGAAGTAAAATTTGCCACCAGAGAGGCGAATAAAGTAGCAGATTTTATGGTTAAGTTTGGCTCACACTCGCCTATTATTATGAAGAACTAGTCGCCAGCTCGACAAGATTGTCAACCTTATATGAACTTTGATCTCTTTCCTTCGTGTTAGTTTTTGGTTTTCTTTCCATTGTACCGAAAAATAATAAGTATATAAGGTGATACAAACTTTAATAGAACATACATGGTTCATTCTTCGAAGTACCTATATTTACATCAATAAGCTCATTAATGCACCTATATGTGTAATAGGGGTGAACGTGAGACAGGTTGGGATGGGTTAAGTATGTCTTTCACCATTCCTAATTAGGATGGGATGCATGAAGGACAAATCCAAAATAAGTCAGGTTAAGATATGGACGAGTCTAGATTGGAAAATGACAAAATGACAAACTCATATTTTTTCTCAAATATTTAAGCATGCACAAGCAAAATTATCACAATTTGTATATAAAATCAACTAAAAACTATCACAACAAGTTACAAACTGTAAATTGCATCATTCAAACTAAAAATTATCACAATCACGTGACTAAAAATTATAGAAGACATTGAAAATTTCAGAACAATTTAAACTGTCAAGTGTCAACATAAGCTGAAGTGTTTTTGTAAATAATAAAAAAACACATAAGAACTGAAATGACAACATATTAATACTCAAAAGTTCACACAAAAATAAATACAATAAGCAACTATTAACTGAAAAATGAAACTTAAATTGAAGTTCACACAAAATACACAAAAAAACTAAAAATTAATTGTTTTCCTAGTAATCAAGATTCATGGTTGCATGGTAAGGAAAAATGGTAAGGAATAAAGATCATATGATATATGTAGGTATTTGAGTTATTGGGCTGAACATAATAGGTATTGATAGGTATTGATTCATCTATTTATATATATCGTATAAGGGATGGGCCAAGTGACTCAGACATAGACTTAAACCCATCATTCTTTTATGACGGGTCTATCCCTTTTAATCGGGTCTGTCCTTTTTTATTTATTTGGATGGATCAGACCCATCCCTAAGTTATCGAGTTGAGATGGGTCTATGGACCAAACTAGGTCTTGCTCACCCCTAATGTGTAATACTTGTTTGTCCTAATATTTATACTTCTATGGTCCCAAATTTTCCTTATCCCGCCATCATGAATTTAATATAGAAAGATAATTCACTTATTTTAGGAGTACGTTAAAAAAATATACTTCACATCTTAGTCATTTATCCTATGAAAATATAATAGTTTACTGATTTGAATTAGTCAGTAAATCTGAATCATTAGATTTTCATAGAATGAATAGTTAAGATATACAATATGTATTTTTAACTTACTCATAAAGTAAGTAGATCCTTTCATTTTAACATTTATCAAATTTATATTTTATTATCAATAAAAAAAAGTATATGAAGTAGTATACATCTTAAGATAAAAGATATTTACACATCACAACTGAGAGAGCTTTGTTGAAAGCAATTAAAGTTTGGATAACCAAATAGTCAGACTTATTTGGCATACCAAGCTTCTCCCAACTCAACAAACGAATTTTCCCCTTGCTAACATCTTCTGCCCAATAAAATTCTTGTGATCATATTGTCAATTTTGCTGCATAAAGAGGTAGGCCGTGCAATACAACTCAAAGCGTATGTTTCCCTACCTATTATGATTTTTTCCATCAAAATGTAAAATACTCTTTTTATTCCTAATTTGAAAAATATTGTCTTGCATTAACATATTGTCTATCCATATTAAAATGATATTCTTGCTAATTATATACACTATTGTCTTTGATTAAAAATTTAATTATCGAATCCACGAAGACTTATTTGACACTAGTCTTTTAACTAAATTTGTTATTCTATTTCAAATTGGGTTTTTATTGGTTGTTTGATTATACTATTAAATGAAATTTGATTTAATTAAACCAGTGAAATAAAGATAATGAAATTGAACTTACTATTCACTATTCATACGAACTTGATTAAACAAAACAAGATCATTTAGCTAAGGTTCTTTCACAACAATAGGCTCTCAAATGTACTAAAAAGCTAATATCTATTTAATTTAGTAGATTATGAAATAAAACCTTATGTCTACCATCTCCACTCATAAGATGAAGAACTATTTATTTCTAGCAACTATGATTGTTAAATAGCATTTTAATGAACAACTCAAACGTATTAATCGACAATGTAACTATACTAATATAACTTCATGTCTAGCAACTATACTAACAAGATGAAGATTTATGAACCGTTAACACACCTCTATGTCTAACAATTATGTTAACAAATTTAAGACTGATTTAATGTTCATACGGCTCTATGTCTTGCATCCAGCACATGCATTAACATGACCAATCGACACAAGTCCATGTCTTGAAATTATACCAATACAATGAGCTCCTAATTTCATAATCTAAAACCGGAATTCCTTCATGCATTCATCGATCCAAATTCATACAAAAGAGGTTGTCAACCTTCAGGAACATTAGGCAAAATATGGAACTCATAAAAATTATAACATAGTAATTAATTAAGCATAAATTCAAATCAAAGTGTTATACATTATATAAATATTACATCCAATCCCAACAAGAGACAAATTTAGCTAACATTTTCATGATAACTACAAACAAAGATAAAAAGATAAATATACAACTCGTAGGAGAAGGAATTACCTCCTCAATAAGCATAAATTGTTGGAACTTGGTTTGTTAAAAGCCATTAGTGAGAACTTTTGGATGTGAAATCTAAAAAACTCCAAAGTCTCATATAGAAGAGTTTTGAAAAAACAACTCACAAGTCCCACATCGGAGAGATGAGGAACTTGGAAAAACTCACATGTTATAAATAGAGGCATTTTCCCTCATTATAACTTGCCCCAAGTTGAATGTGTTTTCATTCAACTTTTTCTTTCTCCCTTATATTTCCCACTGATGCATTTCCCGCAAACTTCTCCCCCTTTCTTTCCATGATACTAAGAATTGCCACAAACAACCAATTTGCGAGAATTTCGAGAACTAATACGAGTAGTCAGTATTGAGGGGGGAAATTGACAAAGGTAGCCATATTGTGGGCAATTCGAGAACTGACAATAGTAGTCAGTATTGTAGGAAAAGAATTGGCACGTATAGCGATATTGTGGTGGGTGTATTCGAGATTGGTTCTTACAGTGCAGTAAGAATTCGATAACAGAGATTTGGGCTGTTTTATCCTAGGGACGGCGTGGTTGATAGTCTGCTTACACATTTCGGGCAGTGCCACGAAATGTCTTAAAGAGAGCGACTTGGTCGTGACTCAGTCAGTATGTATTATTTTGTGCCATTTAGAAGTGTTGCAAGCAAAAGTAACAACAACAACAACTATTTTAAGACGTTTCTACTGCAATGACGTTCGTAGATAATATTACTGCAATGAGGCAAATTTCAAATGGTGGCAACACAAGATGAAATTTCCTCACTATGAAAAAAGTTACACACATTCTGAAAACTGATATCCAAATAATGCTAGAAAAAACTGAAAAGAGAAAATGATAAACTCGCTATTAAAATAGTTATCTGGAATGAAAATAATTACTTGTGTAAGAATTTCATTCTCAATGGATTTTCTGATGATCTCTGTGATTATTATAGTCCATACAAGTCTGCTCAATTAATTTGGTATGCACTTGAAAAGAAATATGGTACTGAGGAAGCTGAGACTAAAAAGTATGATGTTAGTCGTTACCTCAAGTATCATATGAATGATGATAAATCAGTAGAGTCTCGGTCTAATGAGATAAAGAGAATTTCTCATGAAATCATTTATGAAAGTATGCCCCTAGAGATTTAAATTCACAAGTAGAGCCTATGAATGTGTATTCATTGAGTATGTTGTAAACAGTAATGCGTATAGATTTTATGACATTAGCGCAAAAATGATCATTGAGTCTAACGATGCTGACTCCAATGAGAAAAAATTCCTTTTAAATTGAGGAATAGTGGGGGCACATCAACTAGTCACATACCTGTGATTTGAGATAATGATAAAAAATGAAAGGTTTGAAATAGAACCTAGAAGAAGTAAGAGAGAAACAACTGCTAGAGAGTATATACTTGATTATATGATCTATATATTTTAGGAGAATCCATCAACTCTCCAAGAAGTTTTGACTTCTTTGGATGCTAATTTGTAGCAATATTCCATAAATAATAAGATGGATTATCTACAGTCTAACAAAAAACAGACTATTTTAGCTCAATCCATTATGAAAGTTGAGATGATATCATTAGCAACAACTAGTGAAGAAGAAGTTGTCTGAGAAGCTTGCTTGTAGAGATTCCCATATGAGAAAAACTTATACCAGTTGTGTTGATCCATTATGATAGTACCGCGACTATTTCAAAAATTGAGAACCGCTTTTAATAACGGTAAGAAACGACAAATTCGTCGTAATCACAACACTATTAGAGAGTTACTCTCTATAGCTGCTGTTAGAGTGGATCATGTACGCACTGAGAATAACTTAGCAGATCCTTTGCCGAAATGACTAGCTAGAGAGAAAGTCTGCAATACTTTTAAGACTATAGGACTATTGCCCTTAGAACGAGAATTACTCATGATGATAACCCGACCTAACTGACTGGGGATCAAAGAAATATGTTCAATGAGTAATAACAAGTTGTGAAGTATTATGAGAATGCAAATGCTATAAAATTATGAGAAGCATGATTCTTGCAACATATGTAAGGATGAGTTAAACTCTTAATGAGATCTATACTCTAATTGGAGTGGAGTATCTAGGCTACAAGAGTACTCTTGATAGACTCACCAATGTGAATGTGGAAGCGGAGGCCGCTTCCTGTGAAATTATGGGGCATAAATTTCTAGAGTGTTCGCTATACTAGGATAGACGTGCATGACCTTTAAAAAGGTTGTGTGTGATTTGATGTCGGAGATAGAGTTCAAGACTATGAGTCACTCTAGTAAAATCTGGATCCTATTTACTATGCAAATGTTCAAGTCGTATGACACCTTTGTTTATGCACAATCTTATTGAGACCAAAAAATTTCTCGAAAATCATTTTTTAATTTCAAGTGGGAGATTGTTGGAACTTGGTTTGTTGAAATCCATTAGTTGGAACTTGTAGGTGTGAAATCTAAAAAAACTCCCAAGTCTCACATAGAAGATTTTTGAAAAAACAACTCTCAAGTCCCACATTAGAGAGATGAAGAACTTGGAAAAACTCACATGTTATAAATAGAGACATTCTCCTCTCATTATAACTCGCCCCAAGTTGAATGCATTTTTATTCAACTTTTTCTTTCTCATTATATCATGAGAGGAGAATGCCCCAACTTTTGAGATATATCAGATACAATATAAAGAAATTATAATGACTTAGAGTAGAAAATAATTTACCACATGAATCATATCACCAATATTAAATTCAAAAAAATAATTTTATAAATTAATTTAATTTAAAGGAAATTAATAGGAGATGAGAGTGCATTCGTTGTGAACCCAGTTCCCACCTTAAGATATAGCATAGACAATACTAATGACTAAAACTGTTTCTCGACTTAAAGTAGAAAGTAAGATATGACAAGAGTTGTAATATCACTATTAAATTCTCAAAAATTACTTTTTAACAAAAGAAAATATTTTAATTAAAAGCGAATTAGTTATAAACACAACCACCACAACCATTTCTGAACTAGAGGTAGAAAATAAGATATGACATAAGTCATAACCTTACTATTAAATTCTTAAAAAAATATTTAATAAAATTATTTATTTATTTTTTAAGAAATTGATTTAATTAAAAATGAACTAATTATAGAAGAGAACACATTAGTTGTAAACTGATTTCTCACTTCGAGATATTAAAAACAATAATAATTACCATAATCTTTTTTTTACTCAAAAAGCTGAAAGTAAAATATGACACAAGACATATCTTGACCATTAAATTCCTAAAATAATTTTAACTAATTAAAGCATTTTTAAATACTTTTTATTTTATTTTTCATTATTATTCATTTAATTAGTAAAATGAAATGTTTATTACTATCATTTTTTTGAAAATAAAATTTTAATATTTAATTATTAAAATAAATAAAAAGGAATGGCGAAAGTAAAAAAAAAAAACTAAGGTGTGGCCACTTGCCGGCAAACAAGTGGTGTTGCTGAAACGAACGCATAGAGACGGTGCTGACAACAACACATATATTCGTGTTGTCTATCGGAAGGGAACCAAGGCAGAGGGGACTTGTGTCACTCACTGAAGGGTTGTGTTGTTGTTCGTGGCAGAATTTTAAAACTATGCTTGGACCGCTATGTCATGATGGCAATGCACATAATCTGATATCTTCTAATCTAGTGGCTAGCCAAAACCTAGTGGACATTTAGTGTGCCAAGCGCCCAATCATTTAACTGATATTTTAGTGTTCCACCATATCTAAAATATGATCATTGCATGATAAATATATTTTACAAAGAATGTTTAACAATAACTTTTGGTGAGTAAAAATATTTCATTTAACTTCAAAAAGTATGAGAGTACAACTTTTGGATAAAAAACTAATTTTGACTATATAAATCTCAACCATTGTTATAATACTCTCATAAATGTGTAAAAATGTTTATTTAATTCTATAAAATCGTAACAGTGGTTGATTTGCTATTTTTTGTTATTTAGAAATATCTATATTTTTTATTTTTTGTAAAAATATGTTAACAAAATTGAATGTTTATAATATCTTGGAAGTGATTGGGCAACTGAGTTAATTATGATCTCCTCACCTACTCTTGAAATGAACTTTTCCTTCTATCCTTTGAGCTTCTCCCAAACCCTACAACTGATAAAGTCAAAAATAAAATACTTTGACCCAAATCAATGTTAGGAGACCAAAGTATTTTGAATATCTCTGGAATTCCTTAATACATAAAGGATTCTCAATCTCATTAATCCTCTTACATGTAACATTTTGGTTAAATGAGAGCGCTAACTTGTCATAGTTGATCCTTGGATTAGAAGCTTGCTCAAAAGATCGAAGGATTGTCTAGTTTTTATTGCCTCATTTGGTGTGTCCTTGATGACAGGGATTTTATGATCTGCAAAGAGGAGATGTGCTATAATGAGTTTTGTGAGAAACTTTTATTCCATGAACCTCATTGGACATAGCAACATTAGTAACCATAGTAGATATTAGATAATACGTGCAAGTGTAAAATAAAAGAAATATGATGGAGACACTGATGGAGTTGGAAGCACAAAGGATTGACAAACACTAAACCTAGAATGAAAACATAAGTTTGCAAGCAACAAACATAATAGATAAAGCTCTAGAATCCATCACAAAGAGAAAACTTTCAAATTTTATTAATGAAAATAATATGTTTTTCTTTGACTACATTCCCAAAAGTGTTTAAATACTAAAGAAAAAGATACTGAAAAGATAAGAAAATATAATGAAAAGATACATAAAATATAATGAAAAAATTCTGAAAAAATAATTACTAAAAATATTAAAATGTTTTCTTTTCCCACGAGCGAGTTCGTCTTTGATAACACAGTCAACCTTCCTACATCAGATAGGGTCACCTTGTAGAGGCGGAACTTTGTTGGGGCAGGTGGGGGCAACTGCCCCCTGAAAATTATTTTTTGAATTATCGATCTACTATTTTTTAGTGTAATATTTATGTACGGTTAATGTAAATATTTATATACATCAGCATATTGTCAATCACTTATTTGTATTACTTTTTTCCATTAGTCAATTATGATAAAATATAAATGGTGAATGATGCAGTGACAATGTATATTACTGATTTTTCTCTCTTATTTTTATCTTTTTACCTACACTCAAATGATGTCTTCATGAAAATACTTATTTGAGCTCACATTTTTCTTCAATTTGTTGGTTGATAAAAATGTGCAATATAATTTGTGTGGTCGTAATAAAAATTAGAGATAATAAATAAATTATCTTACATGTGTATTTGTTGATGCTGCTAATAAAATATTATGACTTCATTTGAGTTCGTAGCAAAAGTCATAAGATCGTAAGAATTTTTATAATCATTTAATACTTATAACATATGTATTTTTGTACAAAAAATTTATCATGTGGATTTCAATGAGAAAGGTAAGATTAACTTGAGATGTCAATTTCAATATTTTATTGTTGATATCGTTAATCATTCATGTATGAGAAACTTTCAACCATTTCTGAGTTAAATACAAATTTGACAAATGAGGAAAGTAAATACATATTATTTACTTAATTGAGTTGCTCATTTTATCTAAACAAAATTATATTGTAAGATAAGATAAGATTAACTTGATATGTCAATTTCAATATTTTATTGTTGATGTCGTTAATCATTCATGTTTGAGAAGTTTTCAACCATTTCTAAGTTAAATACAAATTTGACAAATGAGGAAAGTAAATGCATATTGTTTACTTGACTCAGTTGTTCATCTTATCTAAACAAAATTATATTATAAGATAAAATAAATCTTGCGGATAACATAATAATTTATATTGAAATAACTAAAAATTTCACCTCTAATTTAATAATCGGTGAATTCAAGACACTTTAAATGAATGTATATTTTTTAACGCCTTTAATTTTTTATTTTTTTATATTTACAATTAATATATTATTTTGAAACAATTATATATATTTCTTTATATGTTTTTACTTATCTTAATTATAATAGATATTATTGCCTTCGCTAGACTTTGCATCAAGATCCACCAATGTCGTCTAGCCTGAAAGCTCTAGTTGCATAAACTAATTTTGAGGTTCACCATTAAGTAAAACAAATAAGGATGATGCGGTGGCACAAGTTATAATAGTGGATATCCAAAGTGTAGGGAAACCCATTTTCTAGAGACATGATGATATGTTATTAGTGTTGTTTTCCTGATGTTTTAGTTTTTCTTTCATTTGTATTTTTTATTTTGTCCGTTCTTATTTTTAGTTCAAATGAATATTATTAATGTCCAAATAAATGTTTCTGTCTATTGCACTTGGTACCATAAGTCTTGGAATGGATTTGTCCAATTGAAAATGTATTAAACTTGTTATTTTGAAATAGACTTGTCGATTTAAAAATGTATTAAACTTGTTATTTTGAAATAGACATGTTTTTATGTGAAGTTGATACTACGAAAGTGTAATAGACTTAGTTATTTTTTCTTTAGAAAAACAAATCAAACCTAACCGAAACTGTTTATAAATTTTGGATCAGATTTTTAATATAAATCTATCAAACTGAATCAGACTGCATGTTATTTATGTATTCGAATCATGTGAAATTTTGTCTAAAAACTTATCCAAACTAACCATACACCCCTAATAATGATATTACAATATAGAAACAGAAGAATGAAAGGAGGTAGACAAGTGTATGCTTCTTATTTCCTTTTTCACACTTAACATACAGTTTTATTCTTTTCTGCCACTTCCTCTTCTTCTTTTTTCTTTCTGTTGAAAATATATTTGTATTTATGTCTAAGACCTAATCTGTTATTAAATGCAATTAAATTAATTGTGTTTATTTATATCATATTTTTTATTTAATTAAATAGATTATATTATAAAGTCTTTGATTAAAAATTAGAAACTTATTATAATAGAGATTATAATAAATGAGAGACATGTATTTTATAATTATTAGTCTAAATTGTTCTTTATCATTGAGTCATTGACAATATGACAATACGACATAATGACTCGGATAGAACACTATATGTGTGATAATATTTATAGAATAAATAATAATATATCTCATTTATTAAATAACATATATAAATGATGCATATGTTCATTTAACTGACTCAACTGAAAATTTCTAATGATTAAAATTACCTTAAATTGCCAATAAGAAATGGAACAGATTCCTTCGGCTTGTGATTAATACAGTAGATAACATGTTATTTATTATATTTTAATTTCGGACACATAATGTCCTAGGGAGATATTATTTGAATGAATATTGAGTGTGATTAAATGCTTATAGAATTAATGATTAATCTAGAAGGAATCCATCAACTCTTGATAATGAGTTTGAACTTTGTATAAAATAAGACATTGGTCAATGTATTATAGTGAATAAAGAAATGAGTTTCTTTGAGTCATCATGACAACTTAGTAAAGGTTGATAGTTGTACCATATTTTAAGGTTAGAATAGAGTTGTAAAGACGAAAGTAAATATTTTAATTAATCTTCTAGTGGTTCTTGAAAGTAAAATATATATTACTTCATCCTAACTGGTCCTTAAGAAATGTTGTTAGACGTCAACCTTGTTTAGTAAATTAATTATTTAATTTAGTACCATATTAGTATTGAACCTACGGGGTCACGTACTAATGAGTGTTCTAATCTTTGCTAAAAAATTATATCATTTGATAATTAATTTTAAAATTTTAATTTGATCAAATAAATAATTATATGGAATACCATTTTAATTCAATGCTAGCACTAAGAATTAAATAATAAAAAAAATACATTCTAAAATTATTTATATGTACCTGAAAAAATAATAAATGAAGAGTCATTGCATTCTTTCATGAAATAATATGTGGTAACTGGTTTATAACAATTCAACTACTATGTACCACTTGATGGAAAACAATATATATTAATATAATATATATGTATGCACAAAGTGAAATAGTTGGGTCCATTCACATCCAAAAGGGTGGCAACAAGTTGTATTACAGAAACACTGTACACCCGTATATACAATATAATGAAAGGGAAAAGGGCTCTTGAAATGGACAGGAACGTAAGAAAGAAAGGGAAAAAGGTTTTCCTTCACTCTATTGCACAGTAAGAAAATAAACAATTGTATTGTCTTTTTGTGGGATCTTTTCTTTTCTTTATTTACTATATATATAAGAGTTTTATGAACAATAAATTCTTAATTTTAGTGTGTTATATTTTTCTCCTCCATTGATTCAAAGAGTTGATTATAAAGTTGGTCTCGATGTGGATACACGTGTAGAGTCTTCATAATTTTGAATAACAACTTTAAAGATTGAGAAACTACAACCGAGAGAACACATTTTATATGCAGTTTTTTGTTATATATAATTTTATATACAAATAGATCTATGTTTATTTCCCTGTTTGTTTGTGTTAAGAACAACTATAAAAAAGACTTTCAATTGGTATCATAGCATGATTTTTGTGTTTAATTTATATATAATAGTTTTGTATGAATATGGTTTATTTGTATTGTAAAATTTTCTTTTTATGAATATAGTTTGTTTGCACTTGGAAGAAACCATATATATATTCTTTTTTGTGCCTTATATATTTGAGAGTACTAAAAGGAAAAGTTTCGATGTAATTGCTTGTGCAATTATGAGTATGCATATGATGCAATATTTTTATAGAAATTAAAGTGAGACAATGCGCAATTATGAGAGAAAACTTTCTCCGTAAATATGTACATATTTGTTTGTACTATTCATTCTATTTGTATTCAAAACTACATTATACATATAGAAAATAGTTCCTGGATGAAACTTATATTCAATAAATAAACTATTTATATATATAATGAAGTGTGTTTTCTATAAAAGGTAAAATCTGTATTTTATGTGTATAATATAGAGAGAATTTTCTCTGAGTGGCCATATCTGTTTAATTTATATATATAAATTTAAGTACTAATACACTACTTTCCTCTGCATAATATATATATAAGGAGAAAGCCCATGTACCGTTTTCACAGGGAAGTAAAGAAAATGTCATTTAAATCCACTGTGTGGTTTTCTTGTGTGATTCTATATGCCCTCTGCAAAAAAAAAATAAGAAAAGGTTATAGAAACCTCAAACATTGATGTGTTAAAAAGTGACAGTGATGTTTACTTATAAATTAAATTATTTCATACATGTATTAAATTAATTGACATATTTTATGTATTAAATTAGTTGATACAAGTTTAATAATAAAGAACATATCTATATATCAAGTGACTTGTAAATTAAATTATTTGGCACATGTGATATTTGTCTAAAATTTAATTATAAGAAATGACATGAATGTCACTAGACTTGTAAATTAAATAATTGTTACATGTGATATTCGTTTAGAATTTAATAATAACGAACAATCTGAATATCAGAATACTTGTAAATTAAATTAACTGAAACATGTGATGTTTATTTATAATTTAATGATAATGAACGACTTGAATATCAAGTGACTTGTAAATTAAATTAATTGAAATATGTGATATTTTCTTAGAATTTAATAACAAGGAACGATCTGACAACTAGGAACTTGTAAAATTAAATTATTTAAAGCATATACACTAATATGAACAACATGACAACCAAATGACTATTTGGTATAGCTTTCTTTAATAAAGTTGTATTGAATACATTTGAATACTTTAAAGTATGTATGATAAGCGACTTGATAATCAATGGACTCATTCATGCTTTTAGATGAATTTATTTCAATTAGAAGAAATAATGATTTCTTTGACTATTATATTTTTTCTCACATTTATTGTAAATGTATTTATTGGCTTTAGATTTCCAAAATATCTATTATATCATTGTGCTCCATTTTTGAAATATTCATTGTTTTAAAGAATTGATAGCAAATATTGATCTCTATGTGGAAACATGCGTAGAGTCTTTATAATTCTGAAAAAATAACTTTAAAGATTTAAGAATTACAACCACGTACACATTTTAAACGCAATTTTTTATTATACATAATTTTAGAGATAAATAAATCCATATTTTTCCGGATTAAGAACATTATAAAATGACTTTCACTTTCTTCTTCTCTTCTCTTCTTCTTCTTCTTCCTGTTTTTCTCCTCTTCCTTGTCTTTTCTTTTTCTTTTTCTTTTTCTTTTTCTTCTTGTCCTCTTTAACCCTTCACTCATTTTCTCATTTTCATGCTGCTTCTATCCCGTTTTTAACTTTTCTTTTTAAATTCGTAACTTCTAATTGTCATTAGTAACCAAACAATTTTTTTGGTTTCCCACAGGTATCCTCGCACGGGAGGCAATCCTGTCCGAGCCGGGAACATCCACAGGTATATGGGGCTAACTCTCCCAGTGAGCATTTTTCCATCCACAAGACTCGAACCCGAGACCTTGCTTAAGGAAAATCAAGCATGTGCCACTTGAACCAACGCCTGTTGATAATAACCAAACAATTAAAGAAGATAAAATTGGTTCCCTAACATTTAAAAAAGCATTTATACAAAACTGCAATGAATATTTACAAAATGTTTTTTGTGGTAAGAATGTTCAATGAATATGAAAGTTCACTTGAAAGTGTTGATGTAACCAATGACAAACATTCTTACAAGAATAGGATACCAAATGATAGAATTCAAATCCTTGATTTTGCCTAGTAAAATAAATAACATACCTCATTTAATTTCCTATTAATTATCATACTAACGTATTTAGGTATTTGACAAAAGATCATTTATTGGGTTGGTATAGAGATATAGAAAACTTTTGTTACATAGGATTTAGATTTCAAACCACTAACACCAACAATCTGCCTAAGCTACATATAATCTAGGTCATAACTCTTTCAAAAATATCTCTCCCAACTACTCATCCTTCAGGAGAATGGGGATCCCCTGTCCTCACTTCCGTCTTATTTCGTGTCTTCATCCAATTAAAAATTTTAACTTAATTAAAAATAAATATTATAATAATATAAATTAATATTGTCACATTATTATACGGAGTTTGGTTTGCTGAATACATGGAGACAAAATTATCTTGGGAGAGATAATCTTTGTCCCCTTCCTAATTATCTTGGGAGAGATAATCTTTGTCCCCTTCCTAAACCTAGATCTATCCCCACAACCAACACAAGCAATCAACCTGCACATATCCTTCTGCTGGATAGAAGATCTTATCAACCAGTTATCACCACTACCAATCAATAAAAGTGAGGCATCAAAAACTCCATATTAGCTTTCAAGTATTGTTAGGAGTCCTACATTAGGTTAGATAGGAAAACTCAATTTAATATTTAAGGCATGAGATTCTCCTACTTAATGAACTAATATGTTGTCGGATAATGTACTTAAATTCTAACAAGGATCCTCCTTACATATAAACATCGAGAGACAATAACTGTCACTGCTACTTAACGAATTAAGCTAAGTTGAATCACTATAGATTCTTCACACCCAACCCAGCTCTCCCTTTCTCTCAATAGACAAACTTCTACTTCTCCCTCAAAATTTTCTTCCTCTCATCACACCTTCTACAAAAAATCTCTAATCTTGGTTCATCATGTCCTTGTGTATCGATTACTTGCTATAAGATTCACTCACTTTAGTGTCATTTACACAGTTACACTTTTGAATGATTATCTAAATATGTGAGTGCCCAACGATCGAGATTAGTGATTACCCCGAGGGGGGACATCAGGTGGGGGCAATTGCCCCTGGTTTTTAATTTTTTATTAAAATAATGTTTTTTACCTCTTTACGCAATATATTTGTTGTTCCACATAGTATATTGTTTCATGTGTTACTTGTTATGATGATTGAGTATTTAATTATTAACTCTTAAATTATAAAAAAGAACACATATAATGACATACTTTTTTGAATAGTAGATGTACTTCACTTACCTATACCCAAATGACGTCTTTATGGAAATATGCATTTGTAGATTATATATATAGTATAACTTGTGTTATCCTTCTAAAAATTATACATAATTGATAAAAAATTCTTACACGTGTATAGGTTGATGTTACTTATAATAATATGACTTCATTTAAGTTCATAATTATTTTACACTTGATGAAAGAGATTATGTATGTATTGATAATATATACTAAGAATGCTTATAATTCATTTAATATTTATAAGATATGTATTTTTGTCAAAAATCTATTATGTGAAATTCAATGAGTAACAAAAAATTAGTTTGAGATGTCAATTTCAAATTTTTGTTGTTCATGTCGTTAATCATTCAAGTTTGAAAAATTTTCAATCATACAAAAAGAAATCCAATCATATGTCGTTAGTCATATATTTTTTCGTCTTATTTTAGCTATTATGGTTTAGTTACTACATAAATATCATTTTGAGTAAATTACACTGACACCCCTTGAGTTTAAGTAAAATTATACAAACCACCTAGACATTTTTAAAACCTACACAAATCATCCTAATTATATATATACATTACACTGGCTACCCATGTAAGAGAAATAAAAATATAAGTGTAATTTCTTAAATAAAAAATGGAGACGAGTATAATTAAATCAAACAAAATATAATATATTGTGAAGACAAGTCCAAATAGTATAAGAGTCGATGTCTATTCATTATTTTGGTTAGTTACAATATAGTATAAGAGTAATTTAAATATATCCTTAGAATTATTGATGTAGTTTGTAATGAATTGACATTAACTCTCATACTATTTGGACTTGTCTTCGCACTATATCATACTTCGTTTGACTTAATTACACTCATTACTATTTTTTGTTTAAGAAATTGCACTTATATCTTTTATTGGGGTAGTCAGTATGATGTATATATAATTATGGGTAGTTTGTGTAGGTTTTGAAAAGGTTTGGGTGATTTAAAACTCGAGAGGTGTTAGTGTAATTTACTCTATTATTTTCAGCAACAAAAACAACCAAACAAAATTATGTAGTAATATAGAAGATAAATTTCTTGTTGATTAGATAGTAATTTATATTAAAAAGGAAAAAAATGAAAATTTTATCATATATAATTCTTTATATTCATTGTTACTCAATTAATTTTAGTAATAAAATTATAGTTAAATATTGTTATCTCCTCTAAAATTTAGATGAAGATATGCCATTGTGATTACCTATATCTCCTCCTTGATGATGGATACTTTGACTTAATGTGCTAGTTCTATCATTAATATCTACCAATTATTATATCAATCAAGTATTAATATAGTGGTTTCAATAATTAAATTATACGGTAAAGTATATAAAAATACCCTAAACTTTATGTTTATGTAAATAGGTACTACAAACTATTTTTTCTTTTTAATTACCCCTTAAAATTTAACTATTGGTGAAATTTGTCATACATAAAGAGAATGTTAAATTAAAAGCAATGAAATTGTTTAATCTATGCATTTTTTTAATCTTGACTCTTAATTTTATTTTTGTACGTATAACAATATTACTGTATTAATCACTTTTAACTCTATAATTTACTGGTTTTCTTCTTCTCAATTAATCTTGTATTTTAATGGTGATTTCATGTTGATATCAATACTGATCTAACATGCATTATTGTGTTGCTACTATTGTGAGTGTGATTGTAGCAAATTTCTTATTGTTTATGAGTAATTTAACAATATATTTATACATGGATCAATTTCACCAAGTGATAAAGTTTAAGGTGTAATTACAAAGAAAAAATAGTTCATAATTTTTAATTGCAAAATTCATAAAGTTTAGGGAGGTATACGAATAAATTATATATATTATAATTATAAAAAAAATTAGAAATACATATTATTATTTGCAACATATAATTTAATTATTGATATATATGATTTAATGACTAACTATATTACAAACATGAAACAACTATAAAGATCAAGGTTCAATATACTTTGTACCATATAATTAGATCGGTATTTTCCTTTATTAATCAATTTTAATTGTATGATGGATATGGTTTTCATACTGTACTGAAATGGAGACCAATTTACCGATTTTAGAGTTGAAGTAACTGAATGTGTAATTATAAGTAATATTAATGACATATACACCTTCCTTAAAAGTAGCTACTACTATATTATATCAAATACATGCCCAAATCCAATTTGCACACTGCATGGTAAGAAACACGGGTTTGGACTTTGGTATATAGATTTCAGTTAATAACCATCGTGGTGATAATTAACTCAAATTTGGGAGATATTAACTAGACTATTCAAAATTTTGGGAGATCCTAATTTCAACAATTCTAGCTTTATTAAAAGTCTTAACTTTGAGTTACTGAAGGTATTAATATTTGGTTGAGAGAAAAATTTCACCCTTATAATATATTGATGATTTATAAAATTAAGAATAAAAATAATAGTGTAGTCTATACTATATCCCAAAGCATATATATAACTTGAATACTTGACTAATGTTATTGCCTGTCTTGTGAGTTAGTGTGAAAGACTTTAGTTTTTAGATTTATTAGAATGGAAGCATAAACTAGAAGCTTGATCCTCAGTTTATTTATGCTTAATTATATTTTAGTTTTTCAATTCGGGTATTCTATTAACAGAATGGAGATCACATGTTTCTTTTTTGTGTCTTATTGTGTTTCAGTCCAATTAAAAAGTTTTTTTTTGCATCTTACAATGCTTTATTTGTTCTTCCCCTCTCTAAGATTACTTGTGGTGCAAGCTTCTTTGCTTTTGGTCATTGTGCAACACTTGTAGCTCCTTATTTGCCATTGCATTTTGAATTCTTACACGATACATAGTAGCTTCAAGTGTTTGTTATAGGCATAGTATTTGTTTTGGGGTTATATATAGTTCCTTTTAGCATATATACACGCATTCTAGTTAGCTTTAAAACCTTTTTTATTTGTCATAACCTTTTTATTATCTTTCGGGTAACTACTTTTTTTATTTCTGAAGTGATGTGAGTGGATTAAAACCTTGCACCCTTGAAAGATTGAAAAAATTGGACAAAGAAGGATGTTATAGAACAATCTTGAAAACAAAAAAATGAAGTAATTCCATTCCAAGATGAAACATGGGCATAGACCATGGTACATAATTACGTTTTGCTAATTAGTTGCATGTTCCAAATGCTTTGAAGGTACAGTTAAATAAATAGTTATGAATTATATATTCATTGTTATCATAAATTTGTGTGTATGTGTGAAGTTACCACGAACAACACTTTACTATACCTAAAGATTAACCTATGACATATATAGTCAAATTCCTTTCCATTGCCTGAGAGGACAATTATATGGAAATGCATAGAAAAACTAAATAATTATAACATTTTTATCCTTTAATTTACATTAAAATTATATTTTTACCCTTAAAAATACACTAAAAAACATAATTTTTTACATGAGATGAGTCTTGCCTCCTTTTGATTATAGGAAAATAAAGAGAAAAAGGAGAAAGGGGATTGAGAATTGCAATCTTCTTTATTTTCATATACAATAACTTCCCAATAGTTGAAAGTGTACGAGTGTTGGTCTAAAAACTCAAGTGTTGAAATGATAGCCATATTGATAAGGACAAAAACATGTGATGTCTTGTGAGATCTACAGTGAAGCTCACACTTGATCATACTCATTTATGCACTCAACCACCCTATTTATCCAACTTCATCATTCCACTTCACCTCACACATTAAGATCCATATCTTAAAGATTCATTTGCCATCATTAAATTTCTTCCCTTATAGTCTTTCAACCATGTTTAACCATATGAGAAGAACACCACCACTCTTCTTGGTTCTTGTTACCATCCTCTCCATTGTTTTTCTTGTAACCCATTTCACTATCATCCCAAAAACAACAACAACAACAACAAATCTAAGACACCAAGAAATACACCTTCATTACCAAAAACACATTCAAGTAGCTTATTCCACATGTGAAGGAACACTCTACCCTGACCTATGTGTCTCAACCTTAACCTCATTCCAAGATCTTACCTCAAAATCTGTCCCTCAAACAATATGCACCCTCCTCAACCACACCATATACGAGGTAACATTGTCTTCCTCAAACTGCACCAGTTTTCGAAAGAATCTCCGAAATCTCAACAATCTAGAACAAAGAGCACTTGATGATTGTAACAACCTTTTTGATAACACCATAGAGGAACTCAAAACCTCTATTTATGATCTCAATCAAAGCACAATATGCTCCAAACGTTACCATGACTCTCAAACTTTGCTAAGTGGTGCAATGACCAATTTATACACGTGCCTTGATGGTTTTGCTTATAGTAAAGGAACTCACGTAAGAGATAGGATTGAAGAGAAATTGTATGAGATTTCACATCACATTAGTAACTCTTTGGCTATGCTTAAAAAAGTGCCTGGAGTAAAGAAACAATCTAAGTCTGAAGTGTTCCCTGAATATGGAAAGATGAAAGATGGGTTCCCTTCTTGGGTATCATTCAAAGATAGAAAGCTACTCCAAGCTTCAGTGAATGAGACCAAGTTCGATCTTGTGGTGGCAAAAGATGGCACTGGCAATTTCTCAACTATAGTGGAAGCAATTGCTGCAGCTCCAAACTCGAGCAAAACTAGGTACGTGGTACTACCATTGTTACATAATATAAACAAAAATAAGAACGACACATTTGTTGAATAAGATATCATTAAATCATTGTGTATCCTACTTAGCAATGGTCAAAATTTCAATCTTTAAAAAATAAAGTTGTTAGGAGAGAGAGTCACACACTCTAAAAAGAGTAAGATCATCTCCATTAATAGAGAAGCAAGTACCACATAATAACACACAAAAAATAATATGTAATAACAGTTTTATAAGTCTGGATCCTCTCTGCACAGCCATGATTATGACATGTGGCTTTATGAGTGTGGATCCTCTCCATTATTGGAGAGGCCAGTGCACAGCCATGATTATGACATGTGGCAATGTCATTTTTTATGCAAATTAATATTATTTTTAATTAAATCAATTCAGAAAATGACAAACATACCCTTTATTCTCTTCCATTTCATCCCTTAATCCCTGACCAGATCTATTCTCATGGCTGCCACCATATCTTCTTTGCGCCATTCTATAATTTTTAGGGTAAAATTTCACCTCTCAAAAAAATCAAAACTCACTTTTTATTCATGCTCAACAATGCAAAAGAAACCTTCCACATTTTTCCTCCTAATAAAAAAACAAGAGACACATAATCATGGTTCAAAGTCAAAGACACCATTTTTTCAACTCATACAGCAACTTGGACAAGGTGAAACAATTAAGCAAAAAGAGTTTAGAAAATGTTTGCTTGAGAGGATGAGGCGGAGGTGTTATATGGAAGAGGAAGAGAAACTCCGACGACGAATGCACACTATGGTGGCAGTGCAGAAGTAGGTTACAGAGGAGAGATAAAAAATTTAGAACAAAAGAAAAATAGTGGTAGCCATGGGAAGAGATTTGGTTAGGGATTAAGGAATGAAAGGGAGAGAGAATAAAGAGTATGTTTGCCATTTTTATGAATTGATTTAATTAAAAATAATATTAATTTGTATTTTAAAATTTTAACCGTTAAAAAATGACGTTGCCACATGTCATAATCATGGCTCTGCACTGACTTCTCCTGTCATGGAGAGGATTCAGACTCCACTTTTATCTCTTTGTTTACCACAAAATCACATTTTTGTTATTGAAAATATGTGTAAAAACAACTAATTATCTCTCCATTAATGCAGAGGATCCTTGCTCCTCTAAAAATGATTAGTTTATTAGTCATATGTATGATAATTATTAAATATCTTAGTTATACAAAAATATTATAAATAAAAATGGTTTTTTGTTGTACTATATTTAATGAATGTGACAGTTTGTATTTATATGTGAATGTTAGAATAAATGTGTTGTAAGTGGATCCGTGAGATAATAATTAGGTATCAAATCTACGGATACAAATAAATAGATTATAGAGAGAGAACAATTTATATGGATTTTATATATAAGATTAAGTATAAGGTTGCGAGAGATTTTGTTTATTACCATTTATACCATATAAAAGCCCTTGTGCTAGTTATAGACATCATATACTATTTTTTTATTGGAAAATATATCTTATTGAAAAGTATCGGAGGTACTTAAAGAATTCATATAAGCAAGAAGACAACATAGACTGATATATTAGAGAGAAAATAAATTTGTGACTATAACCTAAGTCAATTTAGTTATACAAATAAGGGAATTAGATGATAAAATGATTAAGCTAAGTTCCATTGTTTATATTGTTAGTGTGGCCTTCGATTATTGAACATTAATTGTGTAGTTAATTTTTTGTGATGGTAGGTTTGTGATACACATAAAATCAGGGGCTTATTTTGAGAATGTGGAGGTGATAAAGAAAAAGACCAATTTAATGTTGGTTGGAGATGGAATTGGAAACACTGTTGTGAAGGCCAGTAGGAATGTTGTGGATGGGTGGACTACTTTCCAATCAGCTACTTTTGGTGCGTCCTATTCTCAACTCTCTTCTTTCGATTATTGCTACAATTTTTTTAAAGTTTCACGAATTCTGAAAGAGATTAATTATATATCAAAAAAGGTGATAAATACTCTTGATAATACAAAAAAACAACAGTTTATCTTCCCGATGCTCAAAAATATATTCTTTTCCCTTGATATGTTGGATTTGATGTTAAAACATGAAAACAAAAAATACTAACAAAAACAAAGAAACCGGCCCTACTCTAATTTCGTTTGATGTTTTTAATTGTATTTTGAAATCATAATCTGTGATTATAATATTATGGTTATTGAGTTCCAACAACATGTGACAGCATTTTTATTCAATTTATCACAATTACAACGAACACAGTATAATTATAATCATAACCATCATTTAATTACATTCTTACATTTTTAACACTAGACTTAAAATCATTCATCATAAACTTTTAGGTTTCTTCTCCTATATAGTGGTTCATGCATATATTACACTCACGTTCCCTCTGTCGGTTTTCATAGCTGCATGAGCGTATATATGTTCACCCATACCTAGGATTGTCAGATATGCATTTTTCAAAAATCTATCTTACTTCATAGTAATAGAATACTAGCAACAATTTTGACAAATATAAAAAAGTACTACTTTTCTAATGTGATATTGCTAAAATAGTATAATATATGATATTGTCCGTGTAAAAATTTATGTATAATCATAACTTCATCTACCATTTATTTGGATTACTTTTTTTAAAGAGTTAATGAGGATTAGATATCAATGATTGAGTAATTTAGTAATAGTGTATAAAACTTATACACTATCAGTGCATACATATTTTCTCTAGAGTATAATATTCATACATTGTCAATATAAATATTTATGCACAGTCATAACTTCATTTATCATTCATTTGAATTATTATTTTTTGAAGAGACTTTCTATCAACAATGCTCAAATTCAAATAAAAAACGTAGAAAATATAACAAGACTTGTTTTAAATCTCTCTTAACTATATTTAAACTATGCAAGGACAGCAACTTGTATATATAGTAATACTAATATATACAGACAATTGTCTTATATTCTTGTGATTCTCCCATCAAGAATATCATATTACAAAACCAAGGTCTCACATTCCAGATAACATGTTAGCCTACATTATTTTAATTAACATAGGAAATAGTTTCAGCTAAACCCTGTTTTAAGTTGTATATTATACTTAATTACATTTGTTTAACTATACGTATAATATGTAAGAGTATCTGACTCTATTCACATAGAAATATGGTATCAAATCCAATGACTAAATCTTTTTTATTGTTTTTAGATTTCTTGATTAGTAGTTGCCGACACCTCTTCTTACTGTAAGAACAAAACTAGATACATGTGACTATGTTGGAAATTCCTAAGACTAGATCTATGCTTTCATTTCCACATTTATTTATCTGGAAAGTGTCCACTTGACTCCAACCTAACTAAAGAGTGACTTTAATTTGGATTTGAGCTAATTTTCAATACATTATTAGGCCCAGTGAGCAATTCACTTGTTTTATGGTATTCTTTAATGTTTATTATATGCTATGCTCACTAATTTAACATTTCACAATACAAGAATTTATATACAATCAATGTATTATTCATCATTCATTTATATTTAAAGTCAATAATAATTAAATATAAATAATGAATAATACAGTAACAATATAAAAAATTCGACAGTGCATACATTTTTTTCTCTTTCTTTTATCCTACAATTATGAATCAACAAAACTCAATTCCATATTTTTGGCATGGATACTTTGAACGGAAATCTTTTATCCCTCTTATCACCACATTTTTTATAACAAATAGTATCCTCTCACTTTATAGATAAACAATTATTCCCTCTAGGATATATGTTAGATTGATATTGCCCCTTTCGGAAAAAATAGTTATTGTCTCTCTCTCAACTGTATCATTTACAGAATTTGAACCTTTAACATTTACTTAGTTTGATATTTGGGGATCTAATGAGCCCTCACATTACTAAAAAAAAATAGCCAACTTATTAAAAATTCTCAACGTTTGTGGTGTTCAGCTGTGGTTGGAGATGGATTCATAGCGAAGGGTATAACATTTGAGAACTCAGCTGGGCCAAGTAAGCACCAAGCTGTAGCCTTGAGAAGTGGTGCAGACTTATCAGCCTTTTACCAATGTAGTTTTGTTGCATATCAAGACACTCTTTATGTTCATTCCTTGCGCCAATTCTACCGTGAATGTGACATTTATGGCACCGTAGACTTCATTTTTGGCAATGCAGCTGTAGTCTTTCAAAATTGCAACTTATATGCACGCAAGCCTGACCCAAATCAAAAGAATTTGTTCACTGCTCAAGGTAGAGAAGATCCTAATCAAAACACCGGAATATCGATTTTGAATTGTAAGGTTGCAGCCGCCGCGGATTTGAACCCGGTTAAATCGACGTTCAAGTCGTACCTAGGCCGCCCTTGGAAAATGTACTCAAGAACTGTTTTTCTTCAATCTTACATAGATGATTTGATTGATCCAGCAGGGTGGTTAGAATGGAATGGAACATTTGCATTGGATACATTATATTATGGAGAGTACAAAAATAGAGGACCTGGTTCTAATACAAGTGCTAGAGTTACTTGGCCAGGTTATCATATAATCAATAGTTCCATTGAGGCAAGCAAATTCACAGTGGGTCAATTCATACAAGGCAGTGAATGGTTGAATTCCACCGATATTCCATTTTTCTCTGATTTGAGTTGAATTATTATGAGTGGTTTTGTTGTTATGTATTACTCTTTTGGTATCCTTATTATGTAGTACAATTATAAAATGTTCATTGTTGGAATGGACTGAAATTTGTCATTGTTATACTTCTTTGACAAAAGGAATTAATAATAAAGGTAGTGTTTTAATTTTAATCTTTATAGACTTGTGGGGTATTGTTTATGGTGAAATTCTGTTGAGAAAATTGTTTTAGGCTTTGTTTGGAAGTGAGGTTTTCGAGGGGAAGGGAAGAGATGACTTTAAAATATTTTTTCCTTGTTTGGGATTTGGATGAAGGAGAGGGGAAGGTTTTGGAGGATTTCTTAAACCCTCCAAAACCCTATGACTATTTTTAAAGTTTCATCAATTTAGATTTTGTTTGGGAGTTAGGACAGAAAAGGAAGGAGAGTGATCAAAGGGCTAGGAAGGAGGAGGAAGGGGAGGGAAAAGGAAGAAATCATCTCCCTTGTTTGGGAGTATAAAATTTAGATGAAGGAGGATAAACTAATGATAATGTAATAATATTTTTTTTATTTTCCCTTAAAAAATGTAATTAACAATTGAAAATGGACAATAATATATAATTTTATTTCCAAAATATTCCAAATTGGGGGAACTTTAAAAATAGACATTATGAGGGTTTTGGTGGGTTTGAGAAACTCTCCAAAACATTCCCCTTTCCTTGATCCAACTCCCAAACAAGGGGAAGACTTTCCAAAGTCATCCCTTCCCCTCCAAAACTCCACTTCGAAACAAAGCATTAGGATTTTTTTGGAGATAAAATATCAAAATAGCTAAATATTTTTACTAATATTATATAATTATACATTATTGTCCATTTCTCATTGTTAATTACATTTTTAAAGGAAAAAAAAAATCTTACACTATCATTAGTTTACATCCTCATCTAAATTTCATACTCTCAAACAAGGAGAATGATTTCATTTCTTTTCCCTTCACTTCCTCGGCATTCCTAACCTCTTGACCTCTCTCATTCTCTTTTCCTCGTAACTCCCAAACAAAGCGCTAAGGATATCAAGGTTAGCCTTGAGTTGCTTAAAGCTCGACCTAGTAAGTCTTTTCAGCTAGTGCTACAACTTTCTCTTCTCCAAAAACTAACTTTTCTTCTTCAACTATAAACATAAAAATTAAATCCCATCACTCTTTGACTCTGTTAGCATACAATGATTGTGTGATCGATATCGTAGACTCGTTTTTTCTACAACCTTTTTTCGTTCATGATAAGTTCCTGATTCCAATGTAGAAATCATAAAAGGATTTCTCAGAAATTCCTAAGTTCATGAGCTAAGTGTAGCAGTTATAAATTTTAGCTTCTATATTGAACTCACTAGCCTAAAGAAGGTTGAAGTTGAAAACAAATTTGCCTTGAGATTATTGGTAACCTACTATTGGCTTCAAAGCGAGAATTGTGACTTTGTCTTCCTTATTGAGGTGCACTTGTGAAAGTAGGTTTAGAAGTTGAAGATGAGAGACAAAAGTTTACGAATAAATATCATCAATACCTTTTTTGTGTCATATTTGTGTCTCAACCTAATTAAAAAGTGTCACCTAATTAAAAATAGAAAATAATTTTCTATATTATTTAGTAAAATTTAATTGGCTTGAAACATTGAGACATAAATATTTTAGAACATACAATCCATGATCAAGGTTTATAGAATCAATTGGGAGAAGGTTGTTAGGGTGAATACGTTGAATGAGTTTATGAGGGGGAATATTTTGAAGGGGCACAGAGTATTTTATAGGAAATGGATAGGTTGATAGAGTGTATATCTCATTATTTTTGGATGAAAAAAATGTCTCCCAACTTTTTTAGTCCAATGATTGGGAATAAGATGTAGGCAAAAATTAAAAGACCAAGGGCTAATTTATTGGGCCAAAAGCCCTCTAAAAATTTAGGATGGCAATGTAGCAAGTCCTACAGTGGTAGGGTCCAATAAAAGTTTAGCTCAAGAAATATAGAAAAAATGTATGTAACACGAGTTTTATATAATTTTATTATATCATTTATCATTTATATTTAGTTATTGTTATTTTTTCTAAGAAAATTAAAAGAAACAAATGTAATGGTGCGTGAGTTTTATAAATACATATGTTGTCATGCATCATCCGTCATTTGCATTTAATCATAATTGACTATTCAAAAAATTAAGACAAATGAATGATGAATGATATACTAATTGTGTATAAATCTTCACAATAATGGTATATAAAATATTACACTAAAAAATAATACAAATGAATAATATATAATATATTAACTGTATATAAAATTTTATACCAGTAACAATACATAAATATTATAATTAATATAAAATGGAGACATTTAATAATGCCCTAAAATCACGGGAAGTAAAGGAAACCAGAGCATTTAATGATGATAGTGCCACCATTAATGACATGAAACAACCAACCTTCATAAAGTATCTGTTTGTAGTAATTGAGCTAATACTCACCTTATATTTTCTTCGTGTAGAAACAAAATTGTAAGAAAATGATAATATTAATCATTTCTAGAAAGTCAAATTAGAAAAATAAAAATATTCTCATGATAATGTTCATATTGGGAGCAATTATGGTGTTCATGAAATGATTGTGTAGTGTAGTGTGGTGGGTGTTAATTTGTGAGACAGACACCAACACAACAACATTGCTTCACATTTGTCTATCACTATACTTCTCATAAACTGATTACATATAAATATGGATATTTAATTGAATACTACATATTTATATACTATATGCCTTGAAGCAAATCATGTAATGTAAGGTATCAATTTTAAAATCAAACCTCTATTTAATACTACATATTTTTTAACCTAGCTATTAATAAATCAAGGATAAAACGTTGATGGGTGTTGCTAATAACTGTACAAATGTAACTATTTAAAGAATAAAAATCAGAAACTATATAAAACGTTGATGGGTGTTGTTAATAAATGTACAATTGTAACTATTTAAAGAATAAAAGTAAGAAACTGTACTATAAAAGTAATAAATCTTTACTGTAGGCTTAAAATTTTGTGGTGTCTTTATCACCATATCAACTCATTGTTGGTTAATATTATTCCTCTATTTAATATATCATTTTTTAAGTTTTATTACAAGATTTAAATGATAGTATATTAGAAAATTTAAAGCTTGTTTTTTTATATATAAAAAAAATTATGCTCAAATACTTATAGATTTTCTTGTTGATATATTTCTAGAAAATTAGTCTATATTAGTAAACAATTTTTTTTTATTAAAACAAATGTCCAATATTTTGCATTTGTATTTCTAAATCACACATTTCCTCATTCCTCCACAACGAATGGCAATTTAGTTCGAGCCAGATTTAACTTGTATAAGTGATAAAATTATATTTATTAAACAAAACAAATTATAATAACTCCAACTACATACCTCATATTATATTTTGCCTTTACAATAAAACTATGCATGATCTATAATAAAGGCAACCGAACCAAATCATAAATTAAAGGAGAAATTAAATATTTTTAAATACGGTTATCTAATTCTTCTACTAATCCCCTACTTACTAAGTAAAAATGAATATATGGTCTATATTTTAAAATATTATATGCATTTTTTATTTATTACTGAAGATTAATATAATTAAGAAGTTTGATTTTAACAACAAATCAATATAACAGTTGAGATATAGCTATCCCACATTCAAGCATGGAATTGGACATTTTCCAAGTTCCACGCCAATGAGAAATGTGGTGTCAGCTTTTTCATTGAGTCCTCACCAGTCTTCTGACCAAGTACAAAGAAAATGGGCATGAATTGTCTAGTTTTCCATGTGGGAAGACACCAGAGAATCACATGACATTTGGCTTTGGTGTTGCAATACTTTGTAACAAAATCTTACAATCAAATTTTCACCAAAAGATTTCATATTTTGATATTCCCATTGTTCTATCATGTGTCTAACTAGTCAAACATCAGTTGATTCATAGGACCAAAATCCATCATCGGACGGATAAGATTCAGCCCACGTGGAATGTGGCTATTGATTATACTCAGATGATCGATCTAACTAAAAGAAAAAATGACATAATAAGACATAACCTAGTTAATACTTATAAAACCACAAATATATGATGTTGGACAAACATGGTGCTTAAATAGTGCACACACTATTATAGAGCCAAACATTAGTTGAACATTATGTATTATCCTCAAAAATAATATTTGATTACGATAGCATGGATAGGCGAGAAAATGACTCATCCTGGATAAAGATCATAGATGCAGTAGGGCTGACCAACATGGCTAAAGCAACCCACCTAGTAGATATTGGCAAGACTATTCATCATCATTAAAAGTATCCTACGATGAAATATGTTTCACTCAAACTCTTTATAAATAAGAGAGTTTCCTCATAAAAAAAGTTTACACTTATTTTCTCATACTAATATACTTTTACGGTGTCTTCTCTTTATGTATCTTTACTTATATTGACTTAAGTCTCAGGATGTCTTTTCAAATACCCAATTAGGCAGTCCAAAGTTGACTATTATTCCAATGGAGCAGACTCCACCTTACCACCTACACGGCCAAGAACACCCCTTACAAATTTTCTTGCTTATACAAGGTCATATAAACTTTCATCTCTTTTCAATTCCAATTTCATTGATATAAATACATGTGCTAAAGAAAAAATTATGTAAATACATTAGCATGGACAAATACATTAAAGTGAAAATATTGAACAACAAATTGTGTAAATATCAAAGATGGCCTATAGAAAATCATGTCTCAAAGATCAAAACTATAGGACAAATTTTCTTTAGCTTATCTCCATAAAAGTTCTATGTATGTGTATGGGCCATTATCATGGTACTTGGACCTATAGTGAATTAATCAGTGAACTTGAAGGTTCAGTGTCTTCTCCATGCTTGTATTTGCCACCTTTCTCCGACAGCTTTTATGAGTTCAAACACTGACCACTTGTTTCATTTGTAAACTGGATAAATTTGAGTTCGTTTGTACTCTTTGATTTTAGTAGTGGCTAGAACTTCTCTCAACAATTTCTTAGAGAACTTGTCATGGGAGAAATTGTTAAAGAAAGAGATACAGACATTAGTTTAATAGTTTTTTACATTGTCGTTTCATCATTCATATTTAATCTATTATTTCTTTATTTTTAAATATAAGTAGTGGAAATAAATGATTGATAACATATTAAATGTATATAAATCTTTATATTAACAATGCATAATATTTCAGTCATATTATATATCTACATGATATTCAAATGATATTTTATCATACCCTAATTGTAATGGCACCCACCATAAGACCATAAGCAAGGGTAATACTAATTATAATTATTGAAATGATTCTTGCATAATTTTCAATATTTCTTCATAGTTTATTAAATTTAAATATTTCAACTAATATTTTATTACATTCATTAGAATCCCACGTATTTATTAAATAAAACTCACCACCTATTACACACACATTTCTCTCATAGAATTGCCTTTCAAATAATCATTAGACATGTTTAATTTTATTTTGAAGCTCTCTAATTACCCCACGTTCTTACCCATACCAAAAAAAAATGATTTAAATATCTTCAGCTAATTAATCAATGTTTATCTTAATCATGAGTACATAGATTCAAATTTATAGGATGTACTCCCATGTTCTCATTCACACATCCCTTTTCCTTTTTCCTGCCACCATAGAACTTTGTTTGAATTTCCCATTGAGAAACAAAGTACCAAATCAAATTAAAATTTATATTTTCATACTATTTGAATTTGGCTAACTATATTTAATTTCTTTCGTCACCAACGTGAAGATGTCACTTTGTTAAAAATTATGATAACTTATTTTTTAATGGAGTTAATATTTTTTAATGAGATGATTGTTTCTCATTTGAGCCAAATGGAGTGGTGGTATATAGTAGGGATGACAATATGGGTTTGGCCTGATAGGCCGACCCGTTTGGCATGTCAATTTTAGCATGTTGGACTGGAGATTTGAGTTCTTTTAGCAATAAGGTTGGGCCAACCAATATTTTAGCGGGCCAAAGGCGGGGCGGGCTGGCCCTTATTGTCACCTCTAATGGTACCTCTTTATGGCAACTCAAGACCAAATTATTTGTTCTAATGATTTTCATTTTATTATGAAACTAAGGATCAAGAATGTAATTATCATTTAAATACATTAAATTTCATAAGCAATAATGTGCCTATGGAAATTTCATCAACTCATGATCAATAATGTAATTATCATTTATTTGTTCTAATGATAATGTAAATGATGAAGAAGAAAAAGATTTGAAAAACGTTGATGGTGATAGTAATAGAAAAGGGAATGCATCTTCTTCCAACAGAGCATCTAATGTAAAAAAACTTAGGAGTTAGATGTTTTATGATGAACTAAGAGTCTAAAAGTTTAAGACAATGTTAGCTTGTTATTTAGAACTTACAAGTTTTAAAATAAGACGTTATGTTATTGTGAGATTGTGGACTTTGATTTGTGATTTTTTGCTTTAAAAGATATTTATGAGGCGTAATGATTATTTATTTTTGAAATTGTGATTAAGTTGGTTATAAATATATAATTTGAAGAAAAAAATGTGTCAGCATTGTCGAATATAAGTTAGACTGACATTTTGAGTCCTTTTAGCAATATGGATCGAATCAGTCCATATTTTAGCGGACCTGACAGGGCCCGGCCAGGCTGGCCCGTATTGCTACACCTGGTTTATAGTAATAGGTATCACTAGCCAATCTAGGATCAAAGTCAAGGATGTAAATTGTATTGATTATTCAAGATGCATTAGAATAAGATAAATAACTCATATGAATTCAATTTTATATAATTATATATGTAGAAAATTAATTATAAGAATAATATATAATAAAAAATTATGGTGCGTATGTGTACACCCTGACTTATGAATGGCTATGCCATTGGTGAGTATAAAATATTTGTTATAATATATGGCTACAATACAATACTGATAATTCGTTAATTTAATGGTGTGATGTTATGTTAGATTTGCGGTATAATCAAAATGTCAAAGGTTTAATTTTTATGAGTGATATTTGTTGAGAAGAACAGTCATATATTCCTAAAAAGTATTGCTACTCTATAATTTTGGAGATAGAGTTTGCAAAATAGAAATTTGATTGGTCTAATAATTGGTTTATCTTGATATGACCTTAACTCACTGGAAAGAAAAAAGTCTATCTTTTTTTAAGGGTGTTTATAATTAAGATCTACATATTAATATTTTTTGAAGATTAGAGATTATCAAAATCTCCTTAGTCTACACCAATATGTTTTTTCATACAAATAACAAGAATCCAACCCAAACATCATACTAAAAAAAATCTAGGCATCTATTAAATGTACGTTTTGCAAGTCAAAAATAGGGATGGCAAAAAAATCCGTACCTGCGGGTAAAACCCATACGGGCACGGGTACGGGTCACAAACGGATACCCGCGGGTATTATAAATGGGTTTTTAAAAATATCTGTAGTACATACGGGCGGGTATTATGGTACCCATACCTGCGGGTACCCGTTATTTAGATGATTAATATATTATATTTAATTAAAATAAAAAATACATTATTCTAACATTTATTACACTATGTATATTTTTTCATTTTACTTTGTTTACATATTTTAATGAGTTTGGTGGTGAAACACCCTACAAATATTATTACATATATAGAAAGTATAGAAACACACATGTTTTACAAAGAAAATATATATTTTTTGTTAAAAAAATGAGAACAAAAAATCACACAAATGGAAACCACCAATAAATTTAGCATTTTAGTAAAATATTTAATCAAAAGGTACAAAAATAATTAAGTTTCATGTTATTTGAAACACAATAGAAGTACAAAATTTAAAAATTATTTATAATAGAGGAAACCCACGGGTACCCGTTCTACCCGCGGGTACCCAGAACTACCCGCAAATACCCGCTCACGGGTACCCGTACGGGTACGGGCGGGTATGTGTATTACTCTTCTATTTTAAAACGAGTAGTGGGTAGCTACTACCCGTGCCCGCCCGTGCCCGTTGCCATCCCTAGTCAAAAAGGTTTTAAAAGATGTTTCATTTGACCCGACAAATCAAAATTTAGTTGAAATTTTCCAAACCTAATTAATTAGCCCACTTTGACATAACTATTTTCATGGAAATTATATAAGTTCCCAAAACATCAAGATATATTCAAAATTATTTTCAAATATTACAAGAGTGTTAGATTAATCTAAGATTGAATGGGAAATAAAGAAGATCAAAGATAACAAATTTCTGAATAATGTATCTCCTTATATAAGAAGATAATTTATCTCCTCTAGCCAGTAAAAATGTGACATGTGTGCTATTTTGTTTATTTTTTAAAATATTTTTATTGAAAATGATGAAACATGACACATGTCAGTTTTTCACTGGTAGGAGGAGATAACTTATCTTCTTATACAAGGAGATACTCCATTCCCAATTTCTCACTCATAACAATAATATTAATATCTAAATAATCACAAATCTATCAAAGTTACATAATAAGTAACATTGTTATGTTCATTAGTCACATTTTGAGTAAACTGACAGTCCCTGACTTTTAGTGAAATTACACAAACCACCTATCGTTCTTTTTTTACACTTACGCAAATGCCCTTAGTTTTTATATTTTCATTACACTGACTACCCCTGCATGAGAAATAAGTGTAATCTTTTAAACAAAAAATATGATAAATGCAACTAAGTTAACTAAAACATAGTATATTATGGAGACAAGTCCAAATAATATATGAATCAATATGTCTTTATTATTTTTGGTTCATTACGATAAAATATAAGAGCGATTTGAATAATATATCTTTAACATTATTGATGCATTTTGTAACAAAAAATAACGAAGATACATTGATTTTTATATTATT
This sequence comes from Lupinus angustifolius, assembly GCF_001865875.1. Classification (NCBI taxonomy): domain Eukaryota; kingdom Viridiplantae; phylum Streptophyta; class Magnoliopsida; order Fabales; family Fabaceae; genus Lupinus; species Lupinus angustifolius. The sequence goes on from NC_032024.1 coordinate 16,284,544, forward strand.
TGGACTTGTCTCAACAATATATCATGTTTTGGTTAACTTAGTTGCATTTATAACATTTTTTGTTTAAAAGATTACATTTATTTCTTGTGCAAGGGTGATTAGTATAATGAAAGTATAAATATTAGGGGGTTTGCGTAGGTGTAAAAAAGTGAGGGGTAATTTGAGTAATTTTGCTAAAATTCAGAGGATGTCAGTGTAATTTACTCTAACATTTTAATAAATTGAGGAGATCCACTTACTCATGAAGTCACTTAAACAATTTACTCTACATCTTAACTATTCATTTTATGAAATTCAAATCTAGTCCTTAATTCAAAACATTAAATTTTCCTAGAATAAAGGATTAAGATGTGAATATGTTTTTTTAATCCCTCTAATAATAAGCGGATCTTCTTATGAAAGAGATAATTACTTTACATGATTGATATGGGCTTATGGGGTATCTTAGTATAATTATAACTACTCAAATAGTATCTTATAAATAAAATACCAATTACCATATCTCCTAACAATCAAGTCTTAGTCTCATAAAATAATACTAATAATATTGATCTGAACAATATCATTATATTATATCATAAATAATTAATATTCTTGTTTAACACCAACAATCAAACCTTATATTAAACACACTCAAATCACTATGCTCTAACTCAACATAAATAGTTAATATTCATATCTGCAATACTAATTAACATCAATAAAATAATTGATTTTTAGTTTTTTTCTATAACTAATAATATCCTCAATTATAATTCAAGAAATATGTATAACTTTTGATAAGGGTTGATTTTAGGAATCTCTTTAAATTTATATAAAGATTTAATAAAATCTTATTCTACTAGATAAGATAGGTATCTTTTTTTCTTTCATAAATAGAGACCTAAGAAGAGAGTGCAGTAAGGCTAGCAAGCAAGTTGTTTTTGGTCTTGGTTGGGTCAAATCACTTTGTTCACTTCAACCATGACTTTTTTCCTTTCTTCTTCTTCACCACCTTCTCTCATTTTCCTTCTTTTTCTCATTTCCACCATTTTCCTCCATTGTTACTCTTTCAATGACCCTGCCCATTATCATCAACCTTCACACCATCACCCTCCTCACTTTGCTGCTCATGACTACAAAGATGCTTTCACCAAATCTATCCTCTTTTTTCAAGGCCAGAGATCAGGGAAGCTTCCTCACAATCAGAGAATTTCTTGGAGGAGTGACTCTGGTCTCTCTGATGGCTCAGCTATGAATGTATTTACACTACATTATCTCATAATCTTCTTTCATTTACAACATTCTTTTCCATTTACTCCATTTATTCTGTTTCCGAGTTAAGTTTTGGAGAGAAAATAAGGGAAATGAAAGTCTTAAAAGTCATAAAGTACATTATTAAGATGGTTCTGAAGCCCTTCATTTTTCTCCAAAACTTAACTTACAAACAGAACCTTAAAGTACTATTACAGACCAGCTTACTAATCTATACTCACATTAGCCTGCATTGTCCATATGATTTAAGTGTTATAAAAATATTTCTTTTATTTTCCTTAACATGGTGAGAGTGAGTATAAGAAGTTGCATTTTGACAAAAAAAATAATTTCAATGTAGTACTTAAGTTATGAGGCTAATTCGCTTAATGAACTAGTCATTTGAGTTGGTCTCTCTTCGGGTGTTTAAGTCTTGGCAATGAGCTTAGACATGGTTATTATTTATGTTATGGAGGTTATAGGTACAAAATTTGGAAATAGTGTGAAATAAAAGACTTTGTCAAATTTGGTTTTTAATGTGCAATGCAGGTTGATTTGGTTGGAGGGTACTATGATGCAGGGGACAATGTCAAATTTGGTTTTCCCATGGCCTTCACCACCACTATGCTTTCATGGAGTGTTATTGAGTTTGGAGGGATAATGAAAGGTGAATTGGAAAATGCCAGAGAGGCTATTCGTTGGGGTTCTGATTATCTTCTCAAAGCAACTGCACATCCAGACACCATTTATGTCCAGGTTAGCCTTAAGTCTCTCATCGTCTACCTCATTATCTGGAGAATAGTTTAAATTAAATACCTATTAGACTACTTCTCTCATTGTCAATTGGTTTTGAGATGAAAATTAACATGGTATCTGAGCCGAAGCCTAACTTTTCTCTGGTTGTCATGGGTTTGGCCCGGCATACCCTTGTGAAGGGACATGTTAGCCTAACTTTTCTCTGGTTGTCATGGGCTTGACCCGGCATATCCTTGTGAAAGGGGCATGTTTGAAACTAAGTCTCACATCACATATCTCATTGTCTCAGGAATGGTCGAAGTGATATTGAGTTTGGTTTTGAGTTGCAGGTGGGAGATGCTAAGAAGGACCATGCTTGTTGGGAAAGACCTGAGGACATGGATACCCCAAGAAATGTGTATAAGATAGACAAGAATACCCCTGGTTCAGAGGTGGCAGCAGAAACTGCTGCAGCTCTTGCAGCTGCTTCTTTGGTTTTCAAGAAAACTGACCCCATTTACTCCAAAATTTTAGCTAGGAGAGCTATTAGTGTAAGCATTGAATTTTTTAAGATAAAAAATGTGATTTCAATAATTGATTTGGACATTAAAATATACTCAAATGATATTACTATAATAAATAAAAACAACATTTTTAATGTTGTAGAGTTCTCCAACTAATGTTTTAAATGAGGTTGTAATTATTTTATGGAATATGGGTATAGGTTTTTCAGTTTGCTGATAAATACAGAGGTTCCTACAGTGATGGCTTAAAACCCATTGTATGCCCCTTTTATTGCTCTTACTCAGGTTATGAGGTAAAGTTGTAATATTTCAATTTAACTTGCCAAATTGGTGTTGTTTATTTATTTTATGGGAAATAGGTTCAAATTCTTTAATTGATTTATGCCTTGAAAATGTGCCAGGATGAGCTCTTATGGGGTGCTGCTTGGCTGCATAAGGCTACAAAGAATCAAATGTACCTAAACTACATTAAGGTTAATGGACAAACACTTGGGTCTGCAGAGTTTGACAATACATTTGGGTGGGATAACAAGCATGTTGGAGCAAGGATACTTCTTTCTAAGGTCCAAATTCAATCACATTTCTTGTATTTTTTTTATGTCATTGTAAAATATTGTGAAAATCATATCGTACTGACCGGTTCAACCGAAAAGTTGGTCCCTATGATACAGTAATTATACTGGTCAAAATCGACAGGTTTTCAATTGAATTAGTACCGATTATATCAGTCTATCATTATTTAATTAATTTTTTAAATGAAAATGGTGACTTAATTTTTACCAAAATGTAAGTAAAACATACAATTACCACCTTGTTTGTACATCTAAAATATGGTCTACCACACAATTACTACCAATTAAGTCAGACATGTTATTTTAACAAATGATAAATAAAAGTAGTTAGTATCTTTTTTATTATTTTTCAACATTAATATGAATACAATATATATATATATATATATCAAACTTAATTGGTATGATATTTAATTAGTGAACCACCTGTTGAACTACTATACCACTATATTAATACATGACCAGTTTAATGACCGATATGATATTAATAATATGGTGGTGGTAACAATATTAATAGTTTTTTAACATTGCCTTTGTTCTCTTGATTTTAGGCATTTCTTGTTCAAAAGGTGACTACCCTTCATGACTATAAGGGTCATGCTGATAACTTTATTTGTTCTGTTATTCCTGGGGCCTCTTTTTCTTCAACACAATATACCCCAGGTAAGGTTCCTTTCCCTTCTTTTTATGTTCAACTTTTTGTGGTCCAATTTGTAACAGATCAGTTTGGTTCATGTGACTTGAAAAACAACACAGGTGGACTTTTATTCAAGATGAATGATAGCAACATGCAATATGTAACATCAACATCATTTTTGCTCTTAACTTATGCTAAATACTTAACATCAGCTCATATGGCTGTGAACTGTGGTGGAACCATTATAACCCCAAAGAGCCTAAGAGCAATGGCCAAAAAACAGGTAAAAAAATGAGACCTTATTACTTCAACATTATTATACACTTTTCCCCAAAGTGTGACATAATCATGGTTCATTAATTCTATTTGGTATAAGAGCATTATCTTTGATCATCTTTGCTTTTAATTATTTAAATAGTTAAAAAACAATCATAACCCATGCACACTTTGTGGACATGGTATAAGATATTTTTTTGTTATAACTAATGATATCCTTTTACCTCATGGGTAAGGAATTAATAATGTGTGGCTATCCTTTCCCATAAGTGTCTGCTCTCGGGAATTTAATCTTTCAACTTTGGCCTAGTACAACACCGGATGGGGATCTGCTGTCCCCAACCATGTCCTCAACTACGTCACTGGCCAATCACAATGAAGCAAAATTGATAAAGTTGTGTATATTTAATTTTTTTTAACTTACGTGGCATAATAGGATTGGTCTGGGATAGAATTTAGAACATCAGATCTTTGTCCGTACAACACATATGGATCTAGGGAAACTACATCAACATCTTATTAGTGTATGGGATTAGATATTGATACGAGAAAATAAATTTGTGATCATGTGAACATAGAGATAGATATAAAATTTATTGATTTTAACAAGGCTCATTAATAAATTCTATTCACATGAGAGCATTTATTCCCTAAAGTTAATTATACTAGACCAGTCACATCATTGTCTGTAATAATTGTGAGTGTGACATAAAATTTGATTATAATAATTATCTAATGCTTAATAACTTGATTATACAATATAATTTATCATTCCTTCTACTTAATGGAACCTGATTCTTATTTTGCAGGTGGATTACTTGCTAGGAGACAACCCCTTAGAGATGTCCTACATGGTAGGGTATGGCCCAAAGTACCCACAAAGGATACACCATAGAGGGTCATCTCTACCTTCAATTTCTGAACACCCTAGAAAGATCCAATGCTCAGAAGGATTCAATATTATGAACTCACAATCACCCAACCCCAACATTCTAGTTGGTGCCATAGTTGGAGGACCAGACCAATATGATAGGTTCCCTGATGTAAGGTCAGATTATGAACAATCAGAACCAGCCACTTATATGAATGCACCCTTAGTAGGAGCCCTTGCTTATCTTGCACACTCTTTTGGCCAACTCTAGGGGACAGTGTTAACAATAACTTTTGTGTGTATTTCTTTGTTTTAATTATTCACTAGTTTAAGTGTTGGGGCAACATCGGCTGTATCAAAAGAGTGTGTTATTTCATTTGATTGGTTAGAAAACATATATTTAAGTAATACATGGAGTGACATACTTTTTGGGACGAGAGAAGATGTACTCATAGGAAGTGCACAAGGTAAGGGGATAGTGAAACTACATAGCACAAACCCCCAACCTTGAAGCACATTGTTGAATGTATTATTTTAAACTTTGCTAGTTTCACGAGTTTAGCTTATTGTTGTGAGCTGAAGTATGTGTCAGAAAAGGTATTAATTTATGTGAAAGAAGGTTATGTCTCTGTTTAGCCATTATTGTGTCTAGTCACTTATTCTTATGCAACAACCATGGAGTTTATATGAATCGAAACTGTTTTTGATAAAACATTAATCTATAAATCTTTTATAATCGTTTTATAGTAATATTATTTGTTGAACTCTAGTGTAATTTTGGAACCTCCAACCATTAAAGTCTCATTGTTATCGGATATAAAAAGAGTGAAGATATTTGAGTGACACATCATGTCTTAAACAAAAACTTAAAAATAATAATTATGGATCTTATCAAATGTGAGACTTCACACTTGTATATGCCCAATAATCTCATCTTCAACTATGTATAACACACTTATCAATTTGTTCCTATTAAGTCTATAATCGGGAGTCCTATTATTACAAGGGCATGAGAAAAGTAAAGAGCTGCAAGTTAGATACCACGTTCCAATAGTTTTATAAGCTTTTTCCACTTATAAAATTTTCTACTCATCCATTTATATTCGATGTGTGACTTCACATTTTAATAAACCCAAGATTATTAAATTAAATTGCATGATTTGGGATATTGGGCTATGAGTAAAGTTTTGGAGTGGTATTGTATTGTCAGATTTAAGAACTTGGTTCGTGTGTGGATCTATTGGATTTTGATTTAGTTATTTGAATGCACTAAACAAAGCATGTTATAGAGGCACGGTTTTAATTAAAAAAAGTTGAATTGAGTATCTCTATTCCTTGAAACTTGGAAATAATCTTATCATAAACTAGCTAAGTATATTGTGCAAGTGGATAGAGTATTTTACTGGGTAGTGATTATTTTAACATGCTGTGGATAACGAGTATTTGACCGTTGAAAGCTAGAGACATTAATTTAAGGGATGCATTTTCTTTATGAACAGAAATATAGCGTTTTTTAATAATTAGAGAGAAAAATAGTTTAATAAAAAGAACAATATTAAACAAAAATCTATGTTAAAAATCCAAATCTTAGTTAGATCCCTTACTTTGTAACAGAATCTGTCTAAAACTTATGTCTGAAAGACATTCCTCCGATATGACATTAATAACCAACGGATAACTTTGCTACTTCATTTTCAGGAGCATATTTTGTGTCATAAATTGTTACTGATAAAAAAATACTTAATAATTAAAATTTTAATTTAAATATATATTTTTAATTAATCATATCTTATAATATATGAAATGATATAATTTGTAGAACAACAAATATATTCTTATGATTTCGTTATAGCTTTCAGAGTTTAAGCATTGTACAAAATTACAAGAAAGATCTCAACTTTTTCTTTTCCTATCACAAGAATTTAAAATGAGGAAAATTAATTACACAATAATACCAATTAAAAAATTATATCCCAAAATATGTCTCAAGCAGAATATTTCCCATATAATTACTGCCACAAATTTCGTTTTAAACGAAGTGCTGTTTTAAAGATAAAGTAAAAGGAACATATAATATAAATGTCAAATCTAAAGTTAATGACTAATATTTTTGCAATTCATAGGTTTTTAAGGATAATGCCTAAATATGAGGTTATGAACAAAGACATTGGTCTAGAAGAGACCGTATCAATACTGGAATATTGAGTACAAATACATGTGGCTCATATAATTGTTTAACGGTCAAATTTTAATTATTATTTTTATTTAAACAATATTAAAAATACCAAACTTCATTCCCCTCACATTCCAGGACTGGAGGATCCAGTATCGGAGAGGACTGGAGGATCCAGTATCGGAGAGGATACCATAATGGGGTACTCATAAGGCATGCAATGCTCATCTTTTTTAAAATACATTGAACAACTGGCAGCATATCTTTAGACCCAAAGTCCTCACAGGTCTACCTTCCATATAAAAATGAATGACACACAAGTAAAGGAAACTGAGATATATAACAAAAAGTATCCAGAATTTCATACATAATCAACATGATAAGAAGTTCAACATTTTACATCACTAGAAGCAGACTTTTATGTACATATAAGACTTTTTTATTTTCTGCTTATTAATCCATAGTGAAAAACAGTGCTGCTAAGACACCAACAGGTTAATTTGGATCATCATTTGCTAGTGGAACAGAATTTGCCTGAAAAAGAAATAGTGCACCACAATTTTAATCAACACTAGTAACAAATGCATATTGTTTCAATCATACACAATGCTATAAAATTAAAAAGAAGTGCATGATAGCATGCCAACTTTTTCTGAAAAGTGAAAACTAAAAAGGGAATAGATGTACTTATTACTCACCAGATCGCGAAACTTAAGGGTATAGAACATCTCAAGGTATCGTCGAGTTTCACGCCTCTCTAATTTCGATACGTATTTCCAGAAACTATAAACCCCAGCCAAAGTCATAAGCCTTTCCGAGTAGATCTTCCAGGTGTACCTGTTTAATGCTTGATTAGCATAAGCGTAGCGGAAAATCGAACAAGTTTTACGGAAATTACCCACCTTTCGTAAATTCTTTGAAGACCTCCATCAGATATCTTATTCCAATGGCTTGGATCCTCCTTGCATCGTTCGAAGAATCCAACCAATAGCTCAGAAACTTGGTCAGGGTGATAAGGATCAATATGGAACCCTGATATACCGTTCTCAATGATCTCGGCAGGACCACCATGGCAAGTAGCAAATGTGGGAAGCCCACAAGTCATAGCCTCCACAACTGTAAGTCCAAAAGCTTCATAGAAAGCAGGCTGCAATATAACAAAGGAAATAGTTATGAATGATGCCCGAGGGTTATGAAGCACCGATACTTCAATAACCGTCACGTATTCATATCTCATAAGTATCCCATATCGATACTCTTCAATACTTCATCAAAATTTATTATTTTTTTGAAAAATAAATTTTATAAATCCGATACTTTCCGGATACTCTCCCATACTATTAAAATGTTCTCCATGTACTTCCTATACACCAAACTACCATAGAATAACACTTTAAGAGAGAGAGAAATATAAAACAATCGATTAAGTAGAAGAGAGAAACATAGTATGCAATATAACAAAGGAAATTGTTATGAATGATGCCTGAGTCTGAGGGCTTAATCAAACAAGTGAAGTGACATTAGTATAATACCTGAACGAAAGCGCCTTTTGTGTCGGCTATGTAGCGATACAGTTCACCATTACGAGCTCTATTTGTTTGCGAAACGATCCACCGGAAATCACCATTTAAATCATACTCTTTCATGAGATTATGCATCTTCTCAATTTCTGCAATTTCTTCTCTGTCCCTGGACTTCTTTACATCGATATAACCAGCTACTACGACAAGGTTGACCAGTTCCCTCAATTTGCTATTCTTAGCATAGCTTTCTACCAAACCAGTTATGTTTTTCACTCTGTCTAGCCTTGCCATGGAGAAAATTATGGGCTTTGAACGGTCCTTCAGTGAACCACTGCCAGATACAAGAGATAATCTCATTAACTGTCATGGTAACATATTCAAATCTAAAAAATACGACGCGCTTCTCAACAATTCTTATGAACAGCTTTGCATATTATATCCCTATTTAGAAATAAGCATGTGGAGGACAGTGTGGGATTCCAAACAGGACATCAGCTACTGACTGTCTACAGCCGATCACAAGTTATAGCAGATCGGTACCATGACTGAAGGACAGGTGATGACCAGAAGCTAATGATTCATACTTACATAACTTATCACATGACACGTAACAGAACTAAATCAACTATCGGTCGTATAGACCCTCTAGACCATGTATAAGGTAGAATAATCAAATTAATCTCAAGATGAGGTACTTTAAGAGATATTACTTCTTGCAGAGGTAAATAAGCCAAACTTAAAATTTAAGCAATTGAAATAGACTCACATGTAATCATCAGTCTGCTCAGGATCATACAATAGCTTTTCAATTGAACCATGCAGAGCTGTAAGTCTTTTCTGCTTTTCCGAGTAGGGAAAATATATCGACATATCTGCTCCAGGAGAGACAATATTGAACTTGGGATCAAAAACATCAATGCCATGAACAACCCTATAGAGTCCAGGAAGAGTAAAAGCACTGTGGCTCTCATACTGGCCAACAGTATTCTTCCTGAAAGATAACATAAGAAATTAGCATGAGTAGCATTACCTTACTGAAATTCAAATATACATTAAAAATATTCAGTGACTAAAAAGAAGCATGGGAATGTGCCATTTCAGAGCATATATTTTTTAAACAACATGAAGTCATTTGTATGATAATTTTATTTCGGAAATAATTAGCCACGAGGTTGCAAAAGAAACGGCAGGCTGAATTATATAAGTTAAATTACCGACAATATTAACGGGCCATATAGAAAGGAGAAATGTATAAAGTAGATACTTACGTTCCTGCAATCTCTTGGTATGTACTGGTGATGATAAAATCAGCATTATTCATTGCTATTAGGTCAGCAGTAAACTGACATGAAAAATGGTATTTTTCCTCAAATTTCTTCCAATATATATCTGAATCTGGATATTTTGTCTTTTCCAGTGCATGTGCGATTGTGCACTATACAAATGTACATTTAAAATTATTAAGTTGCATTCTCAGAAGAAGATAAATTGAGCTCTCATTTATGCATGTCAAAGTAAGACGACAAATAAGAGGGATAAGAACCTGAGTAACTCCCATCTTATAAGCCAATAAAGATGCAACAAGATTCCCGTCGCTGTAGTTTCCGATGATGAAATCAGGATAACCTTGTAACTCAGCAATGATTTCACTGGCAGCATCCTGTTGATATGCATAACCATTGACATTAAATGGAAAGGCTTTTGCGGCAATTATAAATTATGTATTAGAGAAATCTTTGTCTAAACGAAGCTAAGAAATCACTAATTCCAAGTAACGGGCCTTGGTCAGGTGAACAATTCAACCAAGATAGACATGCTGATGGATATTTACCTCAGCATATGCCTCCAGATAAGGCCATACATCAAACCTTGAGATCCATTTACGTAGAATGCCTTTGTCTGATTTGAATGGAACTCGCAAAATATGAGTGTGGTCAGTACCACTGACTCTTTCTAGCCGTTGGTTGCATGTTGTCCCATTCGCATCGGGTATTAATCTGGTAACCTTCAGACCAGCAGAATATTTTGATTGATTTAACTGCAAGAGCAATCAACTACAAAACAACCTTGTGAACTATGAAGAATCTGACCCGAGAAGTACCACTTACAATTAGAATTCTAGGTGTGAAATTTAGTCCTTGTTTCTGGATCCGAAGGAGCATCTCATTCTCAAGGGCACGCACTTGATCTAGTATATAGACAACCTGCAGATAAGAAAACCTTTCATGTGGATGGAACTCATATACTATATAACTCGAACAACGGAAGAGAAAAAATATAGAAATGGCGAAGAGAGTAGTGGCACTGAACAATCTTCAGATCAACAGTTCTTATTAAATATGATAGATAAAAATACCTGGCCACCAGTGTCGGGCAAACCAAGTACATTGGCTTGCCCAAAGTAGCCATGAGGAGATAATATCACAACATTGAACACCATAGGCACTCTCCCAAGAAAAGTCTCTAGTGTAGAAGGATCAGGGGCCTGAAGAATATCGGACAGCAGATGCATCATCTCTAAAACTCGTTCGGAAGTATCACCCCAACCTCTCTCAAAGCCCATTCCTTGTAATCTACAAGCAGAAAAGAGTCAAAGGTAAAAGCTTTAAACTCAAATGTCCTACACAATTCTTACACCATTCCTGCTACAAAGTAAAGGCATGTAAACACATTATCATAGATACGCTTACACATATTCAAACTCAGAATAGAGTGTATCAGGTGCAAGCTTAGAAAGATGGTCCTCAGCCTTGCCCAAAGTAGACTGAAGCTTGGAAATGCTTTCTATACGATCATTTAACATCAGTGCCTGTACCATAACATGGGAGTAACAATATTCAGCATGAATAGATTCCTCATATCAAGACAAAAGTTGCAAAAGAGAAACATGACACTGAGTACTCAAGGGTCAAATCACTTTACTTGAAGTAAAAAGTGCTTAGCATAGCAAACTCACTTGGCCTTTATATTTGTGAACTCGCAGGAAATCGAGCAAGGGCTCCAATGAATCTTTATTACGAAACATATTTGAAGATAGGTGGCGGTTGAGAAATTGGACACCATTGCCAATGGATGATGAGCGGGTTGGACGTGGAAATGATGCATTAAATGGTTCAAAATCAAGCTCCAACAAAAAACGGTCATTAATCCTGATGCACAAATATAAAACAAAAACAGTCATTACAGTAGACAGCCGACCCACATAATGGGATTAAGGCTCGGCTGTTGTTGTTATTGTAGTCATCACAGTTGACATTTAGTTACAGTACAAGACCAGAGAGGTTATTTATAATAAAAGCTAAGCATTTCTTACTTTCCATCTACGAGTTCTTCTTTGAAGCTGAGATATTCAGAAACGCTCAATTGCTCCACGCTGAGTTCATATACATTCACACGGACATATTCCCAAACACCAGGTCTTGGACGAACTGCAATTGCCACAAAAGGAGGCAAAACTATGGCTTCCTGTCACAAAAGTAATGCTATACATTTTAATATGATATTTAAATCTTCCCGAGTGGAGTAACTTTTTAACTTTTCTCGAATATGACAGTTTCATGCCATAGTTCTGTTGAAATGATGATTGGGCATTGTCCAAGTCTTGCAATGTGAAAGATTGAGTTGGTTTTCTTCTTCAAAAATCTAAGTGAGTAAGAACATAAGTGAATTACACATCTTGACCCAAAATTTCAAGGCATTAGGTATTTGGGTCTTTCACTTATATGTTACTCATTTTACCCAATTGGATCCAATGTGAGATTTCTTTAATTTCCAACAATTTCAGATTAATATTCAATTTCATTTTTATGTTTTCATGTGTTCTTTCTTGTCACGTTGTCGTCTGGCAAAAAGAGATACGAAAAGATTTCAATGGTAAGCTCATACAACGAAAGGTGATCTTTTTTACATTGTTTCCTCTCTTGACGGAGCTTGTCTGCGTTTCAATAAACCACAATCAAATAAATATGTAATTGCTACACTATTTTGGCCAAAAAGTTAAAGTTGACACTAAAAGCTGTTCACTTAAGCATAATAATAGGCAAGCGAGTTTAAGCTATAAATTTAGAGTCCATAAAAAGGCAACTTGTAAATATCATATATAACATGTGTGAGTAAAAAAGGCTAAAGAGAGTAACATGAGAAAATGATTTGATCTACACCAAAGTTATGAGACAGAAATTAACCTGTGCAGACTTGATGATTTCGGCAAAGGGGCCAGTTTTAAGATCCACTGTTTCTTGATCCTCACCTAGAATGTTTTCGAGCTCATCAATCAAACTATGTGGTTGCAAAATCCCTCTACCCTGTGCCACATATCTCCAAACAAAAAATAACAAGTATCATTATACACTGAAATTGAAAGCTAAAACACTGAAACAGAAAGACACACATGCCGTGTAGCATAAAGGTTGTTCTTTTAGACTTCAAAAAAAGTTATTCTGCTAAATTGATTTAGGTGAAAAGTGATTTTTCAAGAAGCCAAAATATACTGGGCCAATTGTATAGAATTTCCAAGGAGTGGTTCTCTAAAATCAATCTAGGAATAAACATTCCCTCCATAAGAAGCTGAAAAATTCAAGTCAAAATAAGTTGATTTCATCTCTATATTTATCTGTTGTTTCATCTTGATCAGGTAACTAACTATTGTGTTTTTTGTTTTTTTAGTACTACACATGTTTTCTTCTCACATATAACAATTTTCAATCAAACTATACAACTGCCATTGAGTTTATACATGAAAAATCTACAAAAGCTTTTGTGAAACATACTATCAAAAGATTAAGTGCTTTTTTCAATAAAAAACTAAACAAACAACACATCACTTTCGGCTTCTTTGAAAAAAAGACAAAACTGACATAAACTAGCTCAAAAATCATCTGGGAAGAGCTTATAAATAGTTTATTTGGCCATGTCGTATATAGTTCATTATTTGAGCTTACAAAATAGTTAATTTTATGAGAGAATAAAGTATCTTATCCGGCCACTAAAATTATCATAATCATTTTCTACAAAAATATTTCTAAAACAAAACAAATAGTAAGTATGTCATATTTTTATTTGTCGGAGAACAGTTACACGGACTCTAATTTTATTAAGAGCTATTTTTAACTTAATCCAAAAAATAACACAAAACGTTGCAAAATAGTAAGATCATTTTTTACTGATTTTAAAAAAATGGTGAATCAAGTTGTTTAGTTAAGGGATCATAACAAATATCAAAGTGATGATATTAAATAAATAAAAAAAGTTAAGGTTGATGGATGAAGAAGAAGAACCTAGAGAGGAGAGAAATGAGTTGGTTACGATGAGCAGAGAGAGTATCTTCAACTCTGTCTCTGATACTAAGAACTCGACCAAACTTAGTAGCCATGATTTTGATTATGATCACTGTTTTATGTTTATGCTTATGTTTATGTTATGCATTTATGTTGTTGTGTTCTTCTTCTTTATTAGGAGTATTAGTTGCGGAACTGAAAGCGAAATTGTAAATTGGTTAGTGTAGAAAAGTAAGAGTGAGAAATAATTGAGACACGTGTTAGTTTCAAAGAATCAGAGTTGAGTTTATAGTAGGAGGAAAGTGAGAGAAGGTGGTGTACGTGGCGAACATTCATACTGTTATTAATAATAAAATGAAAAAAAATAGAACATCAAAATTGGAAACAATAACTTACATTTTGTTTTGTTTGTCATTTATCAATTATTACTAGTGTGTCCGACATGTATTATTATTTATGCTACCTATTTAGTTTTTAATTATTTTTAATTTTGAAATTAGAATATATTATAACTTTTGTATTGAATATACAGTATGTTATATTTTATGCTTTTATTATAATATTTAATGTCTAATTTATAATAAGAAATGTAATAAATGAATTAGTTATGGTATATAGGATTATATGATTTTTTTATAAAAATTAAAAATATTAATAATATAATAAGCAATTGGAAATTACAATGTTTTAATTTTGTATATAGTGTAGATTAAAATGCAGAAAGCACCTCTCTTGTGAAAGCACGTGCTTCTAATTTGACGTGCAGGATAGTGACGTTTTTTGACAATGTTGTGTCACTAAGTCACTTATTCCGATTAGGATAAGGATTCTGGGCTTGGATACCTCTATTATCTACAATAGCATTAAAATAGGTAATTTTCTATGGTAAAAAAATGTGGAAACTATATTTTTATTTTAAATTTATTAAAAAATCAACTTTAATTTATAAAATATTAATAACATAATGTTTTATTCATTTATTTAAAATAAATCGTTTTACCCGAGTTTATCTATAATTTTTTTGTGGGTGAATATACTAGAGATGAAAAAGTATATTTTTTTGTTTCCCACATGTATTCAATCATGTTCGAGTCAGAAACATTTAAAGATATGTATGACTAACTCTCCTAACAAACATTTTTTAATCCATAATACTCAAACCCAAAATTTTAGTTAATGTATCAAGGAGAATCAAAGATATAGATATATAAAATGTTAATAATCTCAATTATTAGTCTTGCACACCCCTTGCAGAAGAAAAGCTATAAATATAAGATTCAAATAAGAAGATGATGGACACCCCTTCGCAGAAATTAGAAGAGTGTGAACTCTGCAAAATGAAAAGTTAGGAAAGAGAATGATTTTTTTTTTGTTTAATTATTTCCCTTTACAAATAGAAGCATTGGCTAGCGTTACAAGTTATCTTGTATAGTATAATATTATATAAAAAATTATATATAGTTAGTATGTTATTTACATTCAATTGTATTAATTTTAATTTTTTTAAAGAGCTCATAAATATAAAATATAAATAGTCGATAATCCAATAAAAGTGTATAAAATTGATACACTATCATTATATACATTTTTTCCCCTCTTTTTTTGTGTGTCTAATTTGTAACCATTCAATGAGTGTAATTCCTTGTAATTGCTCTAGGTCTGTGTCCACACTAAAGTCGAATCATACAAATCATCTTATGGTAATATACGTCTCTTAATACTAATCTGTCTATTATAGATTATCAAGTTGATTTTAGCAGCAGAAAGAATTTGGTAAAAGTTCAACCTTTATTATGTCATATTAATCATTTTAATCCCAATTCATTCCAATTATTTCCTCATGTGACAGGATATTTTGATACTCGTCCCACTTATAGATTATTATTGTGGGTATTCTTTACTAATAATTTATCAAGTATTTTTGCTATCCATAGCCCCATACTAACATTTTGTCATTTACCCTTGATTTTCTTTTTCTTTTTTGGCTTTAGTACAAATATGAATAAATCTATATACTATATAAGAAAAAAAGGTTCCACTACTATTAACTTAGACACGTGTCACTGTGATATTCATTTTTTTCCCGCTCAAAGACTCCACATTGCTAGCTAGCTGTCATACTTTGTTTAAAATTGCATTGTAACTCATCACACAATTAACATTTATTGCTACCTGTCATTTGTTATTATAGGCGGTAAAAATATTTCTCATAAGGTTTTGTGTAATGCATCTCTCATATTCTCAATTTATTATTCCATCTTATTATTATTATTTATATATTATAGTTTTTACACTGTTATTGTATCATTCATTTTTTATCATAAATTGATTTTTGACAAATAATGCAAATGAATAATGGATGATATACATATTGTATATAAATCTTTACACAGTCAATATATATATTACACTCTTATTTATTATTACTTTTTAAATTCTAAACAACCTTTCATATTCTTATTGTATTGCATATTTGCATTGGTCCGAATCTTTTCTTTCATATTATTCCACACATTAAAATTACATCATTGTATTATGTTTTCACTCAATGCAAATGTCTTTTGGTGCTTCTACACTTTGCCCATTGGTTTCCTTCTTCCTAAAACCTATTGTTCTTCCTATTTAGTTAGAAATGAACAAAATAGTTCACCGGATTTTGGATTGTCATTATTATAAAACACACGTGTTACCATATTTTTCATTGTGATGAATTCTAGAAAACTCTTTCCAAGCTTAAAACTTATGACTCTTTTTTTCTATCTCATGTCATATGTGTTGAAACATTTGTCCCTATTTCCTTTTTACCTTTTCGGTGGTATAATATTTTTTTTCTTGTGTTGTTCATTATGTTTTTCATTTTAATTTGTTACTTCTTTCACATGTTCTTCCATTTTTACTTTTTGGTTTTTAGTATTCTTGTCCTTTTGTTATCTTTAAATTTCATGTTTTTTTGTATCTTCACTGTTTTTTTTTGTCAATATATTATGTCTTCTTTGGTACCTTTTTTTGTTACTTTAATGGGTATGTAAAAAATTCCAAAATTGTTCTCCTAACGTTATCTTTTTTGTATGTCATACAAACGTTGTTCTGTCAGTCAGGTATCTGATGATTCACAACTCTAATTGTTTGCTTATTGGAGAAGATTACACCTGATAAGGTATGATTAACATATGATATTGTCATTATTCAACATTTATATGTCATTATTACCACATTCACTAACTAAGTGTATATGTACCTATATGTACAGGACCTTAAGATTATGGAAAAGGGGAAGTGCGTGAGTCGAGCTTTAAAGAAGATGATGAATTTAAATGTGTAAGCACAATGTCTTATGTTATTATAAGATTTTGTGCAACCACATTTATTATTTGTTTTAACACTCCACTAATATGACACTCGTATATTTTTTAAATACAACAATATTGTTACCAATTGTTGATTATCTAACATATCTCACTCCACTTAAAAGGTTAGGTTATTCTGCACGATTAGAGGATGCCCAAGATCTTGAATTTGCACGTATATCTTCCACCAAAAATGTAAAGCACATTTCGAAGATTCATTTTTGCTTTCAGAATATTATACTTATGTTCATTTTTTGGGATGTAATGAACTACTTGTCAAATATTAGGTCTAATTTTGTTTTTTTATTTTCTGAAATTGCGTACCAGTTAAACTTTTGTTTTTTACTGGTATTATTTTGGTTGTAATTAATTTCATTGAACTCCTTGCACTATTATGTATGAATGAACATTATGTATATAAATACAAATTATGTTAATGCCAAGTAAGATACTCTCTTCAATATAGTAACATTCTCCAAGTCATGTCTATTTTATGTTATTGCACAACGAGCCTTGAACTTTTGCTGTGAATACCCTTTTGCAACAAGACGAGCCTTGAACTTTTCCCCTTCTTTTTCTGATACTGTTGGCTTCCTCTTGTACACCCACTTGCACCCAACTGCATGCTTGTCTGGGGGCAATGGAACAAGCTCCAAAGTTTGGTTATTCTGTAGAGACTCCATTTCCTCCATCATGGCACCCATCCATTGTTCTTTCTCCTGGCAGTTTATAGCCTCTTGAAAGTTACATGGATCTCCTGAACTGATATGGAGAGCAACTGAAGCCATATCCTCAAAGCCATATCTCTCTGGAGGTTTGATAGGACGTCTATCCCTGTCTCTAGCAAGTAGATACTCTTGCACACCTGAACTCTCTGCCTGAGAATCATCATGTTCTTGACTTGAACTAGTGCATGGTTCCTTGCCTTTATTCACCTGAACCATTTCATTGCTCACTGGAATCATATTTGAACCCAAATTCTCTCCATTTGGCATGGGCACCTCTGTCAAAACTGACTGTTTCATCATGAAATCTTCATCAAACACTGCATCTCTGCTCAACACCACCTTTCTGGAAACTGGATCCCAGAACTTGAACCCCTTCACACCTTTGGTATATCCAATGAAGATACACCTCTTTGACTTAGGATCAAGTTTAGATCGTTCATCACTAGGTACATGTACATAAGCAGGACAACCAAATATGCGTAACATATTATAATTAACTGGGTTACCTGTCCATACTTCTTCTGCAACTTTACCATCCAATGAAGCCCGTGGTGATCTATTGATGACATAACATGCCATACTAAGTGCCTCTGCCCAAAATCCTTTGGAAAGTCCAGCATTCAGTCTCATACATCTGGCCCTCTCTGTAAGAGTTCTATTCATCCTCTCTGCAACACCATTCTGCTGAGGAGTCTTCTTCACTGAAAAGTGTCTCTGAATGCCATGTTCCTCACAGAATTTCTGAAACTGTGAGTTTTTGTACTCTGTGCCATTATCTGACCTCATGTATTTGATTTTCCTACCAGTCTGGTTCTCTACCTCTGCCTTCCAAACCTTGAACTTGGCAAAGACTTCTGACTTATGCTTCAGAAAATATACCCAGACCTTGCGAGAAAAGTCATCAACGAAAGTAACAAAATACCTAGAACCTCCTAGGGATGGTTCCTGAGTGGGTCCCCATACATCAGTGTGGACATAATCTAGAATGCCTCGAGTCCTGTGTTGGCCAGCCTTGAAACTAACTCGTGTTTGTTTCCCAAGCACACAATACTTGCACAAATCTAGCTTGCATTTGCTGACTCCCCTCAACAATCCTCTTTTGCATAGTTCTGTCATACCACGCACACTCATGTGTCCCAAACGCATGTGCCATAATTTTGTAGCACCATGGTCTGAATCTATTGAGATCTCTTCAGCCACTCCAGCAACTCCACCTACAACTGTTCTCCCTAACAACTTGTAAGTGTTCCCTGCAGTCCTTTTACCCTTCATCACAGTCAGAGCACCTTTGCATACTCGAAGAATATCACTGTCCCCATCAGCTCTATAGCTAAACCCTTTGGCCTGCAATGTCCCCAAAGAAACCAAATTCTTCTTCAAATCTGGTATGTGCCTAACCTCACATAACGTCTTCACTACACCATCATCCATCACAATTCTGAGTTCTCCCATACCAATAATTTCACATGCTTTATTATTTCCGAGATACACGAAACCAAAATTGCCTGCCCTGTATGTGGTGAACCATTCCCTGTTAGGCGTCATGTGGTGGGAACAACCAGTGTCAAGTATCCACTCATCTGTATTGTGATTTGATGATACAGATAGTAGATCAACTTCACTATTGTAACCAGAATCATCTTTCTGTGCAACATTTGCAGATGTAGATACCCCATCTTTCCCCACCGGCTTGCTAGGACTCCATTCATTGGGACAATCCTTTTTATAATGCCCAGTCTGTTTGCACTTGTAGCACTCTACTGGTGTTCTGCCCCTGGAAGTTGGTCTTTTCCCTTTGGCATGACCTCCTCTGCCTTGTCTCCTCCCACGCACTTGGCTCCCTTTCACATACAGACCATCACCCTGAGACCCTTCACCTACATTCTGTCTTCTTTGAGTGTGGGACAGAAGTGCAGATGTGATCTCATGCAGTTTGATTGAGTCTTTCCCGTACGTCAATGTTGTCACCAAGTGTTCATAGGAATTTGGCAAAGAACACAGTAATATTATTGCTTTGTCCTCATCATCAACCTTCACATCAAGTTTCTGCAAGTCATTGATCACTTGATTAAAACTGTTGAGATGTTGTTGCAAATCAGCACCTTCCTGCATCTTCAGGCCATAGAGTCTCTGTTTCAAATACAGCTTATTTGTTAGAGACTTGGACATGAACCGCTTCTCTAATGTCTCCCACACCTCTGTTGGTGATGTCAGATCCATAACATGATACATCACCTCATCTGATAGACAGAGCCGTATGGTTCCCGCAGCCTTCTCCTTCAACTCTTCCCAATCCAGTTGATCCATACCCTCTGGTTTATTCTCACGCAGCGCCTTTGATAGACCTTGTTGAACCAGCACATTCTTAACCCTCCTTTGCCACAATCCGAAATTACCAGTTCCATCGAACTTCCCCACCTCGAATTTGGCACCTGGGTTAAGAGCCATCTGATACCAATTGTTGGGAACAAGCGAACAATCAAATAGTAAAGAGTATAGAGACAAGAGAATAACACAAGAGATTTGGTAACGAGGTTCGGCCAATTGTGCCTATGTCCCCGGGAGCGTTGAGCGGCTACCACTATATATTATTAGAGAATAAGGATTAGTGTTTTACTATTCTTCTCATTGTTACAATATGTTTACATAACATCAATATATATAGCCCTCTACCCCAACCCCTTTACATTAGGCCAAACCCATAACTTGTATTGCTGTTATCTAGAGATATGAGTCATTGCACAACAATTTAAGTCAGGGACAAACTCGTCTCATTCATTTGATGAATATAATGTTTGAAAGAGGATATACCTAAAAACTTAAATAACTTTTGATATGCTTTAGAACAAGAGAAAGATGACATACATATATGATTTCTACATCATCTTAGTATAAAGATTTATACATAATTACTTTATTAAATATTATACATTTAAATTACTTTTTATAAAAGTTAATAATAATTAAATATAAATGATAAATGACACAATAATGTACTATACACCATAACTACGTACATTTTATTCTCCAAAAGATAAAAGAAATATCTAAGATGAAAGGGTATATTTGTATGGTGTTATCAACTTATGTTATTTTAAGTGGTACATATTTGATTTCTCTCCTTAAATAAAGTAAGGTCTCAGGTTCAATAATATCTGTCGGGAGAGCTAGCCTCACATTCTTATGAATGTTTTCGGCAGAATTGACTCGTGTGAAACCAAAAAAAATATATTTGTGTGGCCTTAGCTAAAATGGATATCTCCTTGTAGCTGGTATTACATGTCTTTATTTCATCGTACCAATCCCATCGACAACATAACATAACCATTTCTCACTCTTCTCATTCACTCTCTCTCTCTCTCTCTATATATATATAATTCTCATTCTCTGTCACCCTTTTGCTTCGAAATTCAATGACCCCATTATTTGTTTGCTTCCAATTCCAAACCTTATGTGATTAAAGATTCAATGAGATTGCTCTGGTTCTTTAAAAAATGGCATTTGCTCCTTCCATGTCAGGTTTGTTTACTTTTTCAATGTTCTAGACAATGGTAATTAAACAATGAACTTAAACAATGTGAATGTTGTGTGTTGCTGAGAAAATGTTATTAAACAATGAACTTTAAGGATAATTCTATGTTGGTTGTCTAGTGCCTAGGTTCAACTTATGTTGTTTTTTTGAGTTTTTATTTTATCTATTTAATGTTTTATGTTTGGCGCAATGGTAAGTTTGTTGCCCATTTACTATGAGTTTACGAGTTCAAATCCTAGAAATAGTCACTCCGCCACGTACGCTGCTTACGTCTACTCTCTTCAGACCCACTAATTAGTAGTCTCGTGCACTATGCCTGCCCTATTTAATGTTTTATGCCGCTGAAGATTCCTTCTCCATGTACAAATTGACATTATACCAATTGAAGCATCATGAACTTTTTTGGTATCTTAGTGAAAGTTCTTTTCCTTCTAGTTATGTTGCCGAGAGAAAGTGTTAATACACTGTGAAGTGAACTTTGCAGGCTCTACTATATAGGTTGCCAAATGCCTAGTGTACTAGTTCAAGTAGAATGGGATTGGGTCCTTTGAAGTTTAAAATATATGGTCCTTGTATCCATATTAGGGTTTATGTGTATGGAAAAAACATTATTGGGAGAAGTGTATGCTTAGATTCCAAACCGTATGTATGGGAAACCGGAAAAAAAATGTTTTTTTCTTTATTTTTAAGCCACCGAAGATTCCTATCAAGAACTTGTTAGGACTTAAGCACATGAGGAAAGCCCAACCCAAACGACTAGTCTATTAGATGAAAAAGTCTCATGGCTTAATTGCTTACTGCTAAAGTATAAAATTTGTTATGCTACCCAATTTGAGATTCCTAACAGAACTATGAACTATAGTGTCAGTGTTATATTGAAATATTGAATGTTCATTTTTGTTTGCTTTATTCATTATTATTATTAAAAAAATTTAAGTGAAAACTTGGAAGTGTGATTTTTGAGTGAAAGTGTGTTTCTGGTATATTGCAGTTTCTTTAGAATGTGTAAATGTATGCAAGTTATGGAGAGGGGATGGTAGTGGTAGATATGACTGTAGTCTTCTTTCGTGTGCTTGGAAAGTTCCTAGAGTCCTTACCGGATTCCTTGCCAGCACAGCTCATCCTGATCAGCATTCCTCGTTGTTGAATGGGCGAAACAGACGAAGGAACCGGTATAACTTTGTAAGTTTTTGCAGTTTCTCTTGGCGTTTTGTTATTTAGAATTGAGTGAATGCTCCCAAATTTGACTCATGTCAGGGTGCAGAAATTATGGAAGCGGGCAATTAATTCATCTATTACTTCTATTTTTCATTTTGGGTAAGAGGTTTATGGTGTGCAGAGATGACCCTTATTTCCTTATCTTCATATAAATCAAAATAGTTACATGTTGATGTTTTAATGTTCCTTAATGGTTTTAAATTGCTATGGTAGTCTCTGTAACTGCGTTGTTGTGGCAATTGCAACCGCAATATTCCAATTTTAATAGTCTCTACAACTGTTTTGTGACCACAATTGTAGCCATATCAGTTCCATTTTCCCATAACTTGTGGTAAAGTGACGTAACTACAGCGGCAATTTAAACCCATAACTGCTTATGTGTTATTCAGATACTATCATTGTCACTAATTAGATTGGTTATCAATCATAATAATTTGCAGGATTGTGAAGCTTTTAGTACATTAGATTCATATCCAGATGAAGCACTTAATATCTTGCTTTTTGAAGGACTCTCTAGGTCTAGTTTGTCTCAAGTCACCGGTCGAAGATGGCAACTATGTTGTTTGTCGGCATTCTCCCTGGAAGCTGCCAATAAAGTTTCCCCCGATAGTTTGTGGGAGGTATATATTTTACTAAACCTGGCATGTCTAAAGTTGATTACAATTCTGAAAACAGGGACATTGTGTTTGCTAGCATTTGAGTCATACTTTCTATCGTCTGATTGCCTCAGGATTTTAAACCTGTGATCTCATACCTGTCTCCTAAAGAACTAGAGTTAGTCCATGATGCTCTTATGGTAAGCTATCTAGTTCGTGAGTCAATCTTAACACGCTCTTTCTTGCAAAATCATCTCTTCAAAATAGTAGGGTTTACCTTATGGTTGCGTCTGTTTTACTACCCATTCTTACAGTTAGCATTTGAAGCCCATGATGGTCAGAAAAGACGTAGTGGTGAACCCTTTATCTTTCATCCAGTTGAGGTTGCATGTATTCTCGGAGAACTTGTGAGTTGTGCAGAAATGTTTCCTCCTCTTGGAAATTGTATATAAATGTATGCAAACCAGATGCTTATGACGAATCAAACCCTTTGTTCAGGAACTTGACTGGGAGTCAATTGCCGCCGGATTACTTCATGACACAGTCGAGGATACAAATGTTGTTACTTTTGAGAGGATTGAGGAGGAGTTTGGTGCTACTGTGCGCCACATTGTGGAAGGAGAGACTAAGGTCCTTATTTTCTTGAAACTCGATTATAATTTATTAATTATCTATAATCTTCAATAGCTTGGTTGCCATTTCCACCAATTCACCAAATGAATTGGATGTATTTTATCTTCTCTGTCCTAACTAGGTGTCAAAGCTTGGGAAACTAAAGTATAAGAATGATAAAGATTCCGTTCAAGATGTGAAAGCAGAAGATCTTCGGCAAATGTTTCTGGCCATGACAGAGGAGGTGATCACATTTACATAATATATACTTGTTTATTCTCAGTGTATTCTATGTCGAGAGCAGTTTAGCAACAATTAATTTCTTGCTGCAGGTTTGTGTTATCATCGTCAAATTAGCTGACAGGTTACACAACATGCGCACTCTTTCACATATGCCTCCACATAAACAGGTTAGTGGCATTGATTCGAACAAAGAGCTGTGGTTACTCTTCTCTATCCTAGAAAAAACGAAGGAAAGTATTATGGCCTTGCAATTAAGAAAAGTTAGGTATTTAGATATATATTGCTTATGAATGTCTGTTGCGTCTGACTTTGAAATCAAGAATCATAAATCCATTCAGGACAGTTTGTATTGATCTTCAATGCCTCGAAAATGGAAGTGAGTTGGATTGTATTTGAAGAACTATCTTTTTGTTTGAGTGGCCTTTACTGCATAATGTTATTATCATTGTTGTTTGTATTTTGTAAAAAATTTAAACGTTAATTGTACTCAATATGCCTAAATTGTTTCTTGTTTCAACGTTATAATAGTATTACCATTTTATCATGTTCTACGTATATCAAACAGATTGAGAGTATGATATGCCTAGTTCCGAATGTTTTTCTAACATTAGTGTACCATTTACAGACTAGCATTGCAATGGAGACATTTACAGGTATTTGCCCCTTTAGCAAAGTTGCTCGGGATGTATCAAATTAAGGTATACTGGAGTTATACAGTCATCGAGAACTAGCATTCACGTTTTGTTCCTGTAATGCCACGATTCCTCCTCATATTTAGAGTAGAACTTGGGATAAAAAATACTATAATATACCTATATTTCATAACATGAGAGATATTCTGCGATTTCATAATTGTTAATAATACTTTTTTATGATGCAGGCAGAACTAGAAAACCTATCATTCATGTACACAAATGCCGAAGATTATGCTAAGGTCAAGAGAAGAGTTGCAGACCTATACAAAGAACATGAGAAAGACCTTCTGGAGGTAATGCTGGTTTGCCTATCTTAATTGGTACTCAAATAGTCAAGTAGATTTTTAATTTTTATTTATTTATAATAGTCAAGTAGAAAAATTATAACAGTACGCTTCCGTTCTAGTGTCCATCTATTAAACTTCTTTCTGCATGATTTCATGACAGTGCAGTTCATTTATCGAACTTCTTTTTTTCCCTTTCTTGATAGGCTAATAAAATATTGGTGAAGAAAATCGAAGATGATCGGTTGTTGGATCTTCTGACTATTAAAGCGGAAGTTTGTGCAATGTGCAAAGAGCCTTACAGGTTAAACCACAAAACTCAGTGCCAATGTCCATTTTCTGTCTGCTTAAGACCTTGTCCTATATGTTTGATGTCATGTACATTTTATATCTCACGTGAAATTATTCTCATTTAAAGTGCTTCTACATGCTTTATCGTTGGTCCTTTGCAGTGTCTATAAATCTGTTCTCAAATCAAAAGGTTCAATCAATGAGATTAACCAAATTGCACAGGTTTGGTTTGATAAATACCTTGAAAAGCTTAAGGCGTTATAAAGACTTTCCTTGAAATATTAACTATTTTTTTCTTGTTGAAACATCAACTGTTTGTCGTAACCAGCTTCGAATTATCATTAAGCCGAAGCCGTGCATTGGGGTTGGACCTCTATGCGCTCCACAGCAGGTAACCACTTGCCCATGGTGATGGATATGATTGTTTGCAACTTTGTCCACCTTTCACTTTGTATTTCTCTCATTTTCATGTTTTGTGCAGATATGCTATCATGTTCTAGGGTTGGTCCATGGAATCTGGAGCCCTATTCCTAGATCTGTATGTATGTTAGTCTTAATTTTGTTTGAGAGTACAAAGTGATAGTTTTTAGAAAAACAAATTCTCAGTGACTGGTGACAAAATTGTGTTGTTTTAGATGAAGGATTATATTGCCACCCCGAAACCTAATGGCTACCAGAGTCTTCAGACAATTGTAATTCCATTTTTGTACGAGAGTATGTTTAGGCTAGAAGTGTAATTTTTCCGGTTCCATTTTTAATTTCATTTTCACTATTCCCATTTTCACCAAGTAATTGTATGCAGATCCCCATTATAAAATAAATCGTATATAAAGCCCTACCTCATCCAATCCTGAAGTTCATCCTTAAAATATTTATGAACGCGACCTCTTGGGTTTATTGACTTTTGCAGATTAGAACAGAAGAAATGGCTTTGATAGCTCAGAGGGGTATTGCTGCTCATTATAGTGGGAAAGAATTTATTACGAGCTAGGTTGGAAATGCATTGCCTAGTAGTAAAAGTTCAAGAGGGAAGACAGTGTGCCTTAACCATGCTAACATTACACTCAGTTTATGCTATCTGTCCCCGACAAATTAGGATAGAAATTTCGGTAAAGAGAGTTCTTAGTATATCCATTTACTCAATTCCGATACCATTAGGTTGTTGGCCTTATGGTCGCCTTGTGCGACAGAAACAAATAAAACAAAAAATATTTGATCTTGATCCTGATTTCATGGATGAAGTATTTCCTTTTTCTACAGATTGGCTGGCTGAATGCAATTAGAGAATGGCAAGAAGAGTTTGTTGGGAACATGAGTTCTAGGGAATTTGTTGACACTATTACAAGAGATTTGTTGTGCAGTCGTGTCTTTGTGTTGACACCCAGGGGAGAGGTAATTGCGGACTATTGCATACCCTGTATGATTATATCTTCCCTTCAATTGAGTTGAAAATGATAATTAAGAAACTTGTATCAGAATATCATCTACCGTTTCTTGACACGTTTCTTCTTATTATCATATGCAGATTAAGAATCTTCCTCAGGGTGCTACAGTCATTGACTATGCTTACATGATACACACTGAAATTGGTAACAAGATGGTAGCTGCAAAGGTATCACTCATGCATTTGTCTGCTAATGAAATCCAAGTGTTTTTCAGTGAAAGACTGATACAAAACAAAATGTTTGTGTTATTTAATATTTGCAACTCATATGGTGCAAAATGCAAACGCAGGTCAACGGTAATCTCGTTTCTCCTTCGCACTTGCTTGCAAATGCAGAAGTGGTGGAGATAATCATGTACAATGTCAGTATTATTCAAGTCACCCATGTGTTTGTTTTTTCAATTGATAGATTTGATTTAATTGGAAATTATTATGTAAAAATATAAGGCATGTCTGGAAATGGGAAGATGTTATGCTTTGCCGAATCTGCAGTTTTTATTACAAGTGTGTTGTCATATGTTTTATTACTGAATTGCATGTGTTTACACTTTTTGTTCATAATAATTTGTATGTTTCTTCCATGAGAATGACCAATTGTTTATTCCCCCTTTATACAACATTATTTATTGAAATTAGTTTCTGATTATATATACACACACAAGTAAAAGGGTCAGTCACGATTAGTCGATTACCATATGTTCAGTTACTTCTCACTTAATTCGAGCTCGTAACTTTGTCACCAGGCACTTTCTAGCAAATCAGCTTTTCAGAGGCATAAGCAGTGGCTGCAACATGCTAAAACACGTAGTGCAAGACACAAAATAATGAAGGTAAGATTTAATAGGAGCAATGTCAAACTTGAGTCACCTACCCTGGAAAAGTTATGTTCTAACTAAACATTGTATTTCTGTAGTTTCTGAGAGAGCAAGCTGCATGTTCTGCTACTGATATCACTACGGAAGCAGTGAACGAATTTGTGTCTGATTCTGAAGGGGATAGTGAGTCTGAAGAACTGTCAGATGTTTCCGGTGGCTCCAAACCCATGAGGGGGAAAATGTTTGTAAATGGAGTGGAAATATCAAATGCAGATAGAGGTGAGGTTCTCCTCGAAAGTAAGAATGGAAGTGTTTGGACCCACAAGGTCAATGGAAAACATAACAAGCATGTACAGCATGAGAGTTTCGGTGAAGGGGAGATATTGCTGCAGAGAAATCGTAGGGCCAAGATGATTCAAGTTAACACTACAAGATATAAGGAAACCTTGCTAGGTTTAGAAAGTTGGCAAGCCCATAAAATTGCTTCTTGGCACAACATCGAAGGGCATTCCATCCAATGGTTATGTGTAGTATGCATCGACCGAAGAGGTAAGCTTACGTTTTTAATAATATCGATTAAATCTGCTTTTGCGAGGATATGCTATATATGCAGGAGTCACCGTGCATGATAATTCACTTAACACATGATGCATATTGATCTTTAATCTTTTACTGATCACTCATGCCAGTTAAATAGAAGTTTTGAAGTTAGTCCTTGTGAATTTTGTGTTAACTGCATCTTCTCTGCTCTAACAAGGTTAAGTGTCACCATGGGGTGAAACCCATTGGGTCAGAACACCAATTGAAGATAGGGTGATGAAATAATATATATTTTTAGTATAACCAATGGTATCCTCACCCGATGGGTAAGGAACTAATCTCTTTCGAGATGTGTGACTGCCCCTCTCGACAAGTGTTGCTCTCAGGGATCGAACCTTTGACCTTTTGGCCTATCTGGAGATCCAGTAGAACCTCACACCATGTGAAAATCCCCATGTCTCTGCTGTAGTTGATAATTTGCATGTCTGATAGAAGAAACAAATATGATTTTACTATCTTCGTAACCTGGTATACAATTATTTCAGGAATGATAGCTGAGGTCACTACAGCATTGGCCACCGCAGGTGTAACCATATGTTCTTGCGTGGTAAGTGGTCAAACCGAGCCCCGGAAACTTTACTGTCCTTAAATGCGACGTCAAAACATTGTATAGTTATGACTTATGGTTCTATTTTGGCATGTCTGTGACACTTGACTCATCGAATGACCAGGCTGAGAATGATGGAGGAAGGGGAATGGCTGTTGTGTTATTTCGTGTAGAGGGAAATTTGGAAAACTTGGTATTATTTCATGAAACTCACTAGTTTTGGTTTTATTTAATGTTTCATTCAATGTTTGTTGTTCAACTAATACAAGTAACTTTTTTTTCTTCAGGTGAGTGCTTGCTCTAGAGTAGATCTTATACTGGGTGTTTTGGGGTGGTCTACTGGTTGCAGCTGGCCAAGCTTGATGGAAGACACGATACCGTGATGTTCTCGAATCCTAGTTGATATGGTTGCAGTTGCACTTGGCCTAGGTCAACAACTACTCTGCACAACCATTGCAAATAAGACCAGGGAACAAAGTTTTGTCCTAGAATTGCAGGCATTTATGTGTTTAGAATTTTGTTTACAGTTGTCACATATTTGTTCCAACTAGCTAACACAGCAGCCGCCAGTTGCGCCATAAACTCGAACTCGAAGGCATTGATTGTATATAGAAAAGAGTAGTAGGATAAAGGAGTATACATGGTAATTGTGCAGAAACCAAGCATTTAAACAAAGGAGTTAATAAGATCTCTTGATACAAACTGTCACTTTTTTGCATAAATAACAAAGGATACAAGTGCTTGAGCCTTTAATTAAAAAAAGTATGATGAATGTTAATTTGTTGATCAATTGAAGCCATACAACGACTTTATATGTGATGCATTGCAAGTTAATCAGGGTCGACCGGCCTAGATATGAGAGTGTCTGGATAACGCTCATCTTACTCGGTCACTCTCTTTGCCCAGTCTTGACGTGTATTATGGAACCGGGATGGGAAATATGGTAGTGGCAATAACCTTGAGCAATGTTCTAATCACAGCTATAAAATCAGGTTTATATATCAATAACATTGTACAATAACTATTTAGGGCCTAAAAAATCAGTTGAGGACCGGTAGAAGAAAGCCCAGAAAATGTGCAATCTAATAAGTATCAATACTTAATAAAAAAAATTACATTTTTTTAGTACTATTAAAAGGATATTCATGTCGCTCTCAGGAATCGAATATTTGATCATTTGGTTGTTTTGGGATGTAATAAGGTCTTATATTATTAGACTAATATTTTGTTGATATTCTCATTCCTACGTTGATAACCGGAATATTTTGTCATGATAAATTTAACCACAAATATAAGGTAAAACTTGCAAGGTTAATTAGAACATTGGGTTATGTATTCCATTTATTTAAATAAATAAATGATTTTTTTCTTGGCATTAATAGTTCTTCAAAGATCCATTATACTCCAATGCTTCAATAATCTGTCTAAGTATTCATCTATAAGATTCTAAAACAGTTAGAAGTAATTTTTTTAAAAAGGGTTTCTCTACAATTTTAAGTACATTGAAACTATTTAATTAAGAACAAAATAACCTATTTTGAATGCAATGATTATGGAGAGTCCTAAATTTTCGGAAAAGAATCATCTTCACTGTAGAGAGAAATCGTTGTTTTTACACTTATATTGAAAGATAAAAATGATATATCATTATATTTAAAGTATAAAATTGTCAAATCCTCCTAATTTTTCATGTTATTTTTTTGATATCCTTATCTCTCCCATATTAGAGAGGATACTAACTCTAAATCTTCTTATGTCA
Organism: Lupinus angustifolius; assembly: GCF_001865875.1. NCBI lineage: Eukaryota > Viridiplantae > Streptophyta > Magnoliopsida > Fabales > Fabaceae > Lupinus > Lupinus angustifolius. The sequence continues at coordinate 16,315,075 of NC_032024.1, forward strand.
ATTGAGATTACTTGGAGAGTAACTAGTTCTTTGCAGAGAACATTGTGGAGATTCTTTGTAAACAGAAATAAATTTATTAATAAGGTAAAATAAGATGAGAACATCCCTCTTAAATAGGAAAAAAACAACAACATTTTTTAAAACCTACCATACAAAGAAAGCTAACCAAATTTAAATCTATCACCAATTAAGAGAGATCAAGTAACCACCAAAAGAACTCAAAACATAACAAATTGGTGATAATTATTACACAGACAGTTGAGGCATCACAATAACACCACCAGAAGATTATGATTAGTTCCAACTAGATTAAACATATAGATTGTCCCAAAAAGTATGTTGCTCTATGTGTCATTTTCTCTGATTGATTAGAAAAATACTTTATTATTAAATTTCAAACTTAAAGATATGTTTTCAAACCAATCAGAAAAAGTATCACATGGAATGACACACTCTTTTGGTTAGCATATGTTGACCCGACTAAACATACCACCATGAACATAATAATAGAATCATAAGATGCTGAAAAAAGCCATTAACCCATCAAAAGTTCAGCACACCTCTTAGCAATACAGCAACCTGTAGCCAATGGAGAAAATAAGATCAATCTTTTATGAAATGAAATTAGTCAAATTACACCCTTTTGTGCAACTTTGTTTTACTATACTTTCCCCCCTTCACAATAGTATAAAGGTTGATTCCAAGGAAAATAAGTACTTATGATGCAATAGAGTGAGTGTAACAAAATAAATAAGGTGTGAAAAAAGGTTATTTACATTCAAAATATTCAATCATGTATATTACCATACCATTTAAAGTATTTGATTCCTATGAATATGGATGAAAAAATAAGTCAAAATAGGTAATTGATGGTGTAGAAAAGTTTTGCTGTGATAATAAGTCAAAATATTTTTTTTCTTTCATTTGTGTGACATCTCAACATTGGAAAAAAGTGATATATGATAATGAGAGTGAATCTACTTACTCCACATCTTAATCATTTATTATATGAAAAACTAATAATTTAGATCTATTGACTAATTCAAATCACATGAGCTATTAGATTTTCATAGAATAGATGACTAAGATATTGACCAAGTGGATCCCCTTCATATGATAGTGCAACTATTTTGATTGTGTACTTACCTCACTCATTCGAGGGCGTAAGAAAGGAGATTGCTCAACACACAAAGATGCAGTCAAAACAACACACTTCATCTCTTCTAGGTCATAATCATCACCAAGGGAAGGATCAACAAGGTCCCTTATATTATTAGCATCAATCAATGGCCTTGCCTACAACACATAAAAGAAATCATAATGTGGTAAGGCCTCAAATATAGCAATACATATGACCGTAATCGCAATTGTAGTCTACGGTTTCGGGAGTTTCTACAAAAATATTGTAGCCACAATTTAAAACATTGCCCAGATGAGGAAAATGATTTACCCATAGGACGATACTTTGCTGCAAATGATCCAGAGCCCTTCGACCAGTTACAATCTCCAAAAGTAGTACCCCATATGAATAAACATCAGTTTTTTCATTCACTATGCCTTGCATTATGTATTCAGGAGCAAAATACCTATCAATCATGTAAGGAGAGGAAAGCATTATAGTGGCATGATAACTACAAAATTCATAGGTTATAAAGTATTACTAGTTTTGAAATTGGCATTACCCAAATGTGCCTTCAAATTTTGATATATCATGGGGAGATAAGTGTGGACTTTGTTCTGGTAACCATTTTGCAAGGCCAAAATCGCAAATCTGGAGAAATTTCTGATCCATTAAAGACTTAAAAATAATAAATTAAATACACCTTAAACATATACTCATATAGTTTTACAACTATAGCCCTAAATCCACAAGCACGTTGTCTACATACAGAGATCGTCTATCCTAAACTGTATTTCATTTCATGTTCTGAGCCAATAAAATATTGTCACATAAATAAAAGAAAACTTTTTAAAACAAAAAAAAAATAACAAACATCATTTAGGATATGTGATCTTTATCTCGTTGTCTACCTTGATTTAATTCACTAGTGAAAATGTAATAACAAGATTACAAGACATGAACGTGAACATCTAGCTGTGCTATACATTAAAAGTCAATTTATCTATTAAATCTGCATCAAATTAATTCAATAGTTTTGACATAATGCTCATAATTTAACTGAAAAAACTCTAGTGAGAATGAGATTTCAATCTAAAAAGTGGGGGATTTGGCAAAATTGGTAGATACTACGAACTTAATTGAATTAAGCCTTAGGTATGGAAACTTATCAAGCTGAGGGTTTAAATTTTTAAGTGAATATGATTTAAATTCAAAATACTTGCTAGGTTGATGTTGTTGCCCATGTGAGAAGCATTGTCCATTAAACATTAATAGATCAAGCATAGCCATGACTAGTTACAGAAAAACAAGAAATAAAGAATTATAGGAACTATAGTTGAAGATTATATTGATTTTTCAGGAGGGTCTTGTCTTATGAAATGTGATAAGTAGAAACATAATTATATCACACAACCACATAGTACATTTATGGAGCCTAGCCAACATTTCATTTGTGAAGGTTACATATATGCACAAAATTTATTTAAATACCTGTGGCTCAAAATCTTTTGTGAGAAGAATGTTGTCACATTTGATGTCTCTGTGAATGATTCTTCTATCACATTCTTCGTGGAGATACACGAGTCCCTCCGCTATCCCCAGTGCAATTTTGTACCTTTTTGTCCAATCTAATACGTTTTTATTTGGACCTGAAAAGTGTAAATTAGGGTTTTAAATTTAGGTATGCCAGTGCAACAGATGCCTTGCTGAAACCGTATAGCGAGAGCAGTGTAACAAATTGTGGACCACATTAGGTGATGCGCTGCAATATTGCGTTTGTGGTGATTGTTGCAACCGTATTACACTGATGCGACTTCAACAGGTTGTAACGCAACCGCATTGGACAACATTTGGACCGCATCAGGCAACGCAACCGCATACCAGGCCGCAACACAACCGCATTGATGTCAAAAATATGTTTTCATTCACAAAATAATTTACACTGCAATGACCGCAATCCACACCACAACAGCCACAATGACTACAATCGCAGTAACCACAACCGCAATTTAAAACATTGAGCAATCGTAATTGTGATAGCAAATATCTACGATTATTGGATAAGGGTCTATTGTTTCAAAGTAAGTAGCAAACTATGTCTTAAACTAATGACAATGAAAGAAAAACAAAAAAAATAATGAATATTTATTTTTTAATTGACATGACATATTTTTATTGGTTTGAAGCATGGTTTATGTCCAAAATTATCTGCAAAATTAAGTTTTTTGAAATTTCTAAACCCTTACCTTTTTGTGAGTACTAATTGTTAAATGCATTTAATCATTGTTTCAATTTATGGACCACATCAATATTATTGTGTTGTGACCCTAAATCACAATAATACAATCGCATTGGGTCACATTTGTGCCATGTTAAATTAAAAAATATTTTTTTTCAAAAGAAAAAACTCACATTATAATAATGGTCACAATCTATATTACAACAGACATAATTGAAATAATCACAATTATCATTGCTATTGCAATTGTAACCACAATTTAAAACACAAGTGTTTGTCGGTACAAAGATACTATATATATGATGTACATACCATGAAGAAGAGATCCCAAACTTCCCATAGGAGATAGTTGAAAGACAAGGAGCATTTCTCCTTCTCCACCACACCCAATAAGCTTAGCAATATTAGGATGATCAATATGAGCAATAATGCCTAGCTCAGATAGAAAGTTTGATGTTCTTTCATTTTTTGTACCTCTAATCATTCTCTTCACAGCTACTAGTTCACCATTTTGTAGACGACCTTTGTAAACCTCAGCAAATCCACCCTTTCCAATTAAATTTTCTGAAAATAATAAAAGGAACAATCAAATAAAAAATAAGCGCGAACTTCCCACCTGATAAGTTTACCGAGAGTAAATCGACATATATAAATAGAGAGCTTATTTCCAGAAAAATTGAACAGTCAAATATATTAACAAGCGCGACATTGACATTGGTTAAGAAATTAAAAATAAGTTTTATATTGAAAATTAATGTATTCAATATGTTAAGAAATCTAAAATTCCAGTTTGAAATAAAAACTTTCTATATGTTCATTACTTGGAAGAAAGAAACTAACATTTTGAAGTAGTTTACAAAGATATTCTTGCATGTACGTAATGATATCATTAATTATGAACCTATAGTAGATTATAGAAACTAAGGATTGATTAACTATATTAAAATAACTATAGGTTAATGATGAGAATAATGTAGATTTTCCAACTATACTATTGTAGGCAAGTGTTTTAAATTACACTTTGTGACTAAATGCAGTCACAATTGGGACTTTCGAAAGCCTCTACAATGGTATCGTGTCCATAATTGCGATCAGATCGGTCACATTTTCCTTCAATTTTTCATAATTATGATAAATATAACATAATCACAACTTAAAACAACTTATACATGAATTTCTCCAATTTAGAATGAAACAATGCTATAATTAACTAAAATATTTGAGAAACAATATATTAACCTGAAATGTATGGCCAAATTACTTACCATTGCCAAAATTATTGGTTGCATGTTTCAGGCAAGAGTTGCTGAAATGAAACAATGAAGATGTGGAGTTGCATGCATTACATACAGGAGAATTTTCTCTAACACTTTTATTTTCCAATCCTGTTATGTTTGTCAAACCACAAGGAGTGAAGCAAGACAAGTGCTTAACTATTACACTTTTATATAGTTTTAAATTGTTGGTCCAGCTTGAAAGTTTAGTATATTCTTCCCTTTTCTCCAAATCTAAATATGAAAAATGAAAAAATGTGAGTAGATGGATATATTTAGACTACAAAAGAAACTTCTTTAAACAAGGGATGGAGAAAGATTTGTCATCTTAAATGGTGTCTCAAACCATGTCCCGGATCAATGATATTAAAATAAAAACAAAAAAATAATAATAATAAACGTTAAATATTTTTAACAGACATATTATATTTTAATTGGTATGAGACATAGTTTGGAACATCATTTAGGATAACATATCCTTGTTGAGAAGGATGTTGAAATTGAGAGAACCTTTGGCCTTCTTTGATATGCTAGAAGGTAGTTTTTGATTGTTCCTACAAAGCAAATAATCTCAAATATTAACAATAGAAAACATCATTAATCTTGGTTAAGTGGTTGTACACGTATCCTATAGTTTATGATACATAAGAATGATGAAAAAAAATAGAATAAAACAAATAAGAGACATGTATTAGACTACTCAAATGTACAAAATTTCTTAAAAGGATAAGTGTTAGATTTATATTATCAATATATTATTCATCATTCATTTGTTTTACTTATATTTAATTGTCGATAATAATAACAAATAATATAGTGATAATATAAAAAACTACGTATATATATATTTTCTGAAAGAAAATGTGGCTTGAATCCATGTATACTATAATTGCACATGAAGTAAGCAAGCAAAATATAGCAACCAATAATGTTAAAACAGATGAGTTAGAAATTAGTGGAGAAACTGAATATCATTAATGCATATAAAAAAGTACAAATAAAACAAAATTTGATGGTAAAAGAAGTAAATGATATGGAAATATTAAAAGATGCATTGACACCTGTTGTAATATGGTCTGTATGGTAAAAACACGTAAACTAATATTTCCCAAGTCATATTTAAATTTGAAGATCACATTTTCAACGAGGAAATGCAGACCAACCATGTTGAAAGTGTGTATATTCACCATGATAGGAACTGTAATAACTAAATTCAATAGGAAAGTTTCACCATATAACACATATAGAAATACAGGATGGTTTTAAGTTAAACATAAACCAAAACAAAATTGTGTTAGAATATTATGAAATATATGTGAACTACGTACACAGTAACCACACCAAAAAGGACATCAACAGAAATATTTAAAAAGTTTGTTCAGATAGTGAACTCAAAAAGGAGAATGAATCACACCCGTAACGCACAAATACAGTGTTTTCCATTTTCATACTTGCCCTATTTATGAATATCCATACATAAGGTATTTGAGAGTAACCAATGAATTTTAAGTGTTAATATATATTTATATATTTTATAATAATCAATACATATAAAATAATTATTACATGAATAATAAAATTTATGGTTATCCTATATTTCAATTACTAAAATTCATTATAAAATAATGCAAAAATAGATAATATATAATTATAAAATAATAATAATGTAATATACATAAATTATTTAATTAATTTTTTTTATAAATATGTAGGTATTAACTGGGCGGGTATCATAATACTCATTTCTATTCATACGCTATTTTTATGGGTACTCGTCAAAATATTTTAACGCGGGGCGAATATTTTTGTCATCTATAAGAATGATTCATATGGTTAAATTTAGATATCAAAAGTGAAAAAAATAAAATATATGCACTAATTAATATAAGATAGTTTTTTACAATATCATTATATCATACATTGTTCATATTAATCGTTACTGATTCTTAATAAAAGTAATATAATATAAATGAATGGTCGATGATATATTAATTTTGTATAAATTTTTACTTTAACCATATATAAATATTGCAATTATATAAAAAATATTATTACAACAAAACATTAAATGAATTAAAAAAATCATTTGGATAAAAAGACAATAATTGTATTAATTGCTAATTTAATTAGTTGACTACTTTTCAATGTAGTAACTGACCCCTTTTTCCCACTTACTAGAGTTCCCATAACCCAATTCATGTTTCAAGTCAGTTTAGTAGGTCACCGGTTGCCGGCCACCACCTCTGCTGGTTGTTGTTGATCCAACCTCTTCCTCCGGCCATCTTTTATAACAAACATCATTTTAAATTGCGGTTGATTTACGTTGTATTTATAGCAATTGAGAAAAAATATAATTGGTGCGGCCACAATGTAGAATTTGAAAACCACGATTATAGAGTGCAATTTAAACCACAGATAACATATATGTTAAAAACCTAAACTTGAGAATTTATGTCTATCATGCACAAATTTGAGCTATTAAACCATGAAAGATATAATCTATGAAGGGGAAAATAATCATATAATTATTAAGCTATTGGTATTATATAAAGGAAAAATAAATGCCATAGCCAAAGGTTAGAACTTAGAACATACCATATACAACAATTTCTGTTGGGACTAATATTCGCCATTGAAACTGGGAGTAGTGATAGAAACACCAAACACAACGGTTGATGAATGATTTTTGGTGATGCCTTATGAAGCTCTTTGTAGCTATAACCACCAAATATTATTATGCATGTTACAAACTTGAAGTGATATCAAAGAAACTGAAACTAATTATGAACAAGAAAATTTTCACAATTTATACCTGAGTTAAGAAAAAAGCTCTTATTTAAGTGATGTATTTTTATTGCATTTACCCTATGGTTTTCTTTCGCTGGTTATGGCCACTTTAAATAGGAAAAAAAGGAGAACGTTTTAAGGAGAAATAAATGTTCAATAAATAAAAAATGAAAAGGAAATAGAGACATAAATGAGGATGAAAACAGCGGTTGTGGAGGGTGGGGCAAAACATGACTTGTTCGAGAAATATCCTCTAAACAAGTAAATTTATTGAATATATTTATTATTTAATTATTATTTTTCTCAATCAAAACATGGATAGGTAAGTTTGGTTATACATAATCCATGTTAAATTCAAATAAAAGATAAAGGTTATCTTAGAGAATCGATATAAATATACAACTTTGTCAAATCTTTATAATCAATGATGTAATAATTTAACGTGATGACATGGTACATGAATAATGTTCTATATCGCATGAGTACATGTCAATTAAGCAAGGATCATTGCATCGTCTTCCAAATGTAGTGAAAAATATGCTTCCAAATGTAGTGAAAAATATGCAAGGGTTCACACATTTGTGTGAGTAAGTATGGGTAAAGAAGTTAATTCATCAGTCTAGGGTATAAATCACGTTATGGATATAGCTAGACGTTCTTGCAGGTAAATAAATCGAAATAGTGGACACAATGATTAGGAGGATAATCAATTTTTATGTGCCTACAAGAGACAATGTGGGTTGGTGAGAATGCAAGAGATTTACATGCTTCATGTTTTAAGCTATGGTACACTACTAACCAAGCTCGCAAAATGATATAAGAATAATTGTAGATAAGAATGGAAGAAAGAAGTGGTATATATGTAAAAAAGAGATAAAACCATAACCCTAGTTTGTAGCAAATAAAGATACATTTAATGTGATTAGTATGTATGCGTCGATCCTAGATTCCTTGGTAGGACTAAAGGAACATCACTAGATAAAGTTTTTGGAGGATTTGGTATGTGTAGTACAGGGAATACCTTTAGGGTATGTTTGCGGTTAGGGTTTTGGAGGGGGGTGAGAAGAAAGACAATGCTTGAGACCCATGAAATACACTTGTAAGATGACTCTGAAGCTTTCAATTTTCCTTCATTTTCCTCCAAAACCCAACTCAGAAACACACCCTTAGGAGCAAAGATTTTCCTATGATGGGTCAAAATGGACATGTAGGGATGAACACTACGAATATGAAAGTTATCATCAGGTTATGGCATAAGGGAAGCATTTACAAAATGTAAGGCTATTTTAGATTTCTCATTTGCCTCTGATTTTACAATAACCAATATGTTTTTCAAGAAAGAGATGAACATCTTATTACATATAAGAGTGGGGGACATGTTCTCAAATCTATTTCTTTCTTACAAGAAAATCATATAGAAAGTTGTTCATCAACTGGAAAGTAGTACCTAGAGAAAGCTTAATGGCTCAACATAAAGTTTTTGTTTTGGATGTAAGTGTTAAAAGAAGAATGGAGAGAAAAGGTCAAGATAATGTACCATTTATCAAGTAGTGAAAATTGAAGGTTGAGGAGTGAATGAGCTTCCACCAAAGGGTTGAAGAGATAATGATATGTGGGATAAGATGAACATAAGAATTAGGAAAATAGATAATGAAATACTAGGTAAATCTAGATGCTTAGGACCAATGAGTAAAGAATCATGGTGGTGAGATAATAATGTAAGTCTGAGTTTGCAACTAAGAGGGGGGTGAATTAGTTGACTTAAAATAATGGCCATTTTTTCTGCAAAATCGAGAGTTAAAGTGCAGCAGAAAATATATGTAGAAAATTAATAAGTAAAATCAAAGAGATAAGGGAGAAGATAGTACACAAGGATTTTTATACAGGTTCACCTTCTTGTCCACCGAAGGCTACATCCAGTACTCTTACAGCACAAGAGATTTTTCCACTAAAGATTATGAGTTGCAATTACAATATCTCACCCCGAGATTTCTATGTACCTTACACACTCCTTAATCCTTCTTCACTGTTGGAAAACACTTTTCCAAGTGATTCTAATCCATTTTCTTATTACACTCCGTGAAAGAAAGTATCCTACAATAGTAATAAAGAATGTACAACAATGGCGGAATTGCCTTTTACAAGTATGAAAGTGATGTAACTTTCAATCCAAACAACTCTTTAGTATACTTAGTAATAATGCTCTTTATAAGTTTGTAAACTTGAAACACTTTCACTTTAAGCAACTTCAGAAAAATCAACTTTGAAAGTTTTAAGAACTTGTTGCAAAAGTGCAGAAAATAATTTCAGAATGTGTGTAAGAGCTTTTGAAATTTGTATGAG
>NC_032024.1:16324937-16339920 GCF_001865875.1 Lupinus angustifolius
TATATATTTCTATAGTATTAATAAAGCCAAAACAAATAATAACCACCACTATGAATAATTTTTATACTCCAAATTTATCTTTTGTAACATTTTTTATTAATAACTAATATAAATTTTCACATGTTACTTTCATTATTTTCACGTTTTATATTAATATATAATTAATCTTTTATACACTCTCTTATTTATATTTTCATTTACTGTTGAGTTCATATATTATTTTTTATATTTAAATTGTTTTTCTTAAATAATATAACAATGAAGTTGAAATTATATATTAGAAAAAATACGAATGTGGGTCGGTCGGCATTAAGTGTTTTTCGACACGCTAGTATATATAAAGCCAAAACTATATAGTATAACTTTTCTTTGTTTATATGCTCTTTTAATTAACTATTATTACAATGTTTTCCTACATAATAAAAAAATTATTAATGGAAGTCAGAGATAGTTATATATACAAAAATATCAAATCATCAATGCAATTTTTAATATAAGTTTTAATAATATCACAATTCATTTTCATATTTTTCTATTACATAATTTATAATATCACGTACACTCAATATAAAAAATATGATATAATTCTTTAAAATAACATATATAAAAATTAAATTTGCAATAATAAAAAATAAGAACTTGGGTTAGTAGACGCATATCAATTTAAAATAATAAAAGTATTACTAGTTCAATTTTGAAGTTCTACCAGACAAGCGTTCTTGTTAATTGTTATGAATTGTAGTGTTGTATACTCCACAAATTTATGAATGAACTTTTCTCTCAAGTTCATATCTATTAATATTGTTGATTTTGGACTATCATGAAATGAAGGTCACTCTTTAATTGTGGGTTATAACACTCAATTCATATTCATTAAACGATACATAATATTAGGGTGAGCAGGACCTCGTCTAACTCGCTTATACAATATGACCCGATCATGATCGGGTCCGAATATGATCAAGTCTAGGGTTGAGATCAATTTAAAAAATTAGACTCAATCAATATTTAAGGTCGGGTAAGAGACAAATATAACTCGCCCTAAAACGTTCAATGGTTACTCTCTCATCATGTTTGTGTATCTCTGTTGAATTGTGTACAAAATAATGACATCCCTATGGTCGAAACTATCATTGATTCTCTATTTTTTTCTTAATATATACATTATAAGACACCAACATCACCAAAAAGAAGAAAAGGAAGATGACTTATGAAGACAAATGAAGATAAAGCTTCAAGACATTAGATTAAGTCTTTGTAAGTACTTCTATCCTAAACTCTTAAGTATATACAAGTATAATTGCTCAAACTATTTTTTAGAAAATGTGAGACACTTTTAAAAGACTTAAAACATTTTTCAAAAATAGTGTGTAATAGGTTACTTCATTGAGTAATAGGTTACATGTGTGAGAAAAGAGTTATCCAACTGAAAAACTGATTTTTGAAAGCTGAGTAACCGATTACTCAAAGTGAGTAACCGATTACTCAATGTAAAATTCGAATTTCAAGTGGACAGAAAGTTTGAGTAACCCATTACTGAGAGCTATTGGAAATGTTTTTCAGATTTCAAAGTGAAAGGTTTTTACTCCAAACAAAATCTCTTCACTCCAAACAACTCATACACTTTCAGAAACCTTCAAAAGGTGTTTGTAAACTCTATATAAAGGCTCTAAACTCTCACACAAAAACAAGAGAGAATATACACACAACTTTCATACAATTTTCTCTCAACTCTCAAAAGCTCTCACACTTTTTCTTAGAATTTATCTTTGAACTTTTTGCAACTTGTTCTTAAACTTTCAAGTTAATTTTGCAAAGTTGCTTCAAGTGTTTCAAAGACTTTTACAAAGAGCATTATATACTTCTATATATATTCAGAGTTTGGATTGCAAGTTACATAAGTTTCATACTTGTAAAGGCAATCTGCCATAGTTGAATATTCTTCATTCTTGTAAAGAATTCTTTCTTTCACGGGGTGTGAAAAGAAAGGGGAATAGATTCACTTGGAAAGGTGTTTTCCAAGGGTATAAGAATTAGGGAGTGTGTAAGGTACATAGAGATCTCGGGGTGAGATATTGTAATTACAACTCATAATTCTTAGTGGAAAATCTCTTGTGTGGCAAGAGTACTGGACGTAGCCTTCGGTGGACAAGAAGGTGAACCAGTATAAAACTCCTTGTGTACTCTCTTCTCCTTATCTCTTTCATTTCATTTCCTATTATTTTCTGCATATTGTTCCGCTGCACTTTAACTTTGATTTTGCAGAAAAAGCGGCCATTATTTTAAGACAACTAATTCAACCCCCCCCTCTTAGTTGCACTCTGATACTTACAAGAGGATCTGTTTACACTTAAGTTAAGTTACACTAATTTCACTCAATTTTAGTCATTCATTTTCTTAAATCTAACGGACTGTGAACATTAATTTTTGCCTCATCCAAAAAAGGCCCAATAAACTTTTTAGAAGAAATAAAAATAAAGTGACTTTATTTTATTTATTATAGTTTTTTGTTTTTGAAATTTCAATCAATAAAGATAATTAAAAGTATTCTTGTAGGTTTGTATAATTATTTTCAAAATTTATTGAAGTAAAGGTAATGGGAATAACCTTTTAGAAACTCAATTTTGTCAAAAAAAAATTTTAAAAAAAATGAGTAAATAAATAAAAAATTACTAAAATAAAGTCAATATTATTTAGGTAAACCAAAAATTCAAAAATAATAATATTTTCAAAATACCAAATAAAAAAAACTTTTTTTATTTTATATTGATTTTTGGATTTATCTGAATAAATAAAAAATAAATCATATAGAAAGTTTCCTATTTGAATTTCAAAAGCAAATCAATTTAAATGGAGATTCAAAAATAATAATATTTTCGAAATACCAATATTAAATAAATAAATTTTTTTATATTGATTTTTAGATTTATCTGAGTAAATAAAAAATAAATCATATAAAAAGTATCCTATTTGAATTTCAAAGCCAATCAATTTGAATGGAGATTCAAAAATAATAATATTTTTGAATTACCAATATTAAATAAATAACTTTTTTATTATATTGATTTTCGGATTTATCTGAATAAATAAAAAAAATCATATAGAAAATTTCCTATTTGAATATCAAAAGCAAATCAATTTAAATTGAGAATGAATCTGCATTATTGGAAGCTAAAAATTTGCAATCTGATTTGTTAAATGTGAAAGACTATGAAACTGAATTTTAGTATTTGCCTAAATAATTTTTTAGTATAAATAGGGGCTTGAGTTTGCTGAAAAAAAGGACACTGAGAAACTAAAAAAAAAAACACCCAAAAATATTGTTAACGTCACTGTGAGAAAGGGAAAAGTTTCATTGCTAGAATATCAAGTGAAGTCGTGAGCATCATCGCAACGTGCATCCTCACGCATAAGTCGTCGGATCTGCATACTTTCCCCATTTACGTGTTGACATAGAGACCCGTCCAATAGCAGGACGAAACACGTCCTAGTCTGTGTGCGCCTCGCCACACACGATCCCGCACCAGTGAAGGAGACGTGATGCAATACACTCGGGTTCACACATTCTGTCCGTGCACTCTCAGGACCAGCCATCCAGAGCGTGCCACTCCAGGCGCATTGACCCTTCCTGCAGTGTCCAACTCGATTCCGCCACGTGTCCAACACAATCCAGGAAAGTCACATGCTAACCCAGCCCACACTGTGCAAAACCACCTTGTTTTATTTTGTCCTAATTGACTCCAATTATTTTCTTTGCAAAATAATGCTAATATTAAATATGTAAAAAATAAAAAATATAACTAATTATCACATAATAAAATAATAATGACATTAAACATTAAATTAAATTTTTTTTAGGACAATGGTTAAACACTAAAAATAGGGGAATATCTTCGTTTAATGAATAATTGGTAATTTATTTTTTATTCTTTCTTAGCAATTGTTTCTTTTTGTAATTAACCAATAAGCAGTAATAAAGAGCAAGAACTTTTAATGAAAAATATATGTGCTATAATTCATTATCTTATTATATTACTATGTTGATACTAATCTGCAAATTAATTTGTTTTAGCAATAATGTGTTTATTATATTGTTTTAGCAAAAGGATCCTTATTCTTTTGGAAAAGTCCTTAAAAACGGTTTATTGTGTTGGCAATTGATTTGTTATTCTTTTATCAATCATTAAAAATCATTAATAAATAATGAGATTAAAAAATAAGGATTATCATTAATGAAATTGTTTGAAGTAACGAAATATATTTCAATATAAAAAAGGATATCAAAAGGATCATGTTGAGTTATGCATTAATTAATCAGATTCTCTAGTTTACAATTCACCAAAGTCCTTTTTGCGCTGTAAATAAATAAGATGATTATCCAATAAAATCTGCTTTCTTGTGCAAATAAATTAGGACAACAAGTACTTTTAAAAAATAAAATAATTTTGAGAGTGAATCAAAGATGGAGAGAAGGTCGCCCTGAAGGCCTCTTTTTTCTCAAATCATCTACGAAAGGTCGTGTTACGCCGCTTCCTTTCAACTGATTAAATCTCAAAATCGTTTAAATTTTTTAATTAATTAAATGACAAAAATTAACCAAGTAAATAAAAAAAAATTTCACTAGTAAATAAACATGCAAAATCAACAATTTTACCATAAAATATGCTTTCCTTAATTAAAATATACCTAACCAACAAATTTTTTTCTACCTAAAGAACTACGTAAGCATTGATTCCCTTGATAGGGATACGTAAGACCAAAGTCAATCTTGTCAAGCACAATGATAAAAATAAATAAATTTGTTCCCTCATTAATTAATTAACCAGATAATTTAATAATAATTAAAAAAATAAAGTCACATATTTTAGTGAAGGGTACCGCTTAAGGCGAGCGGGTATAGTGCTAATATATTCCCTACCTTGTAACCGACTCCTGAACCTAGATATCAAAAATCTAAAAGCTCAAGGTAATTGGGCTTAAAAGTTTTTTTACATTTTTAACTATAAATGTAGTGGCGACTCTAAATAAAGTCGTGCAGCCGAAAACCGGGGCGCGGCAAGACCAAATTGGTGAAACTTAAAATTTATTTAAAATTTATCTTTTTCTTTCTCATCATTTATCTCAGTCACCCATTTAGTCTGTTAAATTTAAGAAAATGAACGAGATTGAGTGTAACTAGTGTAACTTAACTTAGGTGTAAACAAATCTCTCATCATATATATACACACACATACATGTATTATTGTACATGTCAAATTACATATCCATAATATTAAGTAATAATGAGAAGACTTTGTCAAATATGCATGTATTATATTTAATTAGATCTAATGTCGCGTTCAGGTTCAAAGGTTGTCACGGTCGTTATTTAGGATTAGGTTACTTTCGGATCTAGAGCCGAATATAACGACAGTTTAGGTTACTTTCATTAGAACAAGATATAATTTGAGACACAGTTTAGTACCATAGATCTTTTGTCCCATCTTTTAGTTTTGGTCAATTTCTTTTGTTGGAGTCAGAGTATAGACGACCACATGACATCATAACGACAAATTCCTCTCATTTTGTAGCAAATAAAGTATCCAATTTGAAATGAGAACTCATTCCAATGTCATAATTAGTAGAATCAATTTGAAATGAACTCCTTTAAACAGTGCATTAATGGTCTCAGAAAGGTTAGTTATTATATGACCATAATGTTGTCCACCATCGTATGAAGAGCCTCATTTCTTTTACAAGAAGAATGGTTAACATTGAGTAGAATAATAACTCAATGTCTACTTAAGTCATGAGATTATCTCCTCTAATAAACTAGTTTTTTGGGTTAGTATAATTAAGTTAAACAAAATATGGTATATTAACAAAAAAAAAGAAGAAGTTATGAGTATAATTAAATTAAACAAGGAATTTGATAAAAAGGACTATGACCAAAAGAACTTGAAAAAGCTGAAAACAACACAAGTTTCTGCAGTGTATAGAGAAGAACTAGAAATTAGCAAGAAACACAGAAAACCACCTAGTGCCTCTTGGGTACTCACTTGCTCTTATAATCTGGTTTAGATTTGTCTTTTTTCCATAAGAATAGTGATTATTGTCTGAATTACCATGCATATCACAATTTGATAAGAGCAATCAAATGGGATTCTCATAGTTAAAAATAAGAGAATAAATATTTCGTTAATATATAAGCAATCAAGATAAGAATTATTTTTCCATAAATACTTGAATTATATATAGCATCATATACACATGTAGGTTTTCTCACTTACTAATAATTATTGATTAATAATGCTTTAATATACTATGACCAATACATATACAAGGGGATAGATGGATGAATATCTTGTAACAATTGCCGTTCTCAATGGTGTATCAAATCAATTAAAATATGTTACTTAATTGAGAATTTTTTTTATAAAAAAACATAAATTAATATTTTATATTATTTTGGGAAATGTAATTAGTTAAAGACATGGGGACAAAGTTTTTTGGCACAGATAATCCTTGTGTGGTGATCATAGACAATTAGACATGTCAAACATCAACCATCCTAAAAGTTTAAGCTTCTAGGAGAAGCACTTCACTAGTTTTATGTTCACATTATCTAACATATTGAATAACTAAATGTTATTTTAAAATCTCTCTTCTTTGAGGGTAAAATTTAGGTGTTTCCGAGGTCTCACTAGATATGAATCATATGTACTGAATCATATTTTAAAATCCTTTTTTACATCTAATGTTATTTTTCATGTGTTCCGATGAGCAAGAGCTCTTTGTAGTTGTTCTACTTCATAAATCACTATCATTTTTCACTAAGAAAATTATATTTTATAGGTATGTTCATAGGTATGTTGGGAGGAAAAAAATCGACCATTAATTTAATTATATGAAGATTAGATATCAAAGTTCGAATAAAATTGAGAACGTAAAACAAATTATGATGACACAATAAAAATGTGTAGATATTATATATCAAATAATTTAATTATATAAATATTTTTACAATAAATTTGAACAAAAGAGATCACATACAAATTATGAGAACATAAGATACACTATGTTGTCAGACTCAATTATTATTACTTATTAGAAACTTAAGTTCAATATATTTTTATGTTGTGACCCTAAGTATGATGTGGTCTATGATACATTGTTTTTTAGAATTTATACAATGTTGTGGTCTTTGATGTTGTTTGTTTGTAGGTTAACATGGTATTCCTAACAATGTTATAGGATTGTGGAATTATGTCTTGTATGTAAACAATAATGTCACAATGTTCTAGTAATATTAATATGAATGCACATAAGTTTGTTACTTTAAAATATATTAGCCTCAACATTTTAGTTATGTTTACAAGTTTTGAAGTGTATGTGACCACATATAATATTTGAATCAAATGTCTCATTGTAAATAAACCAAATTAGGCCACAAGTTAATTATTGGATTTGGATTGGAGGGTTAAACTTGTTTCTTCACTCATAGTGTCTCTGTCCCTCTCTCCCTCTTAGTGATTTTGCTCAAAATTGACCAATTTGGCCACCATGTGGTGGTACAGTGGTTTTGGATGCTTCTAAATCTGTTTTTGCATAGCAATTTTTGTTGTTGAAGGTTTGGCTGTTATGGTGGTTCTTTGAGTAGTTATAGACTTTCAGAAAGGAATGGGGAAGAATAAAGAAAATTCCAACAAATAAAAACCCAGATTTCAACAGATTAATGATGAGATCTAACATCAATATAAAATTGATAAGGGAAAGGACTATATAGACCAAATCTATAACTTAGAGGACCTACTCAAACTGATAATTATATAAGGAACCAAATTGAAATATTAAATAAAGTTAGAGGAGTAAGTTTATTTTAGCATTTATTAATGTATGATACAATGATGGTTTGTATTTCCAAAATTGTAAATGTTAATAAAAATGACTTCTCTTAGAATTGCTACCTAGAAAAGGCCAGAGAACAGAACAGAACAGAACAAAACAGTGTGTGTACATGAGGTATCCACTTCCAACATATAGATAAAATAGAGCAAATGAACAATCCTAAATAATGAGCTTTCTGCCAAAACCAAACACAAAAAGCATCAAGGGTTCCTTATAACTGGCATAAGCCAGTGATAGAGAAGACCATTCACAACATCAAGATGTAGTTTCAGCTCCTACCTTCACCTGGACAGCTTTGTAGCATTGGAGACTGCAAAGAGGAAGCTTTGATTTTGAATCCCGATACTTATATGGATTGGTGCACGATGGACCGGCACATTTCTCCCGAGGTGGAGGATAACTGAAACAATACCGGATGATATATCATTAGCAGAGAAAGAAAGTTGTGATGCGTTTGTAGAACAGATTTACAGCATAGTTTCTCACTTCTGATAATGTTCATTTTTTATTCTTGTCAATATCAGGGAAACAGAAAATACCAAAGGCAAACACTGAACATCATATATTTTTTAAATAAATTTTCATTACTCATTTTCCTTGAAATAACCTCTTCGCTTACGAGACTGCGAACATGTACCCTCCCCAAATCCCACTAGTTGAGAGCCTCGTACATCAGGTCGTCCTTTATTTTCCCTCATTATTTTATTTGCCAAACATATCGTAAAAGAATTCTCAGGAAGACAGTCTATCAGATCCTATAAGCCAAATTTGAAAAGCCTGATACCTCATGTGCACGAGAATCTAACTTCTGGCCAATGTTGTCAAAATCATGGAAACAGGGAAGAAAACCAAAGGTAAACAGTCAGATTTCAATTCTCTTCTTTTTTTTTTGCTAAACAGCTAACACTTGGCCAACAATTGCTGTAGCTTGGGTTCGATTCTAGGTTTTTCTGTTGGTAGGCAATACGTAAGTTCGAAGACCCTAACCTTGCGTGAGAATATGTCTTCCCCTAATCTAAACTTACTTTGTACCAATATGTAACAGGAGGCTTGTAAAGCAAGCCTTCACGTTACATAATTAATAAGAGGGCAGAAACCCCGTCCCTCCATCATCAAACCTTGAGGAAGCTAAACCTACCTCCTCAACTGCTTGGCCAAATGCCAAGAGTACCCAAAATCACCCTTACCGGGAGAAACTACCTGTTGTGTTTCACGTGGTTGACTCATACCAAATCACCTTTCTTTAGACTTCTCGGCATGTAGAAGCCCCAGAACATCAAGAAATGTCTGGTGTAAAGATCCATAAAGCTCACAGAGGAATCTCCTCCACACATGCTGTCACACGCTGTCACTCACAACACACACCTACTTCTCTATGATAATCAGATTGCACTAAATATTGCCTCTACCCCTGTCTTCTATGAAAGAACCAGACACATACTGATTCTGATTTTATAAGAGAGCATAACATTTTAGGTGAATTGTCATACATCCTTTGTCAGCTCAAATGACCAGCTTGTTGACATAAGCACTATATACTTTAAAGGGCCCAGAATCGGCTACATATATAACAAGCTTGGATCATATGATATATATGTTCCAGCTTGAGTGTTAGATGTATATACCAGTCTAATGCTTTTGTTGTTAGTATTCTTGAAAACTACTCCATCTTTTGTATAGCTGTAAGATCAGCATGTGAAGCAAACACTCACTTTACTTAATAAAGGGACAAAACACAGTGAAGCTAAGACACTAATTTTCACCTCATTCCCTGGTTTATCCCTTGCGCCCTCTTGGTATGAACATTTCATCATATTTGCCACACATGTCTTCACAAGTTATCAGGAAGAAAGTGTAACAGGTATGCGTCAAATAAAAACAGCACAATACCTAATGGGTTTGGAGTTCAATATGCTAGGGATCCCCATTTCCTCAGGAAAGGTCACAGTTGTCCCATTAGGACCATACACGTATCTGATGGTGTTTGGTGGAAGCCTTTGTGCATTGGCTGCCTTCTCCTGCACAGAATAATTCAATAAAAACTGAAAGCTGTGCAAAAAATTAATACACAAAATGGGAAATTCATTTAACACTGCAAAACCTGTGCCAGTTCTTCTTGGCGCTTCTTGATTTTATCTTCTCTCTTCTTCCTACTGGAGTCTTGACCAAGTATTTTTCTGATAGCTTCAGCCTACAAAATGAATTCAAATGGACTTGCTTCTCAGAGTAAAATCAAACGTAATGAGAAAGAAAACTGCAACTTCGAGAGAACAATAACAAACCTCAGATTCCCTGGCAGCCTTCTCAACTTGAATTCTACGCCTCTGGGCAGCCTCAGCTTTCTTCAGTTGCTGCTCCACTTCTGAAAGCTTCTCCTTTTGCTCTGTAGTTAATATATAATGTTACATAATAAGCAACATAGTTTGCAACTCAGTATGAAATCTATAACAGTAATATTATTTTATGAAATTAAGCAACATGGTCATGAATCTATCATGAAATGGAAAACAGAAGATAAAGTACAGATAAATGCTCACTTCTAGAAGGGGCAGGTGGTAATCCATTGGGAAACTCAATTAAACTTGTACCGGAAGCATCTTTGCCAGACTGAAGGGCCCGTTGACGCGTAGTAAGAGTCATTTCCCTCTTACTGTCCATCAATACTTCAACAGATTCCTTCCTCTGTTTTTTCTTTTTCTTATCTTCAAGTTCACCATCAGATACTGATTCTTCTTCATCCTCATAATCAGTATCCTCATCGACTCTATCAGTTCTAGACTTTTTCTTACCATTTTTGCTTGACCCTGAAAAGACAGCATTTTCTGTACTCAAGACACTAGAGAGTTTCCGATGTTTCTTGCTTAATTCTTCTTCATCTCTATACACCACAGCAACTTTTGATGTTTTCAGCTTTTCCAAGTACCGAATCTCATCATCCTCATTGCCATCATCACTGAGTTCCCCATCAAGCACACGCCTCTTTGGTACTCGCTTGCTCTTACGAGCTGGTTCAGATTTGTCTCCTTGCTTACCAAATGTATTCTTTCCAGATGTCCTCCCCATCGATGACTCCTCCTTCCCAACACCAAAACCATCCCTTGCAAAATCCTTCCAAGGAAGGCCTTGCAGTTTACGCCTCTTATCAGAAGGAGAATGATTATCATCTGAATTACTCTGCAACAAAACAATTTGACGGGAGCAGCCAAATGGGGTTCTATAACTTAAAAAAAAGAGGAAATATTTTATTTATAGATAAGCAACGAAGACCAGAGATATTCTTCAATATATAGTCTGTATCATCCTTGCAGTCAATTCAGGTATGATATACCTCAAGCACCACCTGAGATTTAGGGTGAAAGCACTAGGATAGATTTTAAAATATTTAGCAAGCCTCCTCATGTGAGAGCCCTCTGGGCTTGAAACATGGAAAATGCACAGGCCTGTTTTACTTTAGATTGAAATTTAATTTAATTATGAATAATGTGAGTGACAAAGAACATATTCCTTACAGCTCGGTCATAGAGGCGCTACTAACACGCCAACCATCAAGTCTCCTAAAGTCTTAAGCTTTCAGGAGGCAGCACTTGAATGGCTTTACATCCCATAAGCTAACGCTATATAACTACATGTTAAGGATTAAGATGATGTATTAAATTCTGATGAAAGCTACTTTATATCGACAAGCGAAATACCTGTTGCTTTTGGCGTGACCTAGAGGCATCTGATGATCGGGAGCTCTTGATAGTAGATGCACTTCCTGAAGCACTATTAGATGCTGAGTTGGCTTGAATGGTACGTGTCACACCTCCAACCTTCAGTTTAACCTTTTTAACCTTGTTCTCATTCCCGGATCCATCCTGAGAAACACCAAGTTGCCCCAAACTCACATCCTCAGGATTCCTTCCGCCATACATATCTGCATTTTTTGCTTCTGAATCGAAGTTATCCCTCGATTTGCTAGAACCTTTCCAGTTAGCTGGAGCAAGAACGCCTTCACTAGCGCGTCTATTATGTAAACCACTCCGTCCAGGCTCATCATTATAAAACACATGAGATCCTCCATCCTTTTTACGCTTTCTATGGGACATATCATCTTCAACTCCAATAACAGATGATGCCTGAGAAACACGATGGCTATGATTGAATTCTTTTCTCTTGAAACTAGTATCATAACCAGCATTCTCATCACTAGAAGCCTTGCCAACTTCTTCTGAAGGCGGCGTTGATGACAAGGGAGACAGATCATGACCTTCAGAAACAGGCAGCAAAACAGGCCTGCGTGAAGTTTGGCTCCTCTTCCTCCTAACAGCATTGCTGATACTGTCAAAATGGGTACCACCTAAATCTTCCATTAAACGCTTGTTATATTACAACCTGATTCCCTTGTGCCTCTTCAACTACTGCAATTGGAAAACCCTCATGATTGCATTATTGTTTCCGCTGCAACAGGATTATAGAAAAAACACCCGTAATCAGATCCATAATATCATAAAACCAAATGATACCATTTCCAAATTAACCTAACAGTCTGCTTCTCCGGTAAAAACAGATTTCAGTACAGAAATCAATTATTTTAATTCAATTAAATTGGTTACGAGAGTGAGTCTCGGCATAACCGTATGATTGCTTTCCTTGCGACTTGATGGTCATTGGTTCAAATCTCGGAAACAAGCACTTTGCTTGCCAGGACAAGGATGCGTACATCTACCCTCCTAGAACCGACTAGGCGAGAGCATCCTACCGTTTTTTGTAATTAAACGGGCTATAAGCATTGTTTGCGGCATTTATTGAATTCTGAATTTCTGATTGCAATTTGAATTACACTCAAAATCAAAAGACACGAAATTCAAGATTCTTTATTTTTTTTTAACGAATAACGATCAAAATCTAGCAAATAATTGAAAGCAAATAAAACCCAAAGATTACGTAAAATTGAGAACATGAAGGAGTGAATCAGGTAAAAACCTCACCACTGATACAATTTTTTTCAATTTCTACAATTGATACGTCCTTAATTTGAAGCAATATGAATTAGGGTTTGATGAAAACAGAGAATAGTTGCGTATTCGTTTTTTCCTCTTCAATTTGAAGGAATTGTGTCGTGTACGGTTCGTGGAATGAGAGTAAGCGAAGATGACTTTTTCTTTGTTCTGTGCGACGTCGTATTGGAAGATGCGACAGAGAAAGAGAGAGAGAAAGCCGAAGAAAACGGAGATGAGTGATTGTAACAGAAGCCAAGTGGGGTTCAAGTTCAACCGTTGCTGATTCTTCTTCACAAACTCATATTTGGAATACACATCATGATAGTGCATGCGTTAAAGTTGATGTGTTTTTTAAAACTATTTATTTTACTATTTTTATATTAACTTATTCATTTCTATTATTTATATTTAAAAGTTAATAATAAATGTGAAAAGTTAATAATACAGTGATAGTATAAAAATACCTACATTATAAATACATACATATTTTATATTTTATATTAATATTGTATCAATTATCATACCAATAAGAGTAAAATATAGTGATTCAACCATTAATTTACTAATTAAGTTTATATATTTTATAACAAATTTATATATACAAATATTATTATTTGTAATATATAACTATTGAAATGATTAATGGTGTTGCAAATAACTATTAAGGTTTGTATTCAGAATTTGTCATTGTGAAAAATATGAAAATTTTCATGTGGATATTAGTTTTGTTGAAAGTGTATAATTCAGCTTTGTTAGTTGTAGCTAACTTACTACTTTTAGTGAGTTAGTTAGTTAAGACTTGCTATAAATAGAAAAGCTCATGCATTGTATTGAATTGAATAATTTCTTCTCTACATATTACTCTTAAGTGAATACATTGCCTACTCTAATTTCTTCTTCCTTAATCATCTTAATTTCTTCTACTTCTTCCTTCCTCTGTTCTGTTTTCACTATTTTCCTTTCTATTGCAATCTACCTTGTTGTAACAGTGGTATCAACAGCTTTGTGAGTGTAGATTCTGTGTGAATCTTCTTAGGAGATCTGTGTGAGTTTCTACGTGATCAACAGAAGTAAGGGGTAGCAATGATGACAAACAATGGAGTATTCTCATTGACACTTCCCATCTTGGATGGCAAGAATTATGATCGATGGAGGAATCAAATGAAAGCTATTTTTGGATTTCAAGAAGTGTTTGAAGTAGTCCAACATGGTTATCAAGAGATTGGGGAAGGGGCCACTGAAGCTCAGAGGGCAATCTACAAAGAAGCCAAAAAGAGAGATTGTAAAGCTCTTTTTCTTCTGCATCAATGTGTTGATGGAGCCAACTATGAGAAAATCAATGGTGCTAAAACTACAAAACAAGCTTGGGACTGTCTAGAGAAGAGCTATGAAGGAATGGCCAAAATCAAGAAGGTCAAGTTGCAGCAGCTCAGAAGGCAATATAAGCTCCTGCAAATGGAGGATGGTGATTCAGTAGCTGAGTACATGACCAAGATTTTGGCTCTTTCTAATCAAATGAGGTCATGTGGCAAAGTATTGAAGGAGAAGAGCCCAGTAGAGAAGGTGCTTAGAACACTCACTTGCAAATATGACCACATTGTTGTTGCAATTGAGGAGTCCAAGAATCTGGAAGAACTCAAGATTGAGGAGCTACAAGCATCTCTGGAATCTCATGAGTTGAGATTGAAGGAAAGAAATCCAGAGAAAATTGGTGATCAAGCATTGCAAGCCAGATTCACCAAGAAACCTCATAGCCAGTGGAGCAAGAAAGGCAATAACAAGTGGAGGTCAAGTGAGCAAGGACTCTCTGGAAGAAAACCTGATATCCAGTGGAAATCAGGAAAGGAAATTGACTCAAAAGGGTCTACCAAAAATGCAAATGGTAGAAAGAAATTTGACAAAAAGAAACTGCAATGCTACAAGTGCAGGAATTATGGTCATTTTGCTTCTGAATGCAAAATGAACAGATGGACAAGCAGTAGAGAGGAGGAAGCTGGTTTGGCTCATAACAATCAAGAATCAGATGAAGAGTATTGCTTATTGATGGCCACTACCAGAAAGGATCAAGCAAGTGATGAGAAAGCTGAATTTTGGTACCTTGACACAGGATGCTC
>NC_032024.1:16340020-16348415 GCF_001865875.1 Lupinus angustifolius
ATCAAGAGATTGGGGAAGGGGCCACTGAAGCTCAGAGGGCAATCTACAAAGAAGCCAAAAAGAGAGATTGTAAAGCTCTTTTTCTTCTGCATCAATGTGTTGATGGAGCCAACTATGAGAAAATCAATGGTGCTAAAACTACAAAACAAGCTTGGGACTGTCTAGAGAAGAGCTATGAAGGAATGGCCAAGATCAAGAAGGTCAAGTTGCAGCAGCTCAGAAGGCAATATGAGCTCATGCAAATGGAGGATGGTGATTCAGTAGCTGAGTACATGACCAAGATTTTGGCTCTTTCTAATCAAATGAGGTAATGTGGCAAAGTATTGAAGGAGAATAGCTTAGTAGAGAAGGTGCTTAGGACACTCACTTGCAAATATGATCACATTGTTGTTGCAATTGAGGAGTCCAAGAATCTTGAAGAACTCAAGATTGAGGAGCTACAAGCATCTCTGGAATCTCATGAGTTGAGATTGAAGGAAAGAAATCCAGAGAAAATTGGTGATCAAGCATTGCAAGCCAGATTCACCAAGAAACCTCATAGCCAGTGGAGCAAGAAAGGCAATAACAAGTGGAGGTCAAGTGAGCAAGGACTCTCTGGAAGAAAACCTGATATCCAGTGGAAATCAGGAAAGGAAATTGACTCAAAAGGGTCTACCAAAAATGCAAATGGTAGAAAGAAATTTGACAAAAAGAAACTGCAATGTTACAAGTGCAGGAATTATGGTCATTTTGCTTCTGAATGCAAAATGAACAGATGGACAAGCAGTAGAGAGGAGGAAGCTGGTTTGGCTCATAACAATCAAGAATCAGATGAAGAGTATTGCTTATTGATGGCCACTACCAGAAAGGATCAAGCAAGTGATGAGAAAGCTGAATTTTGGTACCTTGACACAGGATGTTCCAACCATATGTCATGGAGAAGAGATTGGTTTACATCTCTGGACGAATCTACCAAAAGTAGAGTCAATTTTGCAGACCAAAGCTCAGTAACTGCATAAGGTGTTGGGCAAGTTATGATCCAGAGACACGATGGCAAACAGTCATACATTTCTATGAATACCAAATTTTGTCCGGCCCAAAATACATTTTTTCAAAAAAATAACAATAAGATAAACATTTTGGGTTTATATAAAAAATAACATTTTTATGTGTTCTAAAATAAAAATGATTCAAATTTGAATTTATGACTTTTATTAAATTTGAATTTTAAACATCATAATAGCATAAATCAAATTTTTGAATTCTAATTAAAAACAAAAATCAAAATCTCCTTAACTTTCTCTTTGAAGTTAATAGGGGATTTGATTTGATTTTCAAACATGTGTCAAAATTCAACTTTAAATAGGCATATGAGACATGAAATCAAAAGGCTTGAAACAAATCACCATCTTCTAAAAAATCATTCATCTAAAACACTCATCCATCAAATTTCATCTAAAAAAATCTTTCATTCATCACCTATTCCCAAGAATCCTCAACCAAAAGATAACCAGAACCATCCAAAAGGTATAATCTACTACATCACAACAATCCTCTCAATAAAAAACAATTCGTTTTTCAATCCTTTCTCTCTTCTCTAGACATTATCTTTCACACATATTCATCCAACAAAAGACCAAGAAATCCACAATAATTCAAGATCTCTCATACACAAGAACACCGCCCAAAAAATGAGAAAAAAATATATAAAGAAACTCAAGAGGAATTATAATTGCATTAGTACACATTGTAGAGAAGCTTCATATACATGTCCAAAGCGATGTCTCTGAGTCTCTGCTACACAAAGTCCCTACCTCCACTATATGTCTGTTTGCATTTGTTAGCTTTTTTTGCACCTTTTTCGTGTTGCATCATTTCATTGTTCTTGGATTCGCTATGAGAGGTATGCAATTTTTATTACTTTCTTGTATAGTTATTTTATTTTTGTTATCAATAATTGCATTAGTAACAATAATCATCACGACTGTAACATATAATTATAACTACATCAAAAAGGTAAATGCATAAACAATTTACTCTTTGTATACATATTACAACACTTTTTTAATAAATATTTAGTTTTGAAGCAAAATATGTAATTAATTAGTTTCTCATTATATATCAATTTAAAACATATTAAAAAAACAAAAACAACAAGCATCCATGAGTCAACAAAAAAATGAAATAATATTTAACTCAGATTGTAAGGTATGATGCGGTGTCAGACGTAAGGGCTACACTTCACTTCCTTATGATTTTATTTTTTAAATAAAAAACAAAAATTCAAATTTCTTAACCAAGTTTTAATATGAGATGTGGTATTGGACGTAAGGGTTATGCTTTGCTCATGTCTTTTTTTTAAAAAAAAGAATTTAAACTTTACTATTTTTAATAAATAAAATTAACCCAACCAAATAAACTTTTTATACCTAAACAACTACGTAAGCCTTGATTCCCTTAATATGGATACGTAGGACCGAGGTCATTCTTGTCAGACACAATAATAAAAACAATTTTTTTTCTTCATAATAAATAAATAATTAATCACACAATTAAATAAAATAATAATAACACAATTAATAATCCATGCAATATAATAGGGTACCGTTCAAATGGGTAACTAGGGTGCTAATACATTCCCTAGGGTGTAATCGACTCCCGAACCTGGATATCAAAGTCCAAGGCCCAATGTGATTGGGCCAAAAGATTTTTCTACATTTTTTGACTGAAAAAAAATGTAGTGGCAACTCTAATAAGTTCGTGCAACCGAAAATCGAGGCACGACAATTTCCAATGTACTTTATGTACCAAAGATGAAGCACAATTTGCTTAGTCTTGGTCAATTGTTGGAGAAAGGGTATGAGATGGTCATGAAAGATGGCCTACTAACTGTCTTTGATAAGAAAGCTCAGAAAATCTTGAAGGTTCCCCTATCTTCTAATAGAACATTCAAGGTTCAAATTCAGATTGGTGACCAGAAGTGCCTACAAGCAAACACAGATCAAGTCACTTGGTTGTGGCATCAAAGGTATGACCATCTAAATTTTAGAAGTCTAGAGTCTTTGAGTAAAAATCAATCTGTGTTGGGGTTACCACTAATCACAATGCCTTCAATTTTGTGTGATGAGTGCCAATTGAGCAAGCAGGCCAGAAACTCATTCAGCTCTGATGTTCCTACAAGAGCCACAAAACCATTAGAGACTGTCTTCAGTGATGTGTGTGGTCCTCTTGAAGAAGAGTCAATTGGAGGCAACAGATACTTCCTCACCTTTATTGATGATCATACCAGAAAGATATGGATCTATCTGATTAAGAGAAAGGGTGAAGTGTTTCAAATTTTTCAGAAGTTTAAAGCACAAGTTGAGAAGCAATGTAATATGAAATTGAAGGTGTTAAGGTCAGATGGTGGAGGTGAATATACTTCAGCACAACTCATTGATTTTTTCACCAAAGAAGGGATCATTCATGAGGTGATAGCCCCTTACACACCTCAACACAATGGCACCGCAGAACAAGTAAACAAAACACTTCTCAACATGGCAAGGAGTATGATGAAGACAAAGAAGCTACCCAAGAAATTCTGGGGTGAAGCTGTCTCAACAACATCTTACATCATCAATAGATGTCCATCCAAGAGATTGAACTATAAGACCCTTGAAGAAGCTTGGTCAGGCCAAAAACCAAGTGTAAGCCACTTGAAGATCTTTGGCTCAATTTGCTTTGGACACATTCTTGAAATAAAGAGAGGAAAGCTTGATGATAGAGGCTCAAAACTCATCTTTCTTGGCTATCATAGTACTGGTGCATACAGAGTTTTTGATCCTCTAACTCATAAATTTTGTATCTCTAGAAACTTAAAGTTTTATGAGAGCCAATGTTGGAGTTGGAATGAGGAAGCTAGCACTTCAAGAGCAAAATTTGGCTTACCCCTTGAAGATGCACCTAGATTGCTAATTGATGAAACTATAGACATTTCACACAACTCTGAAAGAGGTGAAGTCCCTGGTGATATCTCACATACTTCACAGAGTCAACCTGCCACTACATCCTCATCACAAAGAATAAGACAACCATCATCAAGATTGAGAGACTATGATGTATTCCCTGACTCTACAATCACAACAGAAGGAGATTTTGTTCATATGGCATTACTAGCTGAAATGGAACCAATCAGTGTAGAGGAAGCCCTTGATCAACCTCACTGGATTAGAGCAATGGAAGAAGAGTTAATGTCCATAGAAAGAAACAAATCATGGACACTAACACATCTTCCAACTAATAAGAAGGCAATTGCAGTTAGGTGGGTGTTCAAGACCAAACTTAATCCTAATGGTCAAGTATCAAAGTATAAGGCCAGATTGGTGGCAAAAGGTTTCATGCAGAAACAAGGACTTGATTATGATCAAGTGTTTGCACCAGTAGCTAGAATTGAGACAGTAAGGTTGGTAATTGCCTTGGCCAATCAGAATTCTTGGCACATCCATCAAATGGATGTGAAATCTGGTTTCTTAAATGGGCCAATTGACAAGGAAGTTTATATGTCTCAGCCACCTGGTTTTATAGCAGAAGGCAAAGAACAAATGGTCTACAAACTACACAAAGCACTCTATGGACTTAAACAAGCTCCAAGAGCCTGGAACAAGAGGATAGATGCTTTTTTGCTACAACTTGGCTTCACTAAATGTACAACTGAGCATGGTGTCTATGTAAAAGGGAACTATGCCACTGACTTGCTGATTTTGTGCCTCTATGTGGATGACCTTCTTATAACAGGTGCAGATTTTGGCAAGATTCTAGCATTCAAAGATCAGATGCAAGCTGAGTTTGAGATGACTGATCTAGGGGAACTCTCCTACTTCCTAGGCATCGAATTCAAGAAAACTGAGGCTGGAACATTAATGCATCAGAGAAAATACACAGCTGATGTGTTGCAGAGGTTTAATATGATGAATTGTAACCATGTATCGACTCCTATTGATACAGGGACAATGCTACGTGAAGTAGGAGCAGATCATGTGGTAGACAAAACTCTGTATAGACAAATGGTGGGATCATTGAGGTACATATGCAATTCAAGGCTTGGTATTGCATTTGGTGTTGGCTGGATAAGTAGATTCATGGAATCTCCCAAGCAAAGTCATCTAATTGCAGTAAAGAAGCTACTTAGATACTTGAAAGGGACCCTGAACTATGGAATCATGTACTCTGCTGAAGTGAAGAACTACAACAAGAACTTATGTGGTTTTTATGATGCTGATTGGTGCGGGGACAAAACAGATAGGAAGAGCACCATAGGCTATCTCTTTCTCCTTGGCACTGCTCCTATAAGTTGGTGTTCCAAGAAGCAAGAGGTAGTAGCCTTGTCATCATGTGAAGCTGAGTATATTGCAGCTAGCATGAGTGCTTGTCAAGCTGCTTGGTTGAGTGCTCTTATGGCAGAATTGAGGTTGGAAACAGAAGAGGTGAAACTGCAGCTAATGGTTGATAATAAGTCTGCTATAAACTTGGCTATGAATCCAGTTGCTCAAGGTAGAAGCAAACACATTGAAACCAGATTTCACTACATTAGAGAGCAAGTGAACAAAGGGAAACTAGAGTTGGAATTCTGCAAATCTGAGAATCAATTGGCTGACATCTTAACCAAGCGATTGAAGAAAGAAAGGTTTGAAGCTTTGAGGAGGAAGATTGGCTTAGAAACAATCAATGCAAACTGAATTAAGGAAGAGTGATGAAAGTGTATAATTCAGTTTTGTTAGTTGAAGCTAACTTACTACTTTTAGTGAGTTAGTTAGTTAAGACTTGCTATAAATAGAAAAGCTCATGCATTGTATTGAATTGAATAATTTCTTCTCTACATATTACTCTTAAGTGAATACATTGCCTACTCTAATTTCTTCTTCCTTAATCATCTTAATTTCTTCTACTTCTTCCTTCCTCTGTTCTGTTTTCACTATTTTCCTTTCTATTGCAATCTGCCTTTTGTAACAAGTTTTGATGAGGACATGACAATGTTGTTTGACTAGTATAAATTCTCATATTTGATACGATGAGGTGAGTGGAAGACTTTCTAATGGTAAAAGCATATCTAACTACGACGTTTTATTCCTCTTACTACTTATTAATATGAAGTGTCTTACCATAGTTTTTTTAAAACACTTCTCTATCAAATACTAGAGAGGATACTAACTCCATCATTACCTCCTTGGATGACAATATGGGTCCAGCCCTGCCTAATCCACATTTGGCTCGCCAAAATATGTGTTGGTCTGACTCGACCTTTATTGCTAAAAGTACTCAAAATGTCAGTTCAACTCATATTTGGCAGGGCTGACAGGCCGGTGGGCTGACCTGTTTCTTTTCTTTCAAAACACACATTTATAATCAACTCAATCACAATTTTAAAAATAAATAATCATCACACCTCATGAATGTATTTTAAAAGGAAAAAACACAAACCAAAGTCCACAATATCATAATAACATATCGTCTTAGTTTAAAAGTTGTAAGTTCTAAAAAATAAGTCAACATAATCTTAAACTTTTAGACTTCTAGTTCACAATAAAACTTTTAACTCATAAGTTTTAAACATTGTGAAGTTCAGGGACTGAATCATGATTAAAGACACTCATAGAACTAAACAACTACTACCCTAAACTTATCCTAAATGTAACCCTAAACTAAGGGGGCTATAAATAGCCCCACTAACCATATCCAATATTCAGCAGCTTTATCCCCTAAACACACATCAAACTATATATAAAAAAAAGAGGACTTTACCAATTTTTTGAAACGCAAAGAAAAGTGATTGCATTAAGCACCTTATCCCTATGTCTTCAGCAGCCCCTAACACAAAAAAAACCTAGGAGTTTCTATCTTAACCAAAATCATATGGCAACCTAAAATCCAAAAACACATAATATGAAAATAGAGCACCCTCTACATACCAAAAACACATTAGCCACTTCCATTTATTCCATACTTCATCTTCTTCATTTACTCTTCATCATTGTCCACGAGTTACATTGTCATTCACCAACTCCTCCTTCTCCACTTCCAACAACTCGGAAGCCGAAGCAGTCGGGTATGGATACTAGGGACAACCCCTATCCCGATGGCCTTCATTGCCAAGACGTGGCGGCTGGCAAGCTTCTTCTGTTTAGGCTCGCTTATGTTGGGAATTCCTTGTGATTGGTGAAATACCAATCCTATGATCTTGAATCTCATGATTCTCACACATATATGAAACAAAATGGTGCAGTGTCATACCTGAATCCATGTTCCTGAATGTGCTCCTTTGATCTACGTTTCTGAAAGAGGTTTTGTGGTATGATGATCTTCCTCAACCAAATCCCTGATTTCTCTTGGGACTTGCGTTCTCACTCTGATGGGGAGAGGAGAAAACTGAATTTGATTTGGTGTGTTTGGGACCATAACCTTCCTTATGTGTTAACTTATAAGATTCTCATTATCTCCTATGGGTTAACCTGATGGGTATCCACTCATTAAGCCCATATTTGTTATCAGCTTTTAGAAATCTAAGGGGTGTCAATAATTAGATCACTTATAAAGTAACCCAGGAAATAAATAGTTGATGTCATTGTATCAAATATATGATGCCCACCTTAATTAGAAATTATAAATTTCTAACAATCTCTCACTTGGGCTTCATATAATCCTGAATAATTATATCACAAATAATTATATCACAGGTTCTTTAGGCATGCATCCGTATGCTATTTACATTTAGACTTCTCCTTAATACAATCAGGTTCATCTCATATATCAACTATGGAACCACCATAACTTTCATCACATTTAAGTGTGGCTCGACCACGATGATCACCATATTAATATACTCAATGACATAGATCAAATATGGATGAGTGACATGAAAATTTCATGCAATGTGATCTCAAACATGTCTATTTCCAACTGGTCCTTCTTTATTCTTTAGTGAGATCAATCCAAAGTCTTTAATTGCAACACAATTGTTACAATGTACAATTTCAAAATGAAACAATAAATCATCAACTTTATTATGCATAAAAACTGTATATAATATTCAAAGCAAAATATAAAACATATAGACTCCCACTAAACTAAGGTACCCTAAGGAACAACACCCATGTTAGCAACATGCTCATGAAAGACTTTAGGTACCAAACTCTTAGTCAGTGGATCAGCTAACATAAAATTTGTCCCTATATGTTCTATGGAAACTTGTCCATTTTGAACACTTTCTTTAACAACAAGAAACTTTATGTCAATGAATTTTGACTTTGTAGAACTCCTATTGTTGTTAGAGTAAAGAACCACGAACTTGTTGTCACAATAAAACCTCAATGGTTTCTCAATACCATCGACCACACGTAAGCCAGTGACAAAATTTCGCAACCATATGCCATGGTCTGATGTT
>NC_032024.1:16348515-16348846 GCF_001865875.1 Lupinus angustifolius
TAACGCATAACACGTTTGACTGCCTTCCAATGATGCATTCCAGGATTACTCAATATCTGCCCAAAACTCCCACAACAAATGCTATGTCTGGATGTGTGCAAAATTGAGCATACATTAGACTTCCTACTGCAGATGCATAAGGAGTCTTTTGCATCTCGTATCTTTCAAGGTCATTGTTGGGGCACTGTTCGAGACTAAACTTGTCTCCCTTAGCTATAGGGGTATCCCCTGGTTTACTGTCTTTTATGCCAAATCTATTCAGGACTTTATCTATATAGCTTTCTTATGATAACCTTAGGATACCTTGAGAGCGATATCTCAGTATCCGAAT
>NC_032024.1:16348946-16377975 GCF_001865875.1 Lupinus angustifolius
CAAAGACAACATTCCTTATGTTCTCTTCCTTCCCAAAATCAACTTCCTCAAGAAATCTTGCATTTCCCGTCTCAAAAAAGTGTCTTGAAGTGGGATCATAAAATTTATAGTTCCGAGAGCGTTCATCATAGCCAACAAAATAACAGCTAATAGTTCTAGAGTCCAGTTTTCTTTCATGCGGTCTATAAGGTCGCGCCTCAGCTGGACAACCCCAAATGTGCAAGTGTTTCAAGCTTGGTCTTTTATTAGTCCAAAGCTCATATATGGTTTTGTTAACTGCTTTACTTGACACCCTATTAAGGATGTAAACTGCGGTCTTTAAAGCTTCCCCCAAAAGAGACTATGACAAGGAAGAATGACTAATCATACTTCTCACCATATCCTTAAGAGTTCGGTTTCGTCGCTCAGCAACACCATTCATGCTAGGTTTGCCTGACATAGTGTATTGCGGAACAATTCCACACTCTCTGAGAAAAAGCGCAAATGGCCCTGGACGTTGTTCTCCTGATCTATCATATCTGCCATAGTATTCACCACCACTGTCAGATTTGACAGCCTTAATTTTCTTTCCAATTTGAAGTTCAACTTCAGCCTTGAAAGACTTGAAAACATCCAAGGATTGGGACTTCTCATATATAAGATATAGGTAGTCGTACCTAGAGTAATCGTTTATGAACGTAATAAAATAATATTGTCCATTTAGTGATACTAATGTGAGTAGTAGCACCAGAATCTACCCACCAAGTATCATTGGGTACAAAAGCCAAATTAATTTCAGAACAAACAAGAGTTAGAAATTTACCTTTCTTTACATGCCATGAGGCATATTTAGGACACTCTTTCTTCACGTGTCCTTGCTTATTACAGAAGTAACAGGTAAATTCATCATTACTCTTCAATTTCTTTTGCTAATAAGACCCTTTTGTAGCATTCTTATTGCTCTTCCTTTTCTTATTTTGAGGGGTCATGGCCAAGTGAGCACTTTCAGTCTTATCTCTCTGCAACCTCTATTCCTCTTGCACACAGTGAGATATAAGCTCATTAAGGGACCATTTGTCCTTCTGAGTGTTATAACTCACTTTGAATTGCCCAAAGTGTGCAAGAAGAGAGATAAAAAACAAGTGCACGAGCATGTCATCACCAAGTTCTAACTTAAGTGACTTCAGTTTTGATGCGAGATTAGACATCTCCATAATGTACTCCCTTATGTTCCCTTTGCCTTTATACTTCATGGAGATGAGTTTAGCCAAAAGGCTACTCGTCTCCGCTTTTTCATTCTTGGTAAAGAATTGTTCTATTTCTTCAAGGAACTTCCTTGCACTTTCACCCTCAGATATAGAGCCCCGAAACATATATGGAATATAGTGTTTTATGATCATCAGACACATTCGGTTAGAGCGTTCCAATTTATCGATTTTAGCCTCATCGAGGTTTTCTGTAGTAGAAATGGGTTTCTCCACACGAAGTGCTAGATCCAAATCCATACAACCGAGAATAATTTCTACGACTTCCTTCCAGACCTTAAAGTTTGTCTCATTCAGCAATGAGATGTTACTCATTTGAGTAGAAATATTTGCAGCATTGGTAAAAGACACTAAATCCACATAACAAAGAATTAATAACATGTTCAAATCTAAACAAACAATTCATGTAATATATACAAAAACCAAGACATGTTCACATGATAGACCCATCATAAGATACGTAGCACAACATCATTTTCTAGTCTTTGGACAGAGAAATTAATTTGTAAGTGGTACTCTCAATATAATGATCAAATATTAACAATTAATTCTGTCAAACAATAGCCTTTTTTGGAGCGACTATTATTCACATGGAAAAAAA
Source organism: Lupinus angustifolius (assembly GCF_001865875.1). Taxonomy (NCBI): domain Eukaryota; kingdom Viridiplantae; phylum Streptophyta; class Magnoliopsida; order Fabales; family Fabaceae; genus Lupinus; species Lupinus angustifolius. The sequence continues at coordinate 16,350,792 of NC_032024.1, forward strand.
CTTTATAATTGTTACATATTTATCATCACGTGTATGTTATTATTTGGCCAAATTGTGTCTTCCTTTGAGTCGAACACAATTTGCATAAATAATCTCATACTCATCTATTAATTTCAATTAATTTCTATAACAAATGTTACTTTGGCAACATATTGCATCAATTAATTCAAAATAATTACCAGACAAAAGAATAAACAATATGGGCCCATTGCAAAAAATTTAATCTTGGAATTAAAACCTTCAAATTTGATATATTTTATGATTATCAAATCTAATCCCACAATATAATTACAAATCGTATATAATTATACATATCTTAAAACATACGTAAATATGTATACAGAGATTCAGTTTGCATAATATAACAGTATATAACACATATATATTACAAAATGATTTAGTAGTACAAACTCAAAATAGAAGTCCACTATAAGAATTCATGTACAATGTAACAAAAGTGCATATCATAGTTTTGAAAACTAGGTTAACTTACCTTAGTTTTTTTTTAATAAAGCAAAAGAAGTAAAAATCAAAAAAAAATTCTTTAAATTATAATACGTATATTGAAATGATTTGACAGAAGTTTTAACTCCTTTTGAAAACAATGATTGGAATATATGAAGTGCGTGAATATCACTGAATGTTGAATGTATGCTTATAACAATATATACATGATTCGAAATAAATTATTGACACATAATGAGATTCAATAATGCATATAATGATCAATTCAGATATTCCCAATTTTCATAACATTACAGCGGAAGCGAACAAAAAATTCCCAAATTAGAATTATGGTTCAAACAAAATTTGGGGGAAAACATCTTAATGGAGAATCATAAAAATTCAGAACCTCAGCTATGATACCACTTGTTGGGAATTCCTTATGATTGGTGAAATACTAATCTTAGGATCTTGAATCTCATGATTCTCACACACATATATGAAACAAAGGGTGCAGTGTCATATCTGAATCCATGTTCCTGAATATGCTCATTTGATCTACGTTTCTGAAAGATGTTTTGTGGTATGATGATCTTCCTCAACCAAATCCCTAATTCCTCTTGGGACTTGCGTTTTCACTCTGATAGGGAGAAGAGAAAACTGAATTTGATTTGGTGTGTTGAGGATCATAACCTTCCTTATGCGTTAACTTATATGGTTCATATTATCCCCTATGGATTAACTTGATAGGTATACATCCATTAAGCCCATATCCGTTATCAGCTTTTAGAAATCTAATGGGTGCCAGTAATTAGATCACTTATAATGTAGCACCGGAAATAAATAGTTGATATCATTGTATCAAATATATGATGCTCACCTTAATTAGAAATTATAAGTTTCTAACAGCTTACGCTAATGGACCCTCAATAATCGGCATTAGCTCCATGCCGGACTGGTTCACCGTCGGTGGTCGTTCCCGCCCACACCTTAGTCTCCAACTTGGCATGTTATGGCAGTAGCTCCACCACGAATCCTTCACCGGTACACAACCCAATTGGTCTTCCAACCGTGGCAACCCCTTGCTCCGCCTGTTCGACCATGACAACTGACTTGTGGCCATAAAGCTTCATGGAAGCCATGGGGAAGCCACACGACAGTGGTATCCCCTTTTCTTTTTTTCTTTCTTTTTATTTTATTTTTGTTTTCTTTTATTATTATTATTATTTGTATATTTATTTATGTTGATTGTTTAGTGTTTTGTATAGACTTATTATCCTTATTGGGTTTTAGGTTTGTGACATTCCTATTTGACACTAGCCATTTTTTATTTTGTATTTGTTATTTGGTGTCAAGATTAGTTGTATCCATATTCTAGTTTAAGACTATTAATACCTTTGTTTGGTGTTTTATTTTCTTTGTAATTTTTTGTAAACTCCTTAAATCATTATAATAGAAAATAACAAAAATATGTATGTTTTTATCAATGATTCTATTTTTACTCGAGCGTAAAAATAAAGTTAAGGTGAGAATTTAAGAGATCGGTGAATGAACTGAACTATATCTTTCTTTCCCTTCGAATAGAAAAATGGTGGGTGGTTGTCATATTGTCTCTTCTTTTTATGGTAATGAGATTGACGGTAGATGGTCAGTGTCATCCTTGTATTCTAAAATTCTTACCCTAATAAAAAATTCACTTTGATAATTTCAAAACAAAGTAATCAACTATTCTTTAATATCATTTCTTGTAAATATTAAAAATTCATCAATAATTAATATATCATATTTATTTGAACCATCAATAAATAAGATACTTTTTTTTTGAAATTATATTTAATGCGTGAATCAAGAGTCACCATCATTTTTATTTTATGGTATAAATATTTGAAATAGTAGATTTTTCATAAAATTAAAACATTTTTTTAGTTCTAAGGTTAGAAAAAGAGTATCAACATTAATATTATTTTATTATCGTATTAGTAGAAAAGTGGTGAGCGACTGCCGTATTGCATCTTCTTTCCCTCTAATATGGATAAGACAATATATACCAAGCCATTATCTTAATACCCTATTTAATTAAAAGCGATAAGTGGTTGTTGTGATGCCTCTTTTTTATTTAAAATGGATAAAGTGATGTAGGGCAAAGTTGTATCTCCCTCATTAACCCTATCAATTGACAATTTGGGTCCTATTTTATTATCATGTTAGTAAGAAAGCAGTGAATGACTGTCGTACTGCCTCTTCTTCTCGCTAATATGGATAAGATGATATAAGTTAAACCCTTGTCTGATTATCCTATTTAATTAAAAGCGGCGAACGACTGTTGTACTACCTCTTTTTCTTTATGAGGGTAAAATGATATGGGATAAAGTTTATCGTCCTCTTTAAATCTATCTACTTACAACCGTCTCACAAATTCTCAAACCACTTTTCATTAACTAAAATCAATCAACACATAAACATTTTCTACCAAAAACTACATAGTCTTGATTTCTCTATTGACCTAGTGATACATAGGAACAAGATAAACTCTTGTCAGACACAAAAATATATTCAGTTCCATGCGATTATTGCGGGTACCGTTTGATAACAGGCAGATAGGTGTTAATACCTTCCCCGATCTGTAACCGACTCCTGAATCCATATATCTAGTTCAAAGGCCAAGTCTTTCCAATATTTTGGCATCGAAAGGGTTTTCTACGTTTTGACCACAAAAACGTGGTGGCGGCTGCAAATCAATCGTGTGACCGGTGTTCGACCGAAAATCGAGGCTCAACAAACATTATATGTCTTGTTGGAAAAAGATGCCTCAACTTTTCTATTACTACCATCATCGTCTTTCAATTCTTCTTCTTCTTCTTCATCTACATTATGTGAATGATTAAATGAATATATGCTCATAAAAATAATTAACTAACAAATAAATGATAATATAATGCTGGCCGGACGGGCCAGCCCGGCCCGACCCTCTGTGACATATCTAAAAACTGAGCTTCCAAACCGGGTTGAATATGAGTTTTTGGGCTAAACTCCCCAACCTACTTAAAATGCCAATCCAGACGGGTTGGCCCGTCAGGCTAAGCCATGTTGCCATCCCCGCTACCTCCTCCAAAGTGAACAATGTGATAAGACCATCGCTACACTATTACTCAACCAAACCAAACATCGTCCAAAGTAGGATGAGAAGATTTAGATTAAAAATGAGATGTAATTACTTTTTTTTTATCTAAGTGGCACCTTTCAACCATATATCCCCCTCCTAAAGAAGACAAAGCATTGCTTCTTATTCATATTTTGTCATAGCTCCATCATTTTGTTTAGTCTGATCACAACCTCCATAAAAGGAGTAATGATGCTATGGTAAGCACCACATAATGACATACAAAAGATAACATGTAATAACACTTTTATTATTTTGTTTATCATAAAATTACATTTTTGTCGGTGAAAATATGAAGAAAAATAACTACTTACCTCTTCATTGATAAAGATGATCCTTGTTCCCATAGAAGACAAACCCAAAGGCCCGACTTTTTTCTAATCTCATAGTGATTCCACTAATAGTAGAATCAACCTCACCAAAAAAACTCTCAAATTCTACTTACACAATTCTACCCAATGAATTGTAGGATTTTCTTTCTGATAAATTTGTTGTTAAATTCTCAAAATTACCCCTAAACTCAAATCATTTAAAATCGTTAAACTCACTCTCAAGTTTAGGAGGCTATATTTATACATCGATTTAATCTCAAAATGTAACATTTTGTGGTTATTTTAGATACTTATATTGAATTGAATGTCTTGCAATATATAATGGCTCCATAAAGCTATTTTTTTATTTTTTATATATTGTTGAATAAAGCAACAAAGTAAAGTAAATGATTAATTAAAAATCATACAAGGCCTAGAATTTTATCAAAATAGAATGTCTAATAATAACATTGGAATAAAAAGCATACAATTCTAGGGTTAGAGACAAAATTGACTTATGATATACTTCATAATTCTATTTTTTTAAGTTGAGATTAGAATATCTAATAATAAATTTGAGTATGTAAATAAGCTAAAATTCTGTTCCAGGATATATGATTAATAACATTTTTTAGATACAATTTATTATATCTGATATTTATAACATATAAATTATACGTTACAAACGATAGGAAAGCGGATTGACAGACACAGCAGTGTCTGTCAACACGTTAGTGTAAATAAGCTAAAATTCCGTTCCAGGATATATGATTAAGAGAATAATGTATCTCCTTATATAAGGAGATAATTTATCTCCTCTAGCCAGTAAAAATGTGACATTTGTGTTATTTTGTTTATTTTTAAAAATACTTTTATAGAAAATGATGAAACATGACACATGTCATGATTTCACTTGGCAGGAGGAGATAACTTATCTCCTTATACAAGGAGATACTCTATACCCTATGATTAATAACATTTTTTAGATACATAAACTCTTATGAATTGAATTTTGCAAGGTTCTATAAGTTTCCTCCAATTGTAGAGTTTCACAACAGTGTTTATATTCATCCACTTCACGGCTATCATGAAATATAATGATTTATATCTAATCACTAATTTAAACTATTAGATTTTTTTAAAATTTATTACTAAGATATTAAGTAAGTTTTTAAAACTTATTATTAGAGTAAGTGAATCTCCCCCTTAATTAAAAATGAAAAGATAAATTTAATATTTTCTATGATTAATGAGAATGAAAGGTTAGGAAGTAATATATATCTTAACATTGTGCTCCCAATAGATTGTATTCATTTTGAATTTTTATGCAGTTCTTTTAAATTTCTCAATTCATTGTTCCACATTTTCAAGGAACAATAACTAAACTTATTGATTTTACTATTTTATTTATAATTTTATTAATTGAAAGGAAAAATTGTTATTAACACCATGGATCTTCAACTATAAATTGTTATTTTTTATAGACAAATATTTTTACGTTAATATTTATAGTGGATAAGATTTGAACCATCAATCTTCTTATTATTTCATTTTTTAATTCCGGTACCTTAACGACATAAATTATTAATTTCAATACCCATAACAAAAATTGTTATTAAGTCAGCAATCACTGCCATCCACCATTATGATTGGAGTTAATTTTTTATACTTTTATATGTCAATTATTATTATTTTTTTATTAAAAAATGTTATTATTTGTAGTTGATAAATTTCTTTTTTATCCCCTTTCTTAAATCTTCCAACTCAACCATATCAATTATTAATTTAAATACCCATAACAAAAAATACTAACTAAAAGCTTCTTTATGACAAATTTAGCTTTTTATTAATGTAAATCATTTTCATCCAATGAATATAATTTTTAATATTATGAAAGATATTCATTCATCATGAAACCTTATTATTAAAGAAACATAATGAAAACATATCAAATAAATACAAAATCAGACTTATGAAATTTGTTATATTTTTCATTGCATTGTTGCAACTTAAAAATTGCACACATATTGAAGAAACCCTACATAACCATTTAACAACAACAAAGGATTTCACAATGATCATGATCACATTCTCTCATGATCATCACCAAATATTTTGTAGTCATAAAAAAATTGAATATAAATTTAGAAATTGAGAGAACTATTAACAATCCCATCCAAAATAGCCAAGCAATTTCCACCAAGCTGATAAATAATTTGAGAATCCTCAGCAAAAGGGTTTTCAACTCCATGACATTTAGCAATAGCATCCTCACAATAAGTTCTATCTGCCATCACTGATGAAAACTTGTAATAAGCATCAACAACATTTTGTTGGTTCAACAATTCTGCAGCTTCTCTAATAGTATCCACAATGTTTCTATATTGTGACTTGCATATTCTAAGTGCAGCTTTTGCTTCATTAGAGGAGTAAGCAAGTGATTGAGCAATGATATTAGAAATCTTCAAGCTTTGATTTAGTGTAGCCTTAATCTCAGTTTCAAGGGCCACTATAGGGTTAAATTCACCTTGCAAATATGGGGCAATGGTCTCAACACAAAGTGCAGGGTTCTCAGTGTTTTTGCAAAACAAAATGATCCTAGGGCTAACCCTAATGATTTGATGTGTAGCTTTGGCTGAATTCTTGAAGATGGTGCTAATACCTATTAGGCTACCCACCCTTGATCCTGAAGGAGTTTGGGCATTGTATGATGGAATGACGCTCCGAGTTGTCGGTACTGCATTGGTGGATAGGAAAAGATAAGCGATCGATACAACAAGGAGAAGGCTATTGGTGAAATCCATATCGTCTCTTCTCTTTTAGAAATTATGTTCTAGAGAGGAGAGACGATGGGAATGTTGGAATTCAAAGTGAGAATAAGATGGGGTTTTATTTTAGAGGATGGAAACATTTTCGTTAGAGTATATACTAAAAATAGGATGCATGTTAATTTCTGAGGTCAAATTCTACTGTGGATTAAGGGTTCTCATTAAAAGTCACCACAAATACATGTTAGTGGGTTTGGTGTTTCTGCAAATTGAAATTCACCACAAATTCATAGGCATCCCATGCAAGGTTAGTAATAACTATAATTAGAAAACTAGAAGCTGACTTGGTAAATTAATGAAAGTATGAAACAATGTTTAAAGCACATTATTAATTAATAACCTTGGTTATTATTAACTAAAAAAATCTACAATGAAACGTTGCTCAAGTAATATAAAGACATCATATCACTATATTCTTAAGTATTGTAAAATGTATTTTTAAGTTTCAAGAACTTATTTATAAAATTTTATATTAGTTTTGACCTTATAAAAAATAGTAAATTATAACATCTTTTTCTAAAAAAAGTAGTATAAAAGTTCCATTCAAAATTTAAAAATGTATAAATGAAAATTCTATTCTAATCATATTTTAAAATGTGTCCACTCATTACGGATGATAACATATGAGGTTTAAATCTGTATCTTTTGACCTACGAGTAGTTAGGATCGGAGATTTTGAAACTCGCTATTGAATATATCTGAGTAATAATGAGTACCTAGATCTGCATTTCCTAAATCCACACACACATATATATCCAAAAGGTTAAAGGTCGATTCCTATGATCGACACTTGTTATGAGAGGCAGCCGCGAACCCCGAAAAGGATTAGTTCCTTACCATAAGGTAAAGATATATCATTAATAGTACAAAATAATGAAATATATTTATATATAATAACATAACTAAATATATTTTCGTCATAATTCTCATGTTATGTCGTTAAATAATGATATTATGTTGTTAATTCATAACTCTAACATAATATTATGTTGAATAAATATTTCCTATAAATTAAACTTAAACCATAATGTTGAAGTAGTGACCTTTTTTATGTTTGATTAAAACAAATTGAGTTCAATCAACAATTTAAATTATGTTTTCATAATTTTTATTATTTTTCCTCTTTTGATTGTCTAAAATAATATATATAATTATATGAAACAGACAAACAATTGCATAACTTACTCGAAATTATTTTTAATATTTTCTGAATTTCTAGTTATTGCGGATTTGCTGAATACCTAAAGACATGTGTAACATATCCAACAAGCATCCATACGAGTTTAGGGCAAGTACGACCCAAAATTGAATGAACAAGACGAGTCCCATCCACAACCATCGTCACCCTACCATCCACCATTCCTCAGCCAATCCAGGGCCACCTACTCTAATTTGGGCACCCTTATCTTGTTGGTGTTAAAATATGTTTCAAAAAATACAACACTAATAAAAAAGGGAGAAAAACTTCCATAGAGACTCCTCATGAGTCAATTGCGAGTTAAGTTTCATATCACAAGTATTTTCATGTCCTTCAATTTTTTCCTTTTCCTCTTATCATCCAAAAATCAACTCAAAATCAAAACCCTAAAACAAAGTAAAAATGTTTCCATCAACCAACTGTCGCACCACGATTTTTTGTTACACGACTTTATTATAGTCGCCAGTACATTTTTTCAGTCAAAAATGTAGAAAAATCTTTTGGCCCAATCACATTGGGCCTTGAACTTTGATATCCAAGTTTGGGAGTCGATTACACACTAGGGAAGGTATTAGCACCCCAGTTTCCCGTTTGAACGGTACTCTACTATAATGCATGAATTATTAATTGTGTTATAATTATATTTTTAGCAACAAAACAAATTTATTTTATTATTATGTCTGACAAAAGTGAACTTAGTCCTATGTATCCCTTTTTGGGAATCAAGACTACGTAGTTCTTTAGGTAGAAAAAGTTTGTTTCTTGTGTTGATTTTATTTCTTAAAAGAAGTAACGTTTAAATTATTATTTTTTAAAATAAGAGAAGCATAGCCCTTACGTTCGATACCGCATCTCATATTAAAACTTAGTTAAGAAATTCCATTTTTTTTGTTTTTTTATTTAAAAACCGTTTTTTAATATGAGCGAAGCATAGCCCCTACGTCCGATACCGCATCTCATATCTTAAAATTGTGGTAATGTGATTTCATTTTTTATTGACTCGGATCTTTGTTTTATATATATTTTGAATAAGTTTTCAATTGATGTATGGTAAGAAACTAATTAATTACCTATTTTGCTTCAAAATCAAATATTTATTAAAAAGAATGTTGTAGTGTTTATGTAAAGAGTGTATTGTTTATACATTTATTTTTTTGATGTAGTTATAGTTATAAGTTATAATCATGATAATTATTATTACTAATATAATTATTGAAAACAAAAATAAAACTACTATAAAAGAAAGTAATGAAAATGACATGCATCTCATGTTGATTCCAACAATGGAATATTGCAACTCTGAGGAAAAGTAATGCAAAAAAGGTTAACCAACACCGAGCCGCCATGTAGGAAGTTTGTATGCAAAAACAAACTCAAAGACATGACTTTGACATGTAACTGAAGCTTCTTTTACATCTAATGTAATTATAATTTCTCCTGGGTTTCTTTGTGTTTTTTTTCTTCTCATTTTTGCGTGCGGAAGATCTTGGATTATTGTTTTTTGCTTGAAGATGATTGTTTTTTGATGATTGTGCGTTGAAGATGATGTTTAGGAAATAAAATGATTGGTGAATGTATTTTTTATTGAGAGAATGATTGAAGATTATTGGGAATAGATGATGGATGAAAGATTTCTTTTGGATGAAATTCTTATGTTTTTGTGGTTGAGTAAAAGATGAATGAGAAATTGATGGGTGGTTGTGTGCGTGAGATTTTGAGATCGTTATGGATGATATGAATTCATTGTGTATGATAGATTTTTGGGATTGTGAATGGAGGATTTTGGGAAATTGATGATGAGTGAAGGATTTTTTAGAATGGATGAATGATGAAAGAATTTTTTGAGAATGAATGATTTTTGAAAGGATTGTGATTTGTTAGGAAAGAAAAAAATGGTATGGGCATTTTTGAATTTTTTCTCAAATGTGTATCCTCTCTTTTTTTGGTAAATGGGGCATTCTATTTATAGGCTATGTATTTTAGCACATGACCAAATCAAATGCAATCTACTAATTAATTCAAAGGAAAGAATAAATGGAAACATGATTTTTAGTTTAAAAGAATTTCAAGATTTGATTTCATCATTATGGCACAATAATTAAAAATTCGAAATTTAAAATAATCAATAATTAAAAATTCGAATTTACAATATTTTGGTTTTGAGATTCTTAAAATATCATTTTTATTAGAAAATGCCCAAAGAATTTTTCTTAAAAAGTCTAAAATTATTTTAATCCTCATGAGTATAGAAATACTATTTTTGACTCCAAAATACTTACTCAAAAAATTTTGATTTAGGTTCAACCAACAAAATAACTTTTAAAAGCATTATTTTATTTTTGTAGAGTCATAAAAAAAATATTTGTCCTTCTTATTTTGATCATTTAAACGAAATTTATGGTATTTCTTATGATGAAAATTTTCTAGAATTAATTCTAGCTAACAAGTTACCATTAAGTCACTTAAAAGCCGTTTTTTATTTTTATTTTAATAAAATGCATTGAATATAGGCTATTATGGAGTTTTTGATCATCAACTAATATTCCTTTCAATGTTCTCCTTTTATTTGTGGAAATAAATTATTGGGATAGAATTGAAATAAAACTCATTAAATGCTAATGAATTCAATTAAAACCTTTTTGAAATTCAACTTGAGATTCAATTTTATGCGTTGGACCATTAAACCCCTTAAACATTAAAAATATTTTTTTGTTATAATATTTTTGAAAATGTATTTTGGGCCGAATAAAATTGAGTATTCACACCTACAAATTATAATGGACCATTTTCTCTACCCCGGGCACCCACCCACCCAAATCTAAAGACCCATCATCACCACCTCTTTTCTCTAACTAGTAATAATCACTACCCCAAAACCACATGCTTCAAACTTCAAACCCATCCCTTCAACATTCTCATTCACACAACTTCCACTTTTTTAAACCCTCACCCCTTCAATTCATTCACACACTTAGGGTTTTTTTAAACCTCTTTTCTCTTTCTATCTATTTCTAACAAAAAACAAAACCAAACATGTCGAAGAGAAAATTCGGATTCGAAGGTTTCGGCATTAACCGTCAATCAACCTTCGATTTCGAACGATCTCAACCGCCTCAACGACTCTACGTCCCTCCCTCTTCCCGCCATGGGGCCCACGACAATTACGAAGACACCGACCTCGACAACATCGATTACGACGACAACGACGGCGGCGATGGTGGTGTTAGTGGTGGTGGTGGTGGTGGTGGTGATGGTGAAATTGATCCTTTGGATGCGTTTATGGAAGGGATTCATGAGGAGATGAAGGTGGCGCCGCGGCCGAAAGAGATAGAAAAGGTTGAAGATAGGTTTAATGATGAGGAGGATCCGATGGAGAGTTTTCTGAAGGCGAAGAAGGATTTAGGTTTGACGCTTGCATCGGATGCGTTGCATGCAGGGTATGATTCTGATGAAGAGGTTTATGCTGCTGCTAAAGCTGTTGATGCGGGTTTGGTTGAATATGATTCTGATGATAATCCTATTGTTATTGATAAGAAGAAAATTGAGCCTATACCTGCTCTTGATCATAGTTCTATTGATTATGAGCCTTTTAATAAAGATTTTTATGAGGAGTCACCTTCGATTTTAGGTAATTTATCTTTTAAGTGACCCTTGTTTTTGTCTATGAAATTGTATATATTCTGAAATGAGCTAAGAATCTTATAGAATAGGCTAAATTGGGTTTATAGAGGGTGAGACTCGGCTTAACGTTAAGGTTTCTCTGCTTAGTGACCATGAGTTCACGGGTTCAAATTCCATAAACAGCTTCTTTGCAGGGTAAGGCTACTACATACATCTAGTACCTTCCGACCCTAGGTGGGAGGGCTGCCCTTTTTTAGGTCATAAGCTGTTATCGTAAGTGCTTATGCCCCAATAAGCTCTTCCGAACACCCCCTAGCCCCTTAGGGTCTGTTTGCGAGTTGGGTTTTGGAGGGGAAAGAGGGAAAGATAAGGCTTTTGAGAGTCATAAAATACACTCTGAGATGGTTCTGAAGCCTTCTTTTTCTATTCCTTTATTTCATTTCCCTCCAAAATCCAACTCGCTAACGAACCCTTTGGAAAATTGTAGTACCAGCTCTTGAAATTGTAAGCATTGGTTATATCAGTCACTTATGTCAACTGTTGTTTCGTCAAACTGGTCTTCAACATATTATAGTTTTAGGGATTATTATGTTAATTTCTGGACTAATACCACTAGTAGTTAAAACTGTTGATTTACTAATTCAAGTGTGTAACACTGTAACATATTAACTTGAACTTCTATTGATTATATTTAAATTATAGATTTATGTTATTGGTTGTTTTCCCCATGAATGCGGTGTGGTTAGTGATCCGGGGATCATTTTATAATTCTTATGCTATCATGTATTAATGATTAACAAACATCTTGGAAATGCAAGGGTGAGCCTTGAAGTTTCACATTGGCAAAAATGAATTGAGTGAAGAAGAGTATGTACTATATAAGTTAGAAAATCCATATGATACTTATAGATGTGGTGTCAGTGTTAGATCCACTATTGTGGTTCTCCACTCAGCCCTTTGATGATTTGAAGGAGACCTCCCTGACTTTTTTGGCTCTTCTTATGGCACAACAAAACAAACTCTATCTGCAGAATTTTGAGTACCTAAAGTTGTGTATTAACTAAAGATTGTCTGTATTTTTTCTCCTGACTTCAGGCATGACTGAGCAAGATGTAAATGAATACAGGAAGAGTTTGGCTATTCGTGTATCGGGTTTTGTTGTTCCTAAGCCACTAAAAACATTTGATGACTGTGGATTCTCTACACAGATTATGAGTGCTATTAGAAAGCAAGGATATGAGAAGCCCACATCTATACAGTGCCAAGCTTTACCAGTTGTGCTTTCTGGTAGAGATATTATCGGTATAGCAAAAACTGGTTCTGGTAAAACTGCTGCTTTTGTGCTTCCTATGATTGTGCATATTATGGATCAGCCTGAACTTCAGAAGGAGGAGGGTCCTATAGGAGTGATTTGTGCACCTACTAGAGAATTGGCACATCAGATATTTCTGGAGGCCAAGAAATTTGCAAAATCATACGGTATACGCGTATCTGCTGTCTATGGTGGAATGTCAAAACTTGAACAGATCAAAGAACTCAAGGCGGGCTGTGAGATAGTTGTTGCAACCCCCGGAAGATTGATAGACATGCTAAAGTTGAAGGCATTCACAATGACAAGAGCAACTTACCTGGTGCTCGATGAGGCTGATCGGATGTTCGATCTTGGATTTGAGCCACAAATAAGGTCCATTGTTGGTCAGATTAGGCCAGATCGCCAAACTTCACTTTTTTCTGCTACAATGCCTCGCAAAGTGGAAAAGTTGGCCAGGGAAATCCTTACGGATCCTATTAGAGTAACAGTTGGGGAGGTGGGAATGGCAAATGAAGATATTACTCAAGTTGTTCATGTAATTCCTTCCGATTCTGAAAAATTGCCATGGCTTTTGGAGAAGCTCCCTGAAATGATTGATCAAGGTGATACCTTAGTATTTGCTTCCAAGAAGGCCACTGTGGATGAAATTGAATCACAATTGGCCCTGAGAGGTTTTAAAGTTGCTGCCCTGCATGGTGATAAAGATCAAGCTTCTCGTATGGATATTTTACAGAAGTTTAAATCTGGCACATACCATGTGCTTATTGCAACTGATGTTGCTGCTCGTGGTCTTGACATCAAGTCAATTAAGTCAGTGGTAAACTTTGATATCGCAAAAGATATGGACATGCATGTCCATCGCATTGGACGAACAGGCCGTGCTGGTGACAAGGATGGGGTTGCATACACACTTATAACTCAGAAAGAAGCACGGTTTGCTGGTGAATTGGTTAATAGCTTAATTGCTGCTGGTCAGAATGTTTCTGTGGAGTTGATGGATCTTGCTATGAAGGTAATTGCCCTTTATGATATTCTTTTTTCATTGACATATTTATTGACATTTATGCAACCGATTTCATGCTTGTAAACTCTCCTATCCATATATTTGTTGTTGGTTCATCTGATTGGAGGTTTTGAATATTTCCTGTTCAACTCTGTATGATATTCTTTTAGAGTTTGTTGGTTCATTGTAAGTGTTAAAATAATAAGTTTAAAATGCAAGGAATCCCCTCCAACTACAGGTCAAGTTTATATAACCCCGTGCTGACAAACTCACCAATAATGAGTCCCAGAACCTTCTAAAATATGCATATTGACCCTGTGTCCTACCCTCTTAAGAGTTGTTTGGATGAGAATAAAATAGACATTTTGTTACAAATTCTCCTTTTCCACCCAGTCCTTGCTGGGGTTTTTGACCATGTCATCTTTTCTTCCTTTATTTTTGGGGAGAAGAATAGATTAGTTCTGAATCTGATTGTCATTTAACTTAATGCGACTGTAAGGTTGGGTCACTAATAGTAAATCATGTCAATTTTATTGGTATTGATAATTTAGCGAGGGGGTGGAAAACAAAATATTTTCATGACAATATGATTCATAATGGGAGTCGCCAAATCCTGTGACTTCTGTATGAAACATTTAAACTTGCCTTTTAAATATTTTATTATGATGCTAAAAGGTTCAGATCCCATTTTATGTGTTGAAATTACGTAATGACATTTGTCGTGTAATTTGATAGGATGGGAGATTCAGGTCAAAACGTGATGCAGGAAAAGGAGGTATAAATGTGGCTTGCATTATTATACCTTTGTTGCAATAAATAATAAATACCTTGATATTGGCAAATACATAGTCGAGAAGCTCTCTCTTAACATGTCACGTGTTGTGCAGGAGGGAAGAAAGGCCGAGGGAGAGGTGGTGGCCGCGGTGGTGGTGGACGAGGTGTGCGTGGAGTGGATTTTGGCTTGGGTATTGGATATAATGCAGAGTCAAACAACATTCCATCATCTAACACAGTTCCAAGTCGATCTACCGCCATAAATTCTCTACGGTCAGGAGTTATGTCACAATTTAGGAGTAACTTCGTTGCTGCTTCATCAAACGCCCCAAGTCAAGGATTCACTAATAATGCAAGCATTCCTGCCAAGAGACCAGCACTTGCAGGCTTCGTATCGGGTGGATCAATCGGAGGGGATATAAATACACCACATCAGAATACTTCTTCATTCAGTCCTGCTACACCCACAGTAAATTCCACTAGTCAAAATTCTAGTCAGAAGAGCACAAACAGGTTACTTCTCTAAGCTGAAATTGCCTCATATGTATATTGAAATGGGTAAATAATTTATTTGATAATGAAGTTATTGTGATTCTTTTGCTGCAGTTCCAAGCCTAGAGAAAGGAGAAGGCCTTCAGGTTGGGATAGATAGTAAGTCACATTGAATGGAACCATTTTCTAATGTATGAATACTACTATATGTTACTGTATTCTAAGTCAAGTTTTGATTTCATTTTGTTTGTATTGTTAGTGTTAAATTCTTAATGCTAGTTTCAAATGGTTTTTTTTTTGCTTAAAAGTTATGGTTTTAGTCTTTAATTTGCACCATGAAAGAACACAATGAACTGGCCTCCTAAGAAGTGTGGTCAATTACTTCAATCAGTGGTATTTGGCCCTGTAAAAATAAACGTCTACATTTTTTTAAATAATGATTTTAGTGTAGTGTAGATGTGATGAAAGTTTGATTGTTGTTGTTAAATAATGATTCTGCATTGTTTATTTTAAATGGGAATTTATATAGTATTGAAGGAAGTTTAGACTATTTAATTTAAATAAGCTCTAAGTAATAATTGCTTGACAACATGTCTTAAATAATCTTTTCAGAAAAAATATACTGTAGAGCTTTTCTGAATATATTTAAGAGTGTAGTATATATGTACTGTCAAGGTAAAGATTTATACCGTTGGTATATAATCTATCATTCATTTATATTACTTTTCCCCTTTCAGAAGTTATAATAATATGATTAAAGATGAATGATGGATGATACGTGTATGAAACATATACATTTTTTCTATATATTTAAATCTGCAAATATGAATTTTATTATTGGATTGTCATTTTCATCTAGTTAGTTTGTTAGCTTATTTTTAGAGGTGAAGATCTTCTGAGAGTACTCGAGAGGACATAAAAGAAAAAAAGAAATAATATTTTTGATGTTTTTATCCTTTAGAGTAAATGTAATGATATTTTTATTCTTACAAGAGAGTGTAGAAGTAACAACTCTTATCTAGGTATTTTTGGAGTGAAGTCCTTCTCTTTTTTCAGCTGTGATGCTGTTAAGGAATCTCTAAAATCACAATATTATGCTGTATAGTGAATTTAAACACTGCTCAAAATCTAACCCCATGCAACTTATCCTATAACTATCAAACATTTTCTTATGAATAATATTTTACCCCTCTAACACTAAAATAAGGTCTTTTGAATTTTGGATAGCCGGTCTTATAAAGTGTGTCATTCCATGTATGACTTGTTGTGATTGGTCGAAAGAATATATTTAAGTTAAAGTGTAATAATTAAATGTTTTTATAATCAATTACATTAAATGACATATTTTGTCAGACAGAACATACCTTCATAAACAAAATGTTCACAATTATTAACAACCGATCATACTCCATATTATTCAGATACATGGGCCAAATTATTTAACATGAGTGTTCCATATGTTCTGGTCTAAATCACACTTTGCATAGTTTCCCATTTTTTATACACATTACTAATAATCTTTTCTTAACCACCCATTATTGATATTTCAGGAGGTTAAGTTAAAATCTGTATTGGAAAATTTGAAGTCCATCCTTCATTATCAATAAAAGAGAGATTCAATAATTGATTAATCTCTGAATCACTTAATTTATTAATCCAAGGTACACGACCTGTCATATTTGATCCTGCTCCTCTGCATCCCACTTCTACAAATGTGATGTTTTGCCTGCAATATTTATGTTCATTTTATACATTAATGTAATAAAATGATAATGAAAATAAGAGTGAAATATTTATGCAATATCAATCTAAGGATTTATACATAATCATTATATTATTCATTTGCATGACTTTTATTTAAGAGTCGATAACAATTAAATATCAATAATGGATGATGCAGTGATAATATAAAAAACTTGTAGTATATACCTCTTTTTTCTCTAAAAATAAGAAGTATAGTTTCATTCACTGACTTATTTTTTTGGCTGATTGTGAAAAACGTTTATTTTATTTTTGTTCTACTAAACATATATATTTATTTGTAATTGTCTCCCTTCTTAACAAAGATTGTCTTCTGAACAATAAGATTTAGAATACCCATGTATTATATTTTTTTTCTTCTGAAATATATCATCTACAAAACTAACAAACAAATAAATTATAAATTAAGAGTGTAATATTTATATATAGGGTAAAAGTTTATACATATATATACATATCAGTATATGATTTACCATTTATTTGTATTACATATATTTAAAAATCAAGGAATATTAAATATGAATGACGAGTGATGTATTGAGTATGTAAAAAAAATTTACATTATGTGTCAATACATCTTTTTTCTCATAAATCAACTTGAAAATAAAATAATTCATAAAACTAATTTGAATTTTTTATTATATAAAACTAACTTGAAAATGAAAGACGACTTAATAAAAAATAAAACAAACCCAAAATGTGATCTAACACTTTGAAGTTTGAACAATGATAATAAAAACAAACAACACGTTGATCTAGTAGTGTAAGACTGTATTAGATTCTCAAATAAATCAAAAGTTCAATTATTCAATTTCTAGAAACAATAATGTGCAACCATATATTCATGACGTATTAGTTTCTTAGCATGTCATTACGTGAAGGATAGATATCATTGGTTATAATAAAAAATGAAATAATAAAAAAAATAATTAATAAGAGATTTAATATGGAATAAATAAAACTTACTCATAGCCTACAAATTCTTGAACTTCATTCCAACCCTCTGGTCTAATCATATCAGCTAAGTATGAATCTGATATAATAACTCTTGGATTTCCTAATTCCAATGCTCTTCCAAGATTAGCCTTAATTCCTTGTGATCCATCTATTGTACAATTTTTGAACACAAATGCACTTGGATCTTCTATTGAACTCCTTTCATTTGCTGTAATTACTCCATCACGTGGTTCAGCTAACCCATTTGAAAAAAATATTTTACAATCCTACATATTCGCCATCAAATTATTATTTAATTATACATATCATAAAACAATTATAGCTTCATAGAAATCAATTTCATATCTATGTTAGGATAAAGTTTTTATATTATTGGTATACCATCAACTATGAAATTCATCATGTGTATTACATTTAATTAAGGGTTTGTGTTAATTCATGTTCATGTGTCATGAAAAATATTTAATAATTAATTTTTTAATTTAAATATATTTATTTAACTAATTACGACCTATCATACATAAAGTAATACAAAATAAAGAAGAGGAATATGATAATGCTTTTCAACTTCTTCTCTCCTTATTCTCTTAATCCTCTCTTTTTTATGATACCAAATAGAGCATTTAGAATAGTATGAAGGAAAATGTGTATTTAATAATGTGAATAAAATATCTTCTCATATAATAATATAATTTATCTTCTTAAATTCACTCACTGTTTGACATGTATTACATTTTTTTATATTATATTTTAAAATTAAAACTTTTTGAGAGAAGGGAAATAAGACATGTGTCAAACACCAAATGAATTTAAGGAGATAAGTTATCATCTGGTGTAAAAAGATATTTTGTTCTCTTTAATAATTGTTAAATCTTCATTTTTGGGAGCATATCCATAAAGTGTGTCATTTCATTTGCCATTATGATTTATTGAAAAAATATATTTAAGTTAAAAATTTAATAATTAAGTATTTTTCCGACCAATCATAAACAATGAGCTACATTTCTTGGGAAAGAAAATATATACCTTTCATTTTCATATCTAAAACTTAACTCTCAACTAGACCATCAATACATGAATATAAACTCATATAACGTTGTTACACAAATATTAAAACGTTATAAAAGTTAATTAGAAAGAAATGAAGTTAATTACCTGAAAGATTGATTGACCCTTTCCAAAAATGAAATCAGTGTGACCATAAATGTAGCAATTGTAATAATAATGGCGTCCAAAAGAATCAAAAAGGGTATCTTGTACTCCAACAAAACCACAATCAATTAAAGCACATTTATCAGCATGGACTCGAGTTGCAACTGCTGGAGTTACATTTTTCTTTTCATCTACTATGTTGTGGTTATTCTGATAACAAATATTAGTGTAACAAAATTTAGATTCATATTTCATATAAATAATGTACAAAGACAAATTTGACATCAAACATAAATAATTGTTCTGATTTTATATTTACTAGTGTGTTCGTGCCTACCAACGAATATTGTGTGATACTACATATTCAATTTTTATATATTTCATCTTTTTGAATTAAAATGTATTTTTGTGTTCGGTGTACTTTATATTATATTTTTTTTGTGTTTACGATAATGTTTAATTTAATGTGAGATATGTGGTTAATTAATGTATTGGTGGTAGTTACTTAGGATTATATAGTTTTTTTTGTAAAAATTAAATAATGTTAAGGGCAATAAAGGAAATGAAAATTACACCATGAGGGAAGTTATTTCAAGTTTTGGCTTTATATATAATATAGATATATATGTTATAATATTTTACTCAATATTTATTTTAAAATCCGATTTGTTTTTATTATTATTTCAAATTCAATTTTTATGAAATGGTAAAAGCAAAAGAATGTACTGTTTATGCAATGTAAAGATTTATTCATAATTGATGCATCATCCATAATTCATTTACATTTCTTATATTTAGAAGTCAATGATTATTAAATACATGGTGGATGATGTAACGACAATGTAAAAAATCTTACACTGTCAGTGCATATATCTTTTTCTCACAACAAAAGGATGTATTATCTATACATTGTTTGTGTAAAGATTTAGTCGGTGCATCATTTATCATTAATTTGTATTACTTATATTTATTCAATTAATGGTGATTAAATATGAATAGTGTAGATGATTTGATAACAATATAAAAAACTGTTACATTATAAGTAAACACATATTTTATTAAAGCAACAAAGTGTATTATCTATATATTGTGTATATATAGATTTATACATAATTGATGTATCATCTACATGTATTATTTAGATTTAAAATTCAATAATAATCATGAGAAACTTTTATTTATTAGCAGAAAGATGTTGTGTGGACTTACTTTTATTTATTAATTTTATTTCCTGAGAAATTACTAGATCCTATTTGTGCGTTTCTACAACTTGAACATAGATGATAGTCATCATCCCTAAATAATTAATGTGTTGTTTTCTAGTTTGTTTTGCACTTTCTAAAAGTGTTATTTCATATCTTCTTTCATATATGTTGAGTCTCATTTAATATACAGTGAAACTCGAACTAGACATTAAATTAGAAGATTTCTCGTATTATGTTTAATTAGTTTAAATGGTTAAATTGTTCGGTTGTATCGAATAATTTTATATATAATTAATAATTATTTACAAACATATAATTATATATAAATACAAAATTTTATATAATTAATAATTATGTATAATTATATTGAAATAACATATATCTGTTTTTGGCAGAAGTAAAATAAAACAAAAGAGAAGTGTTCCTTTTTTCTAAAGTTTAAGTAAACCTTCTTCTTCATTTTTCGCTTTATCCTGACTTAATCGGGTTTAGCACGGTCGGATTGAAATTTCTTCGGTTTAAAGCGGTCTAATCCTTCGTTCGGTTAAGACTACAAACTAAAACCATTTTTAAGTCTGGTTAGCAATCAAATTAGTCGGACCGGCCGGTCCAACACTAATTAATTATTTCTTTAAAACATACTAATTTGTTTCCAATATTTTACTTTAAAAGCACATCGCAACAATATAGGTATATATATAAATCATTTGTTAAGAATTAATATATATAATAAATGTTATATTTTTAGTAACCTGGAAAGTAATGCCTTTAACAAGAGTATAATTTGCTTGTAAGTCGAAAGTAGAAGTATGATGTGCAGTGCCACTATCACCCCATTGAACACTTGTTTCTTCCTTTCCAGACCCTTCCAGAAAAATGCAAGGTTTCGTACCTGGAAGCAATATTTTCTCTCTGCAAAATTGCATGCACAAATTATAGCTAAGATAATAACGATACAAATAATAGTAGAGATCGGTGAATCTTCTTCTACCTTTCAAAAATATGTGTATCAGATAATGTTTTTTCTTGTTAATTAAACTCTTCAAAAACAAAGCAGAATAAACTGTGATGATGACAATGATAATAGTGAAGATAATAATGACAAAAATAATAATATGGATGATGATAATATTTTTTCGACTCTTTCCAAAAGTTGAGTATCTACTATGATGTAAAGCTATATAAGTGTCTTAGTGATCGAAATTTCAAATTATACTTGTATAATAATAGGGATGAGGTGAACATTTTCTCAACCCTTCCGAAAAGTCGAGTATTTATCCTCTTCAGACCTCCATTAAGTATGAGCCTCATGCATTTTCATGCATTTGACCGTCTTTTTTATATCACCTAGTGAGATAAAGACTTAGTTGTTTTTTTATATAATAAAAATATTGAACTTAACAATAAAACTATTACATACTTGTAAACACCAGAATCAACAGTGATGTGAATCCAATTAGAGTTTCCTTCTGGAATGGAATCAATGGCACTTTGAATTGTTTGGAAGTTTGCATTTCCTCCTTGACTAACAGAAATTGTAGTTATTGGATCGTTTTTGTTACATTGTTGGGGTTCACAAAAACTAAAAACAAGGACCTGAAAAGTGAAAATGAAGGAAAATAATTTTGAAAATTGCATTTTTTTGTTTTTGTTTTTCTATATGCAAATGATAGTGAGATGGTTTGAACACAACATGGAGCTTTTAAATGTGAAAGACATTTTTTTTGGTATATTGGAAAATAAATAAAAATGGTACTTGTTTGGTATATTGGGAAATTAAGAAGGAAGGTTATTTCCATGCATTCTTTTTCTGATCCAATTGTTTCCTACAAATAATGTGAAACTCAATGTTTTAAATTACATTATGTAATGGTTTCGTTTCAGGTTACTTTGTATTTACTGTTATTGTGTGAAAATTTATGAGAGGAAATGCAACCGATGCTGTTGTTATTGATATCGGGACATTGTTGCGTCCCAAAATCACAATATTATGATCACAATTATGATGATATAGTGAAATTTAAAGCATTTGATAAATTGCCGAGATACATTTACATAAATAAAATATACCCAAAACAATTGAGGATTGCATAAAATTTGATACGTATCAAGGTTTTAATGAAATTAGTATAATTTAGGTTTTTAATGTCGGAAACATATTATACAAAATTAATTAGCACTGTAAAAAACATAAAAAGATTATTTTTCATATCTCTGAATTAATGAATTCTCTAAGAAGGCTTATAAATAATAGTTGTCATTATCTACTTCTGGGTTAGTTTAATAATATAAGACTCCTAGAAGTAATACTTTTCTTTTAGGTTGAGAGGAACTATTGATAGCAGAATTTTTTTCACACATTGTAAAAGATGTAAATGTTGCGAATGTAATATATATGATTGTTAGTATAAATATATTTATATATAATGAAGCGACTCTAGGAGGATTGCTTTCAACTTAATTATATCTCAACCATTCCTTCAACAACTAGAACTTATTAAATATGAAGCGACTCTAGGAGGTCGATAAAGCATTCCTTTAGTACATATTGTACATATTGTTAGTGAAGAAAGTCTTATATGTAAAAATATAATATTCATTTACTGTGAGTATAAAAATTTATACACAGGTAATATATTATTCACTATTTATTTGAATTATTTTTATAAAGAATTAATTATAATTAAATATGAATAATAGATAATGTAATAATAATTTAAGAATCGGTATATATATATATATATACTAGAGAAAATTTGTCATATAATGAAATTAAAAAATCATGGGTAATAAACAAAAATCTGGTAGTGTAGCCCTACACTTTTATTTCTATAGGTATTTTATTTCTATAGGTATAAGCCTTAGGTTAGGCTATATCTACCTTTATCTCCTAATGGTATAAGGTTCAATAAATAACATATTTAACCATATTACTTTCATTTCATTAATTTGTAATGATTTTTTTAAATATATAATACTGAATGCAAATAATAATAATAATAATAATAATAATAATAATAATAATAAAATTTCAGTGTAACATAATATAGTTAGATGAGTTATATATAATTCAACAATTATTATAAATCTAAATACAACTTAAAATATAAAAAAACTAGATTTGTATTACATCCAAAGACATTTCAAACACATTTGCCACATCATTGTGTGTTTAAAATTATCTTCACGAGTATCATCTGAATTTGGAGAACACAAAGACCAGGTTACTTGAAGAATCTTTAGACTAATAAAAGCAAAAAAATACAAATAAATATATATGTATAAAACAAGTTAATATGCCTTTCTCTTTTGTCCAGCAAGTATTCTCTTAAAAGCAAGGAAAATACAAGTTAATAGTATAGATCAAAACAAGTTAATAGACCTCTTCTTTTGGCATGCAAATACTCTTAAAAACAAAAAAATACAAGTTAATATTTACACAAAAAAACACATCTATACTTCTATATCTATATTTCTATATTTTATTAATAAAGTCAAAACAAGTTCTAACCACTATGCATGGTAAAAAATTTATATTCTATCTTTATCATTTTTAACTTCTCTCCTTAATGACTCATGAAAACTTCCACATAATGCTTTCATTTTTTCATGAATACCACATCATTAATCTTTCACATTTTCTCTCATATTTATCTTATCTTTTTCTAAACCCCGAAGAATAACACATAAAAAATATCTAACAATCCTATAATGATTTTTATCTTCTTAAACCTACATTTTTTATTCAGTTTATATATTACACTTCTTATAGTTATACACTCTATCAGACAAAGTAAAAATGTGAATCGACATGTAGCGATCAACATATATCGATCAACATACTAGTATATATAAAAGAAAAAGTGAATAAATGTATATAAAACAAGTTAATAGACCTTTTCTTTTGGCATGCAAGTACTCTCTTAAAAGCAAAAAAAATACAAGTTAATAATATATGAACAAAACAGACAAAATATATGGATAAAAGAAAAAGTGAATATATATATATATATATATATATAACAAGTTAATAGACCTTTTCTTTTGCCCAGCAAGTACTCTTTTCTTTGCCACTTCAATTTCACTCTCAACTATGAGATCCGGAATGGGATCCTCTCCTACGGGTCATGAATTTCTTTTCCTGGAGAAGAAGTAATGACGATATTCGGAGAATAAGCATCGGCTAACTCTGTGCTAGCAGCCGTCCCAAAATCACACCAATCAGTATCTTCCGAGTAATATAAAAATATTAATTAATGTTTTTAACTTTTTTTAATTAAGTGATACTTTTTCATTGGATCGGGACAAGTGATCTTTGTCTGTATATTCTCACATTCATTTGTCTTATATAGTAAAATGGCCACAATACTAGGGCAACTTGTGTGGGAGATTGTGAAGAGAAACAATTCCTTTTCGTGAAACAATTTGGATGGGGCTCTCTGATCATTGAATTCACCACATATCGCAACAAACCCTAATCAAAATAATCAAAATCAAAATTTTATTTACAAAAAGAAATTCCTTCAAATGAACCCCAAAATCACCCCAATTTTGAACAACAAAAATCCCAAATATAAACCTTAACTTTATGACTAGAACAATAATTAAAATGAAAATCAAATCTAAAAAGAAATGAAATTGTAAGAAAGAAACATTGAAATGAAATAAAATAAAATAACTGTCAATAAAACTCATACCACATCACCATTAAATGGCGAAGGTATGCTATCACAACATCTTTGTCATTTTTATTGATAGCCTTAACAGAATGGGAACCATTGAGAAGGGAAGCACATGTGATATCGATAGTGCAACTAGAACAAATATGCTTATATACATAGTATAGACAGAAGAAAGGACAAGTGAGGGAGTGCGACCACATAGAAAATAACATTAAAGTGATGACACAACAACTTAGTGATTAAGAACCAACTACTGTGAAATTATTGCATAGAAAATAGCATTGAAGTGATAAAACAAGTAACACAAATATAATCAATCAATATTAATCATATACAAATGATGCATGAAATTAATATCCTATGAGAACATATTTCCTTAACAATGACAAGTTACAATATCTATTTTTTCGCTACATCTATCATATGTATTTATATGATAAGTCCATTCCGTTTCAGGAATCATCTTTAACGATCATGAAATGTGCAAGGGACGACACATAATGATCATGAAATGTGCAAGGGGCCTCTCAATGAAATAAGCATTATCATTGGTGTCTAAACAATCATTCAAGGCTTCTTGATGAATCATTGTCATTGTCATCCCTATCCAAATCCATAATGACATTTCTATTATTGTATCATTCCATTTTCACCAACTATAAGAATGCAATACATGCACACTAATTGAAGTTAGCCCATTAAGTATTTTAGTCAATATTTTGTCAATTTTTATTTCAAAAAGTATCACTTGAGTTGGTTGTGTTGGTGCAGTGGAAGCGATTGTTGTGCAATGTTGACCACACGCAATCAAATAAAGTGCATAAAATAAATAGAAGAGAAGAAACAAGAGTTGGTAACGAGGTTCGACCAATTGTGCTTACATCCCTTGGAGTGTTGAGCGGCTACCAAGATATTATTAGAGAATAAAGATTACAAACTCTATCACACCCATGTGCCCATGAGGTGTTTCTATTTAGTGCTTATATCTGATGTACATTATTTATAACAATGTACTTGAGTTTAATATATAACATTGATACTCTACTCTATTCTAATACTAGGAAATGTTTAACTAATACAATAACATATTTCAAGCATCCCAAACAATCTTCACCTAAATTGAAATAGATGGTATCTTGCTCCTTATGAAATCTCCACATGAGTCTCCACCTTATCGAATATCTGACTTCACCTTGCTCAATACCTAATTCTCTTTAACAACTACTCCACATGAGATTTTGTTCCCCTTCAACATAAACCTTTATGGGTATCCTTGCTCAAGTACTAAGATCCAATTTCCAGAAAAGTGGTGTTGAGCAGAGAATTGTTTGGGATGCTTGAAATATGTTATTGTGTTAGTCTCACATTGCCTAGTATTAGAATATAGTAGAGTACCAATGTTATATATTGGACTCAAGTTCAATGTTATAATGTGCACCAGATATAAGCACCAAATAGAAACATCTCATGGGCACTTGGGTCCATGAGCGTGCTAAAGTTTGTAATCCTTATTCTCTAATAATATCTTGGTAATCACTCAACACTCTCAGGGATGTAGGTACAATTAGTCGAACCATGTTACCAAACTCTCTCGTTTCCTATCTTTTATTTATTCTATGTCTTTTATTTGATTGCTTGTAGCTAATGTTGTGCAAAAATCACTTCCGCTACACCAACGATTGGTATTAGAGACAATTGGTATATGGCTCTTGTAACACCGTGAATTTTACGAGTTTGAATTATAAGATTTTACTAATATTTTCGTTAATTATATATTCGAAAATGAATTTTTGGGAATTTTCGGTAAAAAATTAGACGAAACTCTAGTTGAGTTTTATTCTTGAAATTTTATTTCCAATTTTGTGGTAAATTTTGGTAATTTTTGGAGACAGTCGGTTCTGGACCACTGTCGGGGCCGAAATCCGCCCGGTACGGCTCAAAAAGACGGAATCGAATTCCGATCGCGCCGTTGGATTCGTAATTTAATTTTGAGTCAATATAGACTCTGAGTACACTCATACCTACTTTCTAAATATTTTTCACTCGGAATGCCGAAATCGAAATTCTAATCGGATATTAGGATCGGGCGATTTAAAATACCCGATCGAGTATTGGCCGATAATACTCTGGCATGGTTATCACATGTGTCCCCTAGGTGATCATTTCGCATTGAGATGAGAGATTTGACTTCCATAAAGCAAATCTCCCATCACTTTCACCATATCTCATGAGCTCATCATTAGCCACCCTATGAGATTTGTCATTATTGCCTAGGGAAAATCTG
>NC_032024.1:16378075-16378377 GCF_001865875.1 Lupinus angustifolius
TTTAGGAAATGTTTTGTAAAAAATGAGAATGTATGTATTTCTATTTGTTTTTAGCATTAAACCATGGCTTGGAACAAGTTGGAAGAGTAGATATTTTTGTTAAAAAAAGATGTTAAGGTTTATGAGTACATGGATGTCTCATGAAACTCTTAAATGATACTTTGTATAACTTACTTTAAAGTGGTAAGATTATCAAAGAATGTCTTAAATCGGAATATGGAGTTTTAAGTATTTTGGTAACGATTTTAGAAATATCGGAAACTAATGGGTTTTTATTGTGGTAGTTACGAAGATTTCGGTGT
>NC_032024.1:16378477-16379026 GCF_001865875.1 Lupinus angustifolius
AAAGGTTTTGGAGTTAACTTAGGTTTAAGAAACCCAAGATTTTTATGTTTGAATGCTTTTGAATATATATGATTGTTGATGAAATGTGTTGAATATTGTATATGAATGTTGTTGGAAAATTTTCTGAGTGCAGGTGGTTGAGAAACCATGTTTAAATGTGTCTTGGTTGTCGAAAATGGCAAAAATTAGCATTCTGTCCAAATCCCAGTAGTCTGGGCAAACCAGGCGTCGCCGGGGCGACCAAAAACCCGATTGGGCGAAAAAAAAAATTTCCAGGATTTTCGCCTCGGCAACAAGGCGTCGCCGGGGCGAGCCCGGGCCAGCAAAAGTCCGCCCGGGCCAGCAAAAACTCGAATGGGTGAAAAAAAAATTCCAGAACTTTAGGAGTTTCAAGAACTCTCTCGCTTGAGCGATAATACCTTCGCCTGGGCGAGGAAAGCTCCAGTTGATTTAGGATTTAAAGATGAATTGTCGCTTGGGTGACTAGTCCCCGCTTGGGCGAGAGATAGTAATTGTGTTTGACTATTTGGATTGATTGGTTGAAGATGT
>NC_032024.1:16379126-16489949 GCF_001865875.1 Lupinus angustifolius
TCGATAACGATAAGTTGATTTTCCGCATTTGAGTTACTTAAAGTGATGTCCCGGAAAAGGAAGGTTTTAGAAAGGAAACAATTTTATACAATCTCTTTATTCAAAAAAAAAATTTTTACCCATTTTTCCGCAATGTTTTTTAGAAGTATTTTTCGGGGCGTTACAACTCTAAACTCAGGCACCAAATAATGGCTAAAGAAGGTGAAGACATTATGGTTAGACAATGTGCATCAAAGGTACTATGCAAGTGTAAAGTAGATGAGTTGAAGAAGAAGAAAATATGGCGGAATTATGGTGGGGTGATGTATGTGTTGATCCTGAATCTCAGAAGTTCATGTACTGTATTAGGATCAAGGTAGAGATAGAGACTCATATGTTGAGTTTGGCCCTGAGACATGTGCTGACAATATCTCTCTAGATGTTGAGAGAATGATCTCATCTGAGATGAGAAGTGAAATATCTTAATAGCGTATCTAGATGTCATAGTGAATTATATTAATTGTTAGCAGATCCACAAAAGTGCAGAGGCACCAACTGACTTTGATATAAGGTGTAACATGGGCATTGGCTTTGATGCAAGGTGTAACACATGCACTGGTAGAGATGTAGGGGTATGACATGAGCATTGGCTTGGATGCAAGGATGTGACACATGCATTAGTTAGCATTGATGCAATGTGTATGTTGTGGATATACTCCTTATGATGGAGTGTGATACTTGTTCTGAACTAGGATTGTCGGAATAAACAATAGTGGTAGCAGTTGAAGCTTTCCAAGAAAGCTCCAAGGTTTAGTGTGATTGAGTATTAAAGAGAACGATTGTTGGTGAACTTTTATGTAGAGGTTCCATATATTGAAAGACTTCCTAGTAATATGTGGCAAGGCAACATATTCCATTAGATGACGGTACCAGAAGTGACACTACAAGTTTGGAGAGTTAGGCTCTTGGTAATATCGTCAAAGGTACTCATAAAGGTTATTGCTGAAGGGGAGCAAACTCTCATGTGGAGGAGTTGTTAAAGAGAATTAGACATTGAGCAAGATGAAGTCAGATATTCGCTAAGGTAGAGATTCATGTGGAGATTTCCTAAGGAGAGAGATACTCATCTATTTCAATCAAGGTGGAGATTGTCTGGGATGCTTGAAATACGTTATTGTGTTAGTCCCACATTGCCTAATATTAGAATAGAATATAGTATCATTATTATATATTGGACTCAAGTCCATTGTTATAATGTGCACCAAATAGAAGCACCACATGGGCACTTGGGCCAATGAGTGTGCTACAATTTGTAATCTTTATTCTCTAATAATATATTGGTAGCCGCTCGCGCTTCCCGGGATGTAAGCACAATTGGTCGAACTTCGTTACTAAATTCTCTTGTTTCATCTCTTCTATTTATTCTATGTCTTTTATTTGATTGTTTGTGATCAATGTTGCGCAACGATCACTTTTTCTGCACCAACAAGTTGTCTCAAATCCAATGCATTATTGTCATACCAAGTCCAACGGACGAGCTCATGACGCTAACTTAATGATCAAATATTATCTGAAAAGGTCTCAAATCTCACTACACTTTTAAGTGTGTGAATAGCCATACGCTCTCAACAAATCTAATATTTTCAAAAATATCATTTAAATTAGTTGTCTCAGACATAATGTATATTTTACTATGCAATATCCTTAGGACGAACTCAAGATTGTTAACTTAGGGATCCAATATCAATGGGCAAAACCCATATATTGATACACTTTTAAGTGCTTAACTAGCCATAGGCTCTTAACTAATTTTGTTGTTCATCCTCAACCACCAAGCGAACTTAAAGATGTCCATCTTTTATCAAACAAAATATTTTAAAAGCTCTTATCTTCAATCACACACAAACACAAGAGCATATTTTCTTCATTTATCAAAATATTAAGTCTCGCCCCGCTCTGTATTTTACTTATCACGTATTAGTCACTAATTTTCCTAAACATACAAATTAACTGATTTTATGTTCTCAAATTTAATATTTATTTTTAATTCTCGTATAAACTTTCTCACACATCTCACAACTGACTTATGACTTTCTATGTCCTTTCAAACCCCAATTTCAAATTTATGAAATTTTCATATCAACACAACAATCAACAATGTAACAATTTCACATGGGATATCCCAATTTACAACCTCACCACAAACAATACAAAATGAATAATATCAACAAGATATAACAATTAACCAAATAAACAATTACACATATAAACATTTATCAACTTATGACAAATATTCACATGTATACAAATATAATTATTTAGCAACTTTCATGATGATATAATATCATAGGCAAATACCTCACATTATGGTAAACAAAAAAAATAAATCATAAACACATTTAATTTGCACCAAATAAAAATATGTAAGACTCTTTACATCATTATGAAAACAAATCAGGACTGTTACATGGAAAATAATCTTTCATGGGATTTCCCTAATCTACAAGAGAGAACTTAAATAAAATGATCAAATACTACATTTGTCTTCTCTCACCTTAATGTTTTATCTCATAACTTCAACATTATTGCACTATCATGAATGTCACCACTAACGTCCACTTGACTTAAGCCTCACTTCTCAATCAATGACTAAACCACCATCAATTTAAAAATACCTAAGATACTTTAAAATATCATAGTATGAGACATAAAACAAGGTTATGCTTTTCATGAAAACTAATTTCATTGCATTTAAAATGAATATTAAAGTAAGACAAAATACATTTACACCTAGAGTGAACATGAAATGTCACAATAGTTGGCATTTCTGGATCCATTTATGTAAAAGATAACATATATGTAGAGAGATAGAACGACCACAAGGTAGACATATAATAATGATAATGGGTTGTAGTTGGATAACCACTTTGAAGATATGAGAGATTAGATATTCAAAAAAAAAAAAAAAGATTAGACAAATCAAAAGAGAGATAAAATCATTAATATATAAGTATAGATAAGGATTATTAAGATAACTCACCATCATAAAAAAGAAATACAAATATATAAATAATAAAAACTAAAACTATGTGGCATAATTATATATAACATTGATAATAAATAATAAGATAAGTATTGTGTAACTTGGGTAAAAGGATATCAATTTAGAAAAGAAGAAATTTATACACAAGTTCATAACATTATTATCTTGAATAACTAAAAAATAATTGCTAGATAATTATCATAAAAACAATAATAGATAATATATATTGTTACTACAAAAGATAGAAACCTAAACTCACCATATCAAATATAAGATATACTCATAGGTATACATTATAAGAAGATATGTATTAT
This sequence comes from Lupinus angustifolius, assembly GCF_001865875.1. Lineage (NCBI taxonomy): Eukaryota > Viridiplantae > Streptophyta > Magnoliopsida > Fabales > Fabaceae > Lupinus > Lupinus angustifolius. The sequence continues at coordinate 16,382,463 of NC_032024.1, forward strand.
AAAGTTTAGGCAAACTCGAGTGAGAAAGATTGTTATTGTGAGAAATGCGAACAAGTAACATGGAACATTAGATTTTATTTGAATGATCAAGATTAAAAGAAATGATCATGTGATAAATAACTAACTTTTAATTCAAATCATCCATGTATGATGAATGAATATTACTTTGACTTTTACTTATGTTAATAATACTTCCTATTTTGTCAATTATATTATTGAATTTAATTTCATTGAGATGTTGTATTTGTTCTTCTAATCCCTTACTTCCTCCTTTTTGAAAAAATGTGTCATTTTATTTGTTTAGTTAAATATTGAATGACTAAGATTATTTTGAAACTACCTACCCCATTTCCTATGGAAATAGCTCCTTTAGTTCATGGTTCCATATGATGAAAATGAACTAATGCAAATGTTTACAATAATAGATGATGTGTCAAACTATATCAGATTTGCAAGAGGCAATAGAATTGAATCCATTTTGTCCAATATTATTATACTCGAACGAATTACTATCTCCTAGGGGTGGCAATACGGGTCAACCCGGCCTGACCCGCCTTTGACCCATTAGAATATGGGCTGGCCTAACTCTTATTGTTAAAAGGGCTCAAAATGCCAGCCCAACCCATATTTGGTAGGGCTGGCAGGCCGGTAGGCTGACCCGTTTTTTCTTCTTTTTCAAAACACACATTAAAGCTTTTAGACAAAAATAAATAATTCACACGCCTCATAAATGTCTTTTAAAACAAAAAATTACAAACAAAAGACACAATCTCATAATAACACATCGCATTAGTTCAAAACTTGTAAATTCTAAACAACAAATCAACATAGTCTTAAATTTTTAGACTCCTAGTTCACAATAAAGCTTCTAACTCCTCAGTTTTAAAAAATGCATAAGAATCAAAACTATTATATTATAAATCAATAAAAAATATATATATTACTCAATTCAATTTGAATTCGATTACATTAAAAATATAAATTGAAACACAATCAAATTCAATTAATTTTCCAGAAGGAATCAAAATCAGTGGTTCTGTTGGAGTTTCCAATTTTCCATTTCAATTAGTTAAATGTTTAAATTTGGTTCAAACACCCCTAATTGTTAGTGAAACTCCACCTTTATCTGGTATCAAGTACTTTAATTGGATAAGAGTGAAGATCATAGATAAGTACAGAATGAGATATTAAATGTTCATTTTGCAAGGAGAAAGAAGAATTATATGCTTATAACATCCAAACATAAGCTAAAATTGTACAAGTTTGATCTTAATTGCAATGAACAACATGATAGGCAAATGAACTTTAATCTTAATGTTGGCCCGCCGAGGCAGCCCGGCCCTCCATGGCCTGTCTAAAAAACGGGCTTCCAAAATGGGTTGAATATGAGCTTTTAGGCTAAAACCCTCAACCTGCTAAAAATACCTATCCGAACAGGCTGGCCCGTCGAGCTAAACCTATTTTGTCATCCCTACTATCTCCATTCAGATATTAAGTTAATGAGTTACTGATTGGACCACTCAATAAGTGGTTTTGATCACTTGATTTTGTTCATATTAAAAAATTATTAAATTCATGATATAACATTATTTAACTCTTTGTTCCAAATAGGTAAACTTATCATTACAAAAGTATCTCATAAAACAACCAACGTGAAAGATTTTATACAACAAAATTCCACAAATAAGTTGAAAATCGTCAAATAACATGGGTTTTATGTTTTAATCACAATAAAAGTGTATGGATGAATTTGAACTTAATTAAACAACATTTTGGTTCCACTTGTTTTCACGTATACAATGACTATAAGTAAAATTACAAACAATTTGAAAGCACCCTATTTTCCTCTCAAGATGATGTCATTTTGATGTTTTTAAAAACTGGTTGAATTGATTGAGTCTAACCGACCGAATCAATAATTTAATGTTCAAAGTGATCGAGTCAAACTGGTCCAAACCAGTTTTGATGCATAGAGAGTTGGAAGAGTGACTCGGGTCGATCAAATATCCAATTTATAGTTAGACCGGTCGATCTGAGTTTAATAAATATCCTTTTGCCTTATAATAACAAAGAACCTCACTTACTTGAGGTTAGTATAACTAAAAGGCATTTTCTTATACAAAATATTTACTAGATAAATAATAAAGTGACTTAAAATTTTGGTTTTGTAATTGTATTAAAGTATCATTCCACACAAATTTATCTTTTAATTGTATCATTGTTAAGGGCTATTTTGTGAATGAAATGTATATAATTTTGGGGCACTTAGTGTGTAGTCATGATGCAAATTGTCTACAACTTCCAGGAACTTAGTTAATTTTGTTTTGTTTAGGAACTTATATGTGTTTATGTCAATTGGAGAATAAGAAACATGAAAAAGATGAGAAAAATGAGAAGTATGGGCTTTTGAACATTGCACCTCTCGCTTGAGCCACAACATCGCCCAAGCAGGAAGAATATCCCTCGCCCAAGTGGGGGACTGTCGCTCAAGCAATAAATGGAGGAAAAAATGCTTCAGTCCCTGTCTATCCCTCGCCCAAGTGAGGGACTGTCGCTCAAGCGACAATTGAAGAAAAAAGGTCCTCGCCCAAGCGAGGTGTTCATGTTGAAAGTGGTCATTTCTCTCGCTCAAGCGAGAGACCAGAAGTCTGGAACAAATATAGGCAGTTACAAAAATCAAAAGTTATCCAACCATTTTTCAAGTTTTTTCTACACGAATTTAGAGAGAGAAACACCAAAGAGGAGGAAAGAAGTCGTGGGAACGACTTTAGATCTATAATTTCTTGTAATTTCTCATGATAAGAGTGTTGTAATGATCAAGATGAGTGACTAGTTTATCAGTGTTGAGATTGAAATGTAATCTTCTAACTTTTGTATTCCTGGATTCAATTCTTTAATTATTCAGTTATTTGATTTTGGGAAGTTTATCACATGCTTAATGAATTGATATAAATGATTTGAAGAAAATGTGCATCAAAATCTGTAACTTCACAAGTTATATGGAATTAAATCTAAGAATTGCAAAGGGAAAGAACGATGAACTTCAATCCCAACTCATTTAATTTCATAGTTTAAATTCTACATTTTTACAATTCTATTCAAAAACCAAACAAATATCAAAACTTTAAATTTTGTAAATATATACTCAATCTACTTCTTCAAGAATTAGTATAAATTCATTTTGCTCTCTGAAGATAATATCCCGATATTTAACGGATTTGTTACTTGAACGATACAGTTCACTTGCTGTACCAAAGATATTAACAATCACATCAAAAAATGATAATATTGCTTTCTAAAAAAAGTTCATAAATGGTGATAGACTATATAGTAAATACCATAATATATTTTATATAGAATATATAAACTTTGATAATTATACTATACATTTCCAGGAATACATATAATAAACAAAAAAAAAACTTTTTAAGTTATTCCTAAAAAAACACCAGTCACAACAAATTATAAATATCAACCAAACATATTTTTGGTACTACTAAGGTAAAGACTTAATCCCTTTCAAAGTTTGTGACTGTCTTTCCCTACCAATATTGTTCATAGTAATCGAACTCTTTACCTTTTGATCATCCTATTATCTAGCATAGATTTACATCACTAAATCATCTTGTTAGTAATATAAACCAAACATATAGTTTAATATAAATAAATATAAATCTATACCCAAACAAATATGAGGAACAATCCCAATCATTTTATATATTCATAGTTTCTCATGGTTTGAAAATCATAAAATTAATATATATTTAATTCATGTTTTAATTTTTTAACTAATAAAAAATAAATGATACATGAGATAATACAAAGTTTAGGATAAAAGATATTGTTCCCATTATGTATTAACAAAGGCAAAATAGGACATTATAAATTACTCCATAGCAGGTGATTACACCATATTTTAGCTTTATAACAAGTATAGATTAAAATAATTTTTTCATGTGTTACTCAAAAGAAAAAAAATAATGTGAGAATTCCACAGAAATGTAAAATAAAGAGTAGAACATATAAAAGCAACAAAACTGGTGAGCACAGAGAAATCATTCTCTTTTGATTCCCGATTCCCGTCGTTGGCCATAATCATAGGTTTTCATTCTCTTCACTTTCCCCAACACTGTGTCTTTCTTTCTTCGTTGTATCCTGAAACTTTCGATTCACTATTATTATTATTATTGTGCAGTTGCAATTTTGGAATGGAAAAACTAACAGAAGCAATGATTGAATCACGATTAGAAGAAGAAGAAGAAGAAGAAGAAAGTGAACAAATCAGTGACACTGCTTTTCCACACTTAAAATCATACTCATTGCAACTTCTTCAACTTTTGCAAAACCCTCAAAATCAGAATCAGAATCAGAAACAGTGTTCTTCTGTAATCGCTCAATTGCTTCGTTTCCTTCAAAATTCATCACACTCTACTTTACAGCCATTCTTCGAGTCAGTAACTTCTGCCTTTCTCTTATAAATTAGAAAATCGCTAAATTAAAAACAAATTTTAATCCTTTCATTGTAGTTAGTCTAAAGTAATAAAATGGATGAAAATAAACTTAAATTGAGATGAAATTATTTAAACATTTTTAAGACAGCATATAGAAAGTGGTAGTTTAGTGGAAGGCACACTAATTCTAGCTTGGAGGTGAAAATTTTGGCGTTTTAAATTCGATAACTGTTGCGGCCACTGTTATTGCTGTTGGTTGTTGCGTTGTCAATTTTTTGTGATTAAAAAATGTTTTTGAATATGATACGGTCTGATGAAGGCCATGATGTGGTCTGATGTAGGCTCTGATGCGGCCCTAATGTGTCCGATGCGGTTACATTGTAGTCTGGTGTGGCCGCATCATTGTGATTAAGTGTCACACCATAATTGTGGTGTGATTCAATTGTGGGGGTCACCGTGACTATAATATTGTGGCCGAATCAGGTGATGTGGTATGCAATTGATACAACAAGTCAATATGTTCAAGGACCTTGGGCTATATAACGAGGACTACATGTATATGTAAGTAATCCATAAAATTCAAATGGGATGGATGAAATGGAGAATACTTCAGGTGTTATACGTGATAGAAAAGTATTAGTTAAGCTTATAAGAGAATTTTGGCACATAGATATAATGTTTGTGGTGTTGTATAAGATTGAATGTTGGGGAGTAAGAAGGAAATGAGAGAATAAACTGAATGTAACAAAAATGAAAATGTATTGGATAAGTGCACACACCAGACATGGTATGCTTATGATGTATGGATGAATGTTTTAGAGAGAAAGTTGAGATAACATCCATTGTAGAAAAGATAGAAGATCAGATGAAGGGTAGCCAAATCACTTGAGGTATAGAGACCAAGAAAAACTATATGTGGAACCATTAAGAAGGATTTAACTCTAAATGGTTTGTCTATAGACATGATTTATGATGGAACCTTATGATGTCATTTGATCCATGGAATCAACATCACTTAGTAGGGAAATGCTTGGCTGTTGTTGACTAAAGTAACTTGAATGAAAAGAAACTAAAAGATACAGAGTGGCATGGACATTACTTGCACTATAGTTTAGCTATAACTTTCCCCCATGATTTGAATTCTGAATTTTACTGGATTGCATCTTATTATTATGTGATGCCTACTCTATTCTTACAGTCTAAATTTATTTTATTTTTTCTTTCAGCTACACTTTGTTCCCATTACTTTTGCTCCTGGATGCAGTAATTCAATGCAGATCCAAAGTTGATTCTGAAGAAAAGTTCACCATATCTGATGTTCCAAAAACGACTTTTAAAGTGAGTGATAGTGTGGCTGAAGGTGTAGTTAATTGTTTGGAGGAACTTCTGAGGAAGTGTCATTTGAAATCTGTGGATCAGGTGGGCTTATTTTTTTGGCATTTGGTGTGGATTCTGTACAAATTTTGAATTATTACTTATGGATTGTATTTACTTGCTAGCTGATAGGTAGTTGAATAAAAACAAAACTAGGATTCTATACTGCTTTCAACATTGGGAGAAGATTAACAAAAGAATTGAATAAAAAGTTAAATAAAATGTTGGGAAATGTGGAATTGTGAATACTGGACTGAATGCATGGTTGCAGAGATTTCAAAAACTTCTCAATTTTAACAAATGAAATTCAACCCTTGATCCTGAAGCACAATCTCAGTGCATTCCACCCATAAGGGCCAAAATAGAAGGTAAAGGACTGTGCTCTAAATATTTTGGTGTAAAACTTGGAATCAACGAAGATATCTTGTCATCATGTGTAGTATTATTATTTGATGCAATTATACATGGTGAGCTGATGTTCATCTTGCCTCCCTTTGGTTTCAAGCTCATGGTTTGTTTACGTCATGCATTATAACTTCCCTTTAATGTAATGACCTAATGATATTAAAGTTCAACTAGCCTAAACTTACTCGCTCTGAATAATTTGGTTTCACAGTGAAATAGTCTCCAAAGGACAGTGGAATTCCTGTTTAGACTTTAATAAATAGTTGCTTGAAATGACGTTTTGCTGAGTTTTTTTGGCATGTTTTCTATTGTTGAGCATGCTTTCAACATCATGCTTTAGTTAACTCATGATTGTGCTATAAGGTAGTACCCCCTTATTAGCTGTGAGCTGCTGTGTAAACTGAATTTTGTTGTCGTTTTGCACAAAACAAAAATAAATGAAACTGAACTGTGGATGTTCTTCGACAGATGGTTGTGCTTCTAAAGAAGTTAACATATGGGGCTTTGTTGTCCCCGTCCGAGGCTTCAGAGGAGTTCCGTGAAGGAATTATCTTGTGTTTCAGGGCACTGCTTTTGAGTTTACAATCTTGTTCCAATGTGTCTTGTTCATGTAAACAAATTTCTGGTTTGCCTGCACTTTCGGATAACATGTATGATACACTTCATAAATCTTTCAAATATGGATCAGAATCAGAAGAATGTCTACTTGCATTTCTCCAATCTGAAACTGCATCAGCTGCTGTTGGGCACTGGCTATCACTTCTTCTCAAAGTATGTTGATCTTTTGTTTTTTGGTTGAATAAGTTCAGTTCTTTTAGTAACTGGTTCATAATAAAATTTTATAACAGAATCACCATGTTTTTGTATATAAGCAATTAAGCACTTCCTTATGGAAGATAACTTAAAGTAATCATGACACAGTTCTTTCTATTACAAGAGGCATAAATGGCATTCTCCCTTTTCCCCTCAATATTTAGTTACCTCATATCATGTGAGTTCATAATGCCTTCTGATCTTGAGAATAGGCTGCAGATACAGAGGCTTCAAGGGGACATCGAGGCTCTGCAAGACTTCGAATTGAAGCCTTCAAAACTCTGCGGGTGCTAGTTGCTAAGGTAATGTAATGAACAGTTCTTTGAAAATATTGTAGCAGTTATAAATCTTTCCAGTCTTGCATATCTGTCATCTGATAGGGAGTTTCCAATAAAGAAGCCTCGGGAAGAGGTCCAAAGATATGATATAAAAGTTATTATATCCCATTACATCAGTCAGTATAATGAAGCTCTTTGGAGAAGTTGAGCATTCCATTACAACAATATAATCAAATATCTGCAAACAATATACTTTTTGCCTTTCTTGCATCTTTGAAATCCTCTAAAGTTAATTTGTGTTTGGGATCGGACCCATAAAATACATATCAGTACAGAGCCTTTATATGGACTATTTAAACCACCACCATATCATCAGTGTGAAGCCTATCTGGTACCATTCTCCTAATGGAGGTTTTTCCGGTGGTGAATTTCATGGATAGGCTAGCACCTAGCTGGTGATGGAGTCTTGTCTAAGGTCTGACAGATCAGAAATGCTTCTCTTATGCATGAAGTTGTGGGACAGTCTTCTAAAGGAAGAGATTAGAAGTTGGTAGAAATCTGGACTTAGATAGCCGGTGTACAAAGGGGGATGCTAAATTGCTAACCCCATTCTCTTCACAGTACATAGCTGTATGGAAAAAAGAGTTTGATTAAAATACTAGCAGTGGATGGGTAAACATTATGTAGGTCCCAGATCTATTGGTATTGAAGTTACTAATTTTAGAAGTCTTGTCTACCTCTAAGATGGACAGACAATTTAAGGATGTGATAAGGCAGGTTGATATTTATACAATTTAAGTGTATCTTTAAAGGGCCTCATTGTGGATTTTCCTAAAACTGATGGGAGGTATTATAGACTAGTTAGTTTGTATAGTTGGGTGTAGTCTGATTGTTAAGAGGTTAATTAGTTAAGAGGCTTAACTTCCTGCCAGCTGTTCCAGCTGGCACACTTAATAACCTCGTGTTATACTTTGTAATCGTTAGCAGTGTTGCCCAATAGCGGCCATGGCGGTGGTGTTTTTTGGGCTACCGCCATTAGCCATTTGGGAAATCCTGCCATATGGTCATGTCTGCCTTTTGCTCGGAAAAACCGCCATGGCGGTGGCGGTAATGGCGGCATTTTGGCTTCCTGGTTAGTTTTTTAAAAACAATTGGGTTGAGATGGATTATTTGGGCCCATTCATGGGTTAAAAATTAAAACTCTAATCCCTTTCTATTTTTGCATCTTCTCCTTATTGCTTCTATCTCTCTCAAAACTGAGTTCTCTGTTGTGTGTTGCCTCCACTGCCGCCGCCACAATCACATTTGTTAACTCTTTTTCATTGCCTTTTCCCTTTCTCTATTTTTCTTTCTCTCTTGTTTCTTGTTTTCTCATTTCTTTATCTCATTTTCATTCCATTTTTTAAATTTCGTTTTTTTATTTACTTTCAAAATATATTTTTTTCCCAGTTTACTTTTTCTCCAGTTTACGTTTTTTTTTTCCAGTTTAGTTTATATACAAATTTAAAACGATTATTTAATAGTAGCAAAGTGTATTCCAAAAATAGGATAACACAATATGAATGTTTTGCATTTTATATTTGTGTTCCGCTATTTGCCTGCAACGCCATCCGCAACGCCTTCATAGCTGAATTTTGCCAACCCTCATGGGCCGCCATCCGCCTTGGGCAACACTGATCATTAGTCAATGAACACAGAAATATATTCTGTAAAATGTAAACCTATGCTAGAAGATATGAGAGAAGATAAGAGAGGAGAGAGAAGTGTTGTAATTCTTATTCAATTTAAGAATGAATTCAATGAATACAATAGGTGACTCTTTCCAAATATATAGGAGTTTGGAAAGCTTACAAGGGAAGCAACTATAGGATGTGAGGTGCACAATAAGTCGCCTCCTCCAACTAACTAACTAAAACCAAAAAGGTAAGTGTCAGTGACAAGTGTCACTGCAGTTACCACTTTGCAACTTTAATATGAAATGCACTTGTGATATTACGAGAAGTGAAACTATGAGACATTTTTTTGAGTTTTAATGTTCAATGGAGGCTAAGATGCTGGCATTAGACTGCTATTTATACCGGATGTATTAATATGAAATGCACTTGTGAGATATTCTTGAAATTAAAAACTTGTTATGGGGCCAAGGAGCATGATGCTTTATTTCTTCAAACTTGTGGAGTGTGTTTCTTGAACTCAAAGGGTAGCACTCGTCTCTTTTTTTTCTTACAGGTGCCTTTTGGTACACTTCTTTTTCATTTCATTTTAGATAAAGGGAAAACAAAAGAGAGAAAGGCCGTGTATCTTCTGTGTGGATTTGGAATTTGGTGCAGTCAAAGTCCATCCAACTGGCAATTCTTATAGCTATGTGTTTATTCTTACACTTGTGCCTTTATGGAATATTGAGTTCATCTTTGCTAGGTGGGGTAGGTGGTTTATTTTTTTGAACAGAGGGAGTGGGGAGTGATTAAGATTATATATTTTCATCTATTGTTAACTATGTTTTGTCTTTTTTATACGACATTTTATATCTGTGATTTTCTATATCACTTCTGAATTATTTTATTAAAAAGGAATTAAATTGATTGCTTTGTTTGGCTTATTTTTTTAGGTTGGTTCTGCAGATGCATTAGCTTTCTTTTTACCTGGCGTTGTTAGTCAGTTCGCTAAAGTTTTGCGTGGTGCAAAAACAATGATAAGTGGAGCTGCTGGAAGTGTGGAATCTATTGACCAATCAATTAGAGGTTTGGCCGAATTTCTTATGATAGTCCTCAAGGACGATGCCAATGCTCCTGCCCTGGATAATGAAGCAACTTCAAACTTTGATTCGAATGAGTGCAAGTCCGCACTCTCTCTTTTGGAAAAGCTTCGTCAATTGCCAGTTAAAACAAATGTTGAAGATATGAGTGTTGAGTCTGGGCAAGTCATATGTTCCCAAACTCAACTCCAAGAAATGGGGAGTACTGATCTTGATAGAGAGAACTTATCTTTGCATGTGAAGCGAACAAAACATTGGATGCAAAAAACATCTGCAAATGTAGATAAGCTGTTGAGGGCAAATTTCCCACATGTATGTTCTCAATGATAGTTTCATGATACTAGTTTCATTGATTTTTTACAGCTTTCAGAATTTCTTAGAACTTCAATGCTTTGAGCATACTTTTATATATGAAGCACAATGCTTTTCGTAATCATTGAAGCCATTGAATTTCAGATCTGTATTCACCCTTCACGAAAGGTGAGAAGGGGACTCGTTGATGCCATCAAAGGACTCTTATTGGAGTGCCGCCACACCTTGGGAGAGAGTAGACTCATGCTTTTGGTGAGCTCCAAACTAATTAACTGAAACTAATGTTTGTTAGGTTTGTGTCATCTGAATGTTTTTCTCTGATTAACATAATATAATGCAAAATTGATCATAGCTTTGTAGCTGTGTGAAGCCTAGCTTCCTTAGAAAACACATGATACTGTGTTTGATCCCTGTTGAGTCTCAATAATCACAGCCTACCCTTCCTCAATTCCTGGGGGCCTCCCTTGTAACTAAAAATATGAACGACATATTATTAAATGCTAGTCTACTAGAATTAATGTTAGGTCCTAGAACATGTCTCTCAACTCAGAATAATAATGCAGCTCTTATAACTTTTGAACTGATTAATTTATGATAGAGGAAGTCCTCTATAATAGACTCGAAGGAAGATTGTAGGAACTGTTGAATTGGGGGGTTTTAAGTAAGGAAGGAGGAAAAGACATAGTTGAGACGTAGAATAACATAAGCTTTATATCAATAATATTATGATGGTAATGTGATACAAAAGAAAAACTAAGGTCCTATTTATAATAATTGTAGAATCTAGGAAACAAATCAGAGAATAATAAATAGGAAATGAAACTTAAAAGATCATCTAGGATACAACAACAACCAAGCCTTAATCCCACTAGGTGAGGTCAGCTACATGGATCATCTAGGGTACTCTAAAATATTCTAAGATACCCATAAAGAATATAAGATGTTTTTCAGATATTCTTGCATGAAGAACTTTTCCTCGATAATTATGAAGTTTGTATAGAATAAATTCATGACTGACAAAGGATGGAGAAAACTACACTGTTCTTTATATATATATATTTTTGAACTTTTTCTATTAAGGAGAATTCTTTATGCTGCATTCATGATGTAAATGGTCTAGTAAGATACAGTTTAATTGGTTTTTGCTGCCATTGTTCTTGTTCTTATAAGAATTCAAAGCAAATTATTCATGTTTTATTGATAGAAATGAAGATTAAAGAAATTGAGGGTAAGGGAAGACTATAAGGCAATGGCTTATTCTCCAAAATAACTGTTCGAATATCCCAAGAATCATATAAACGGAGAAAGAAAAGAGAGAAACATAAACTATCTTCTGTATATTGATATTATTATTTCATTACATGATTGCAAAGGGTTGTTGTATATATAGTGTTGCACAGCGGCGCCATTGGGAACAAGCAATCAAATAAAAGATCAAAGAGTAGAAAAAAAAGAGACATAACACAATAGGATTTGTTAACGATGTTCGGCTAATTGTGCCTCAGTCCCAGGAGTGATGAGCAGCTACCAATGTGTTATTAGAGAATAAAATTACAAGCTCTACCACAACTAGGTTATACAAAATACATGTATATATAGCCTACTGCCCTAACTTAATACATGACCCCAAAAGCCTATAAAACAGATTTAGATATCTGTCTGGCGGTGCCGATCCATGGCCGTGGTGGCTAACACGCTTTGATGAAAGCCCTTAGCAACAAGTCTTGATTGAGTGGTACCTTTGAACAGTACCATCTAGATTTCGTTTGATTCTGAACACCCACTTACAGCATATGGTTTCCTTTTGAGGTGTGAGAGGAACCAAGGACCAAGTACCCAAGACTAGTAATGCATCAGCTGCTTTGATACTTTTTGGTTCAGCCTGAGTTAACAAAACTCTAGGCTGAATGGGGCTTGAAAATGCCTGATTTTGACCTAATTTTCATAATAGGATAAAGAGAAAGAATGATAGAGGGCTGAGTAGCTGACAGAAGAATTAGAAAGAGGAGGAAATAGGAACAGTAGGACTATTAGAAGGAAAAAAGTGATGAGAAACAAAAGAGTGAGAATTATTAGGTATAGAGTGAGGACTAGAGTCAGGACCATGTGAAGAGACTGAAAGGAATTAGAATGAGAAGGAGAGGGAAAGAAAGAAGTAGGAGAAGAAACCAGAGGAACAGTAGGATGGTTAGAGGGAAAAGATTGCTGAGAAACATGAGTGAGAATGAGTAGGTATAAAAAACTGTGGGAGAGACCTGAGAAGAATTAGATTCTTTAGGAGCAAAGGTAAACACAATTTCATTGAATAACCAAGAAAAGTACATTCAGCAGACCTGAATTAAAGTTTGTGCTTGTTGTAGGTCTTAAACGAGGATAACAGGCACTACCAAAGACCTTAAGAGAGGTATAATCAGGTATTCAGGTGTAGTACCAAAAACTAAGAGGTGAGGAGACTTATGTTGTAAAGTGGGAGAGAGGAGCCTATTAATTAGAAAGAAACACTGCAGTAGTGAAAGCATGCTCCCAGTAAGGAAAACATACATTAACAAGTAAAGCAATGCATGTTTCTACAATATGCCTATGTTTTCTATCCACAATTCTTTGTTGATGATGAGCATGAGCATGAAACTCTGTGTAAAATACCTAAAGACTAAAGGAAAGAAGTGAAAGTCCTAAATTGACCACCCAAATCACTTTGAACAACCTTGATAGTTTTATTAAATTGAATACGAATCATTTGCAGAAAATGTTTAAAAATAGGTAGAGTTTCATTTTTTTTTAATCAAGTAGAGCCAAGTGTGTCTAGTATGAGCATCAACTATAGATCCATATTATCTGAAACCTGACTGAGAATAGATGGGAGCCGGGCCGCACAAATCCATGCAAACAAGATCAAATGAAGAATGATAAACAGTAGTAGAAAATGGAGCATATATTCTATATGCTTTTCCCATTCAGCAGGCAGAGCCAATATCAAAAGTACTTTTATTAACGTGAGGTGTCTTAGAATGAGGAAGTACATGACCATGACCTAATCTGCAGTGCCAAAGAAAATAAGAGTGGGACCTATCATTGCTAGGCCTAGACACTATACTAGGGACTACATTAACAGAATCAGAAACAATAGGCTTATTTATATTATTGACAACAAAAGAACAATCAGGAACATAAGTTGGTAGAAGACCATGGAATGCATAGAGTATCTCTTTTGTTAGTGATCCTGTTAGGATAAGTTGGTAGAAGACCATGGAATGCATAGAGTATCTCTTTTGTTAGTGATCCTGTTAGGATAAGTTGGTAGTACCCTTACATTTTACAAAGCAATCATTAGCATGAAATTCAAAGAAACAATGATTGTTACTAGCAAATTGAGACACAGTGATAAGATTTTTAGTTATGGAAGGTACTAGTAGTAAATTATTGAGTGACAGAGATTAGACTCAATAGGGGCAGAAAAGAATGAGTAGTGCATGTGTATTTAATTGGAATGATGGCACCACTAGCGATGAATATATGTTTTGGTCTAAAATTTTCAACTGGACCAAAGCAAGATCGTAAGTTAAATGATTAGTTGCACCTGAGTTCGGGTACCAAACAAAGGACTTAGCTTCCTTGTCACCAGGGCTACCTGCCATTGCATACTGAGTGAGTAGGAGGAGCATTAGATGGGCCAGGACCAGTAGCACAAGAATGAGTTGGAGGATGGGAAGGCCCAAACACATGAAATGAACCAGAAGTAGAAGAGGGTTTAGTGTAGTGCCCATAGGATGGACCGGGCACAAGACTGATAGTGATAGGAGGGTTGTAATGATGCACCAAAATGTAAGTTGTACGGGAATCCCCGAAAAGCAGCTTTGTAACCAAACATGACAGCTGACACTTCTAAGTTCTAACTACCTTTATCTACACTTACCTAACTCTTTTTAGTAAAGTAATCTACTTCTCTAATTACCTTAGGATTTATTTACTATTTATTATTCCCTGATTTGTTATAATTTGTAACAAGGTTAAAGCTTATATACTATTTATTATTGTGTTTCACTGGATTTTCTTTTCCATTTTATTTTACTTTAGTTTTAAGCATATATTTATCCTCCATAATGTAATCTTCTCTTCTTAATCGCTTTTAAATTCATTTTGCCAATATTCAGGAGTGCTTAAGTGCTTTGGTTTTTGATGACTCTGATGATGTATCTTCAACTGCACAAGATTTCCTTGAGTTTTTGTTCTCAAGTGATTGGAAACCTCTTATAGAACGTGATGCTGCTGAGATATTTATCAGGTTCACTTTTTTTGTTTCAACACAATTTACTCAATGAGGATTTTTACCTTTATCTTTTTCTTTGATCAGAAATACAGTCACTTTCTTAATCACAGGCATCTTGAAAAGCTTCCCAAAGTGGTGCTTGGCAATGAGGAGTCACTTGCTGTGTTACACTCTCGGCAGTTACTGACAATAATATTTTATTCTGGTCCTCGTCTATTGTTGGATCATCTACAGTCTCCTGTATGTGCTTCCATAATAATTTCACATGTTCTGCTATACATTATTACATTTCCGTTCCCATAGATATGTATATCTTACTATGAAATAATGGAAGAAACTAATATCAATCTTACATGATACAAATTGTACATTGCAAGTTCCACTTGATACTAGAGCTAACATAAATTACATGTCAACGACTGGATATCTCTTATAGATTATATGGAATAACATGATTGGTATCTTTGTCTTTGAGATTGTGATGAGATTTCTTGTTTGGGAAACCAGTTGTAATAATTGATTTTGGAAAATTTCATTTTAAAAGTCAGTTTTATTTTAGGATTAGTTGAGGAAGTTAAGAAAATAGGTAATTAGTAATTAAGAACTACAGTACGTTTTTCATTGAGTAAGTTAAGGAACTTAAGCAAATGGGTAATTATGAGTGTTATTTTAGTTTTTGATTGTTTTTTTCAGTCTTGTTCGTGTCAACAACATTTTGGGTGCTTTTCAAGCACAAGAAGTTTATCTGCAATGATCTCCGACTCTTGAATTTTTTGTGACCACGGAACAAAAATGGAAGAGATCCAAAATCTATTAATGCTACTCAGAGTAAATCCTCCAAATTTAAACTCTCGTAGACACTACCACTTTAATATATGATAGTAACCTATGAAGCACAAACATTGTTCCTTCTTGAGGTGTTGGAATGTCTGACATGCTTCCAACATCAGTACTTCTCCAGTACTTGTATGACATGTGATGAACACTGCTCACCAGGAGTCTAATTAAAAAAAGTTGTTGTCTCAGACATGACTTGGACATTTAGCTGCACCCTAAAATGAATTGAAAACACCTGCTTCGAAAAATTTGGAAATAACTCTTTGTGAAATAACTTTCAGAAAGGTCTTAGGCTAAATATATTTTTTATTTTTTGGTTGCACATGAATAGATATAGGATGAAAGATATAGTTCTTTTTTGGAATCTCTTTTTTAAAAAGAACTAGTACTTACATTGTAAAACGATGCCTCTTAGTATTTTTTTTAGGCTCATTAGATAGATGGATAGTTCACACCAGCACAAGTCTTTTTCTCTTACACTCCAGTCTGATCCACTCATTTGTATGAAATCCAATGAATTCCATTTTTTAACTTTAAAAGAGTCATTGGAACTCATCCCATCTTTCCCCTGCCTCTCTCCATCTGACCCCCTTTTATTTCTTTCTCTTTCTCACCAACCCCCTTTTAACTTACCTCCTTTACTGTTCTATTTTACACTTTGTGAGTACTACTAAAAGTGAAGTCTTTTCCCTTTTCTTTTTCATGTATGTTAATTCCCTATGCTTGAAAATGGTTAGGTTGGAACTGCTAGATTCCTGGACGTGTTTGCTGCATGTCTAAGCCATAATTCCATGTTCTCTGGTTCACTTGGTAAAATCATTTCAACAAGTCGATCATCAACACAAGGATACCTTCCCTCCATTGCTGAGTTGAAATCTGGAACTAATTTCTTCAATTATGGCTTTCCTTCTTTAAATACTGGTTTATGTAAAGCCCCAAAGTGCACCCTTATTGAGGAGAAAAGTCTACAAGAATCTGTGAATAGTTCACAAAAGAACTTTGAGCTTCCTCGTATGCCTCCTTGGTTTGGTTATGTTGGTAGTTTTAAACTATACCATCCTCTTGCAGGGATGCTCCGACTTGTGGGATTATCTTTAGTGGCAGGTGGTTTCAAATTCAATGTTTTTTCTTGTAGCTGTCAGAGTGTGTTCATCCTGTAACCTGTTTTAACTGTAACCTATTTTAACTCTTGTTAACTTCGTTTGTCATTGCTAGATCGTAAAAGTGAAGGGATTTTGTCACAAGTGATTGACAGTCTACTTGGTTACTTTCGTAAATTGGTTTCGGAGCTCCGTTTGAAAGAGCACAATAAAGAAAGCTGGCAGTCTTGGTATGACAGGACTGGTTCAGGACGGTTATTGCGGCAAGCAAGCACAGCTGCATGCATGCTAAATGAGATCATATTTGGTCTATCAGATCAAGCAATTAATGATTTTTCTAGAGTCTTTCATAGGTCTGCTATAAAAAAAACAGTTCAGGCTCATCATTCTGACAAACTTGATTGTGCATTTCGTGAATCTTTCTGGATGATACTGAAGGATAAAGGTGTAAGGAGTCATGTAGTTGATTGTATTCGTGGGATCTTACATGAGTATTTATCTGCTGAGCTGTGGAATGTTCCACTTGAGCGCAGAGTTACTGACATGCAGCCTAATGTTGCAGTTGAAGATATAAGTCTATACTTTTTCCAGGATGCTGCAATGCTGCAAGAGGAAAGGCACTTTTTCCTAAACTGACATGGCTGTTTATTCTCTGTAATTTGGTGTCTTTTTCACATGAGTATTCCCTATAGCAGATTGATGTAACATTGACAATGGCTTTGTACTTGTTGTACAGGTTATTATTGATGGCATAGGAATCTTTAATCTATGCCTTGGAAAAGATTTTGTTTCAAGTGGATTTCTTCATTCTTCTCTTTATTTGTTGCTGGAGAGTCTCAGTTCCCCAAACTTCAAAGTTAGAAATGCTGCAGATTCTGTCTTGCATACACTTTCCACCACATGTGGCTATCCAACGGTTAGTTTGTCAGTCATGGTCTTCATGTATTTCTATTTTGCCTTGTGGGACTACTGGCTATTATTATATATGCATTTATGTAGGTTGGGCAATTAGTTTTGGAATATGCAGACTATGTGATTGATTCAATATGTCGACAACTTCGTCATTTGGACCTTAATCATGATGTGCCAAATGTGCTAGCATCCATGCTTTCCTACATTGGAGTGGCTAATAAAATATTGCCTCTACTGGAGGAACCGGTAAGACCATGTCCTTTTAATGCTGGTTTAAGGAAACAAGCTTCCTTAATTTTATGGCTTGGTGTGATATTTATTCTTTTAGGCTTTGTTTGGGAGTTAGGAGGGCAAGGGAAAGAGAGGAATCAAAGGGTTAGGAAGGGGGAGGAAGGGAAGGGAAAAGGAAGAAATTCTCTTCCTTGTTTGGGAGTATGAAATTTAGATGAAGGAGGATAAACTAATGATAATATAAGAATATTTTTTATTTTCCCTTAAAAATGTAATTAACAATGAGAAATTGACAATGATATGTAATTATATATTATTACTAAACATATTTAGCTATTTTGACATTTTATCTCCAAAAACCCCAAATTGGGGGAACTTTAAAAATAGGCACATGGAGGGTTTTGGAGGGTTTTGGAGGGTTTGAGAAACCCTCCAAAATCTTCCCCTCTCCTTGATCCAACTCCCAAACAAGGGGAAGGCTTTCCAAAGCCATCCGTTCCCTTCCCTTCCCCTCCAAAACCCCACTCCCAAACAAGGCCTTAATGGCCTTTTGGTGGTGTTGGTTCGCTGGCATGATTTTGAGCACATACTTCGGAATATTAATGCATGTCAGGTGGGAATCCAAATTTTCTCATTCCCTTACAAGTGAGATCCAAGTGAGTTGCTAGAGAATGCTAAACATGAACCACAGAACACTACCTTAATAGTTTGTGGTGTATGTGCCAAATCTGATGCTTTCATGCAGTACTATTTTCTCTAGTCACCAAAGAAAGGTTGATTCTCCTAACAATGGTAAACTTATAATGAGAATTGTCTGTTTATAGTTGCATTTAGTTGGCAATTCTCTAAACATTATTTCTTTAGATTACAAACCGTGTTTTGTTCCTGTTCTGTGTGTACAAAGTAAAGAATTACCTTCCAGCATGCATAGACTTTATTGATGAAAATACTTGTCTAATCATGTGCAATTGAACAGATGCGTTCCGTGTCAATGGAGCTCGAAATACTGGGTAGACATCAGCATCCTGATTTAACTATTCCGTTCTTAAAGGTCTGTCACCAGTTAACTTCCCCTTCTCCCTCTCTCTGGGTATATATGTGTGCGCTTACCTTTTACCCCTTAATGTAAAACTCTATTATCATTTCCTTTTCTCTCTCTCTCACTCTCTATATTAACTCTTCATCTGAAAAACCGATCCTCTAAAACGGTCGATGGTGATATATTTAGTGTAGCACTTTCAAAATATTTACAACTTGACTTATCCACATACTTCTTGCTTTTAAACGCTTATGGCTTTCCTTTTTGTAATTCTTTTTTTTATTTCTTTTGCGTGTATCTTTGAATGACTTGAGTATTTAACAAAATATACTTAATTTTTTATTCTTATTCAAACAGTTTTCTGTAATTCGATTGATTTCAGGCAGTAGCAGAAATTGCCAAGGCATCAAAACGCGAAGCCTGCCTGTTGCCCACTCAAGCAGAGTCGTTTGCAGTACATGTCAGATCTGCAATTTCCAATTCAGAAGAACCAACACAAGGTTCTGAATCACAATCCATTGAATTTACTAAAGCTTAGTTTTATGTTAGTTTGTGCTAAATGAAGTTTTCTTGCCTTTAGACCAGTGGGAGCTTATGTTATTCAAGCTAAATGACTCTAGAAGATATAGACGTATAGTTGGTTCTATTGCCGGTTCATGTATTACTGCTGTAGCCCCTCTTGTGGCTTCATTTAAACAAGAGATATGTTTGGCCGCCCTGGATATAATTGAGGTATCTTTTGGTTGAAATGCTTTGAGACTTAACTTTTTTTACAATTGATGTAAATAGAAGTGAGAAGCATATATTTATCATTTTGAGCTTCAAAAGCAGTTTTTTGTGGTTTTCCACCGATTGTTGGACATTATGCAGCCATTAGTGAATAAACTTTGGTAGTTACTGGTTAGAAATGAAATTGTCTACAATTGTTTTTTGTATGTTGAGATAGCCTCGGCATAGTGGCCATGAGGTCACAGGTTTAAATCCTGGAAAAATCTCTTCGCTTGCATGGGTAAGGCAACATACATTTACCCTCCATAGACCCTACTAGATAGCAGCCTCGTTCATTGAGTGACCTTTTATTTGTTTATTTTATGTTGAAGAAATAAAGAGAATAAAGGTTTAAAATTGAGATTTACAGATATTGAAAGAAAATAAAGTATGGAGCGGAGACAGAGAAAAAGAGAGGTAAAATAAGAGGAGATTATATGTTCGTTGCACTAAGGCATGAAGGAGAGAGATAACGCTGTAAAAGAATGAAATAATTAATCACTCATTCTCTTGAAGATCTGACATTTATTTCTTGTTTTGTGTGTCTGAGCTTCAATTGGTCTGTGCATATTGAAATTAGGGTTTAATGGTGTTCATATATAGCAGACATTGACACAAAACAGTAGGTGTATGGAATTTAATCTGTGAAATACATTGTCTTGCAGGTTGAGTACTAATCCAAGATTAATTGAAACAATAGATTTATTTTAATTTGTAATCCTCTCTTTGCTATTCGTTCTTTTCTGGTTTTAGGGCAGCGTGTTGGCTTTAGCAGAAGTAGAAGCAGCATATAAACATGAAAGAGAAATTAAAGAAACAATAGAGGAAGCGCTACAATCAAGATCGATGTATCAGCTGAAGGATACTTTGGAAACTACTGAAGAAGGGGCTGATGAAAACAGGTTGCTTCCAGCAATGAATAAAATATGGCCTTTCCTTGTTACTTGTATTAAGAACAGGAACCCGGTGGTACGCGATCCCATTTTTATGTTCATGTCTTGTTTTAAAATATCGTTTTCCATATTTGGATGTAAACAATGACTTGAATTAGTTTTTTCTCATTCCCATGTGGAATTTACTTCATCACATGTATGCTTCTTCATGTTAATTTTGATTGTTGAATGCAACTCATGTTGGCAGGCTGTCCGGCGGTGTTTGAATGTGATCAGCAATGTAGTGCAAATCTGTGGAGGAGATTTCTTCACACGGCGTTTCCATAGTGATGGCATGCACTTCTGGAAACTTCTGACCACATCCCCATTTCGGAAAATGTCATTTTTAAAAGATGAGAAGGCCCCTTTGCAACTCCCTTATAGAAGCAGTTCAGCAAGTTCAGATGATTCATTGGCTGAGACTTCCTATCTTAAGGTTCAGATTGCAATGCTTAACATGATTGCAGATTTATGCCGAAATAAGAAGAGTGCCTCGGCATTAGAGCTTGGTCTGAAGAAGTTAAGTGGTCTGGTTGTAGGGATAGCTTGTAGCAGTGTTGTAGCACTTCGCGATGCGTCTATGAATGCCCTCCATGGCCTTGCATCTATTGATCCTGATCTTATATGGCTTCTCTTGGCTGATATTTACTACACTGAAAAGAAGATTGAAACCTTTCCACCAAATGGATCAGATTTACCAGAGATCTCTGAAATTCTCCCTCACCCCTCATCTCCGAAAGAGCATCTATATGTTCAGTATGGAGGACAGAGTTATGGTTTCGACATAGATTCGGCCTCTCTGGAGGTTATTTTCATGAAATTTGATTCACAATATCAAAATGTATAGCTAAGATCTTTTTTCTCATCCTTGTATCCTTGAATCAGTGTGATATTTAACCGTTCATGTGTTTTTTGGATGCTGTGGAAGGGCATCACCACTAGGTTGATGAGTTAGATTTTAATAGAAATCACTCCAAAATCTTAACATATTTGGAATAGAGTGAGAATAGCTTTTGCTATAGATTAATTAGAAATTTATGTGAGAATTACCAGTTTTTGATGTGAAATTTTAGTGAGGGAGAATTAGAAAATTTTCAATATTAAGTAAAATGGGATATGAAGCAATCTTGGTGGGGCAATCACAAAGCAGTACAAATGCCTATGCATGCATGCTCTTCCTCAACCAAAAAAGATAGGGTGAAAAACTATTGGCATAAAGTAATATAGGGATATTAATTTTGATGAGTTTCTTCATAAGCACGAGTAAAATAAGTGACCAAATTTGGGTCCAAAAAAATAAATAACAAACTTTGGATTAAAAATGTAAATAGCAATAATAATGTAAAGTGGTTCACAAGATTTTTGTAGGTGAACAAGAAGAAAAATGGATATTTAGTGCCATCATAACTCTAATATTTGTGACAAGATGACATGGGCACTCTCACTCATGTGATGATGTTGGTATTGGCTAATAAAATTTCCACTAACATTTTCGAGTGGGGCTCACTCTAAACAAGCATTATGATAGCTTTAATGCCTAATAGTAGTTTCCATATCACCATCGCAAATAAACCCAAAACTTCGTGAAATCAAATTGGGTAAATCAAGCATGACTTACATGGGATATAGTTGTAAATAGAAAAAGTTTATGAGTGAAAAAAAAAATCATGAAACTATTGTCTTAAGATTATGGTTTAAGATTTGTTATCTTATTTGTAATTTTTCACTCTTCTTATATCCTCTAACAACGAGACTTTACTTTTCACATGCTCAATAATAATAGAACTTTTTGATGGTTGGAAGCTCTATAGTCACATACGGGTTCCAACAAATAATTAAGAAACCTTTCCATGTTGTAGGTTAATTGAAAATGGAATTTCAACATTATCGGTTTAAGTTATAACAATGAGTGCATTTACTAACTTATTCATGTGAAGGCTCATTGGTCCCATTCATGGTTGAAGCCTTATTAGCCTGTACATATTTAACTTTTTTTTATTTAAATTCCGGTCTTAAACAAATTTATAAGCATGATGTTGTTATATTTTAAATTTTAATTAGAGGTTTCAAGTTTGAATCTATGAAAATAAAGTATGATGTTGGTATATGTCCATCATAGTTCTTGGACCGCTCATAAGCATGATGTTGGTATATGTCCATCATAGTTCTTGGACCGCTCATAAGCCGACCAACTCATAAAGCCACGATCAAGTATCAGGTAGATAAGATATACTTCATGCAACCATCAATCATGAACGGGTTGTCGTCTAACTAGGGAAATGATGATAATGATAAGACATGACCTAGTCAGCACCTATAGAGCTACGACTTCTGCTATAAGACTATCATGTCACCTGAACACTACAGACCTCTCTGCTACACGACTATCACACCACCTAAACATCATAGACACTACTATAGAGTTGAATATATCATCTGAACACTAAGCTACCTTTTATCGTGTCGCAAGAATATGCCTAATACACGGCTACAATGGTTTGAGCATGTGACAAAACAACTTACCCCTTTTATTAAATGATGACTAACTATTTTTATTTCTGCCTTCACAATTGATTCTGGACCATTAATTTTGTTCTCACTTAAAAATACAAATTTCATATGCTAATTTGTTTCTAAATTATGCTTTATAGAGGCAAAAAAATGAGAGGTGGAAGGAAAAAGTAAATTTTACTTTAGAGTAATACAAATTTCAAATGCTACTAAATCATTCTATTAATTTTCATACCTACAATAAAATGATACATGTAACTTATAAATCAATTATTAAATAATAAAATATTATCTTGTGACATATATGACTTTGTTGTAGATAAGAAGATTTTTAAAAAAAATTAGTTGAGGAATATTTAATTTTCTAATTTTTTGGGCTGGTGAGGTTTATAACAAATTTTGAGGTTGGCAAAGGCAATAAGGGTATTTTTTAGAGAAATTAATAATTTATATCAAAATGTTTGTTTGGTGAAGATTTAACATTGAAGTTAATGTGGGCCATGGAAGCTGGTCAATTCTTTTACTCCGGGACCGATGCAGATTGGGATTGTAACCATAGACGGTGACGTTTTGCAACATTGCAATTTAGATTTGTTAAAATGAGCTACGAGAACAAATTTGGCTAAATCAGATCAAAATGTCCGAATATAATTTATGCATATGAGCATATCAAATTGTAGTTCAAACTTGCGCAGTCATGGTGTGCCAACCCGTATAATACGAAAAAATATTTTATTTAAATTTTAATATATTTAATCTATATAATTTGATATTAATGTACAATTTTTTAACACATTTGTTATGCCTAATGCAACTAGATTTATACATTTGATGTCTTGTGTTTAGGTTAAGACTTTATGTTAAGCCCACGTATATCATTTTAACATAACTCATTTACTAAATCTCTTATTTCTATTAAACTTTCACTCTCTAACCTAATATAATTTGTAACTTCACTTTAATATATAAATCTTTGGATACTATCAAAATAATATCAATGTGGTTTATAGTAATGATAATATAGACTCAAGTTCAAAATGAATTCTATGTGTCAAAGTATAATCACCAACTGAATATGTGATCATTATTCTTTATTTTCTATATGAAGATTATTTGTATGTTACTTATCAATACTTTTATTATGAACTATCAAATTAAATTTGGTTGTGTGAAGTTCTGTATGGTAAACAATTATGTTATCTTTTAGTTTGCTTGTAAAATTTATTTTCTTTATTATGTTTTGGTTGTAGAAATTAAATACATAATTAATTGATATAGTCTAATGTCTTCTCATTTGATGATACTAGTTTTGTTATTGTGCTTAAATGGATAATGTGCAACATAGAAAACACAATATAATATTTAACTATATAATATTATTGTAATTTATAAATATTTATATTATAGACATTACTCTATTTTTTGTTCAAAGTTCATAACATAATATTTATTATACTTTTTTATTATAAGTTATTTTGTAAAATATTTTTTACCTACTGTTTATTATCAAGCCAAAGGTTCCAAAAAAGATTAAAAAATAAGGAAAAACGGATAGTCTGAACTCACTCAGGTAAGCCCGGCCCGAGCTTGATTTTAATATAGTTTGGTCAGTCCAACCTAAAAAAAATGAATTCAATAAAAAGTATATAATATAATACCTAGCCCCTATAAGTTTTCGAGCTTTTGTGGAGTGGCCTAACCAGACCTACCTATTTTGACTCATCTGCAAACATATTTATTAGCTTTTATTTGCTTTCCATATATATAATATGATACCTAAACCCTATAAGTTTTCGAGCTTTTGCAAACTGGCCTAACCAGACCCACCTATTTTGATTCATCTGCTAGCATATTTGTTAACTTTTATTTGATTTCCCTATTTTGTTCAAATTTCCAAACATATCCACACAAAAAAAGTATAGTTATGAAATATGTATTGTCTTGAACTGCAAATCGGTCTTCCACCTAGGTATACAATAATTATATCATATTAGTTAAAACCACTTAAATCAATAAAAATTGATAATATTGTGATGTATTCATTTAAAATTACAAGATTTGTATAAAATTAATTTAATTTTTACTAGAATATTATTGAGCAAAATAAAACCTATAACTTTTACCTTTGCATATACTTCTATAACAACACACATACCCTCATAAAATCACATTTTGTTTTAATAACTTGTTTGAATAAAAGTATTTATCATATCATTTTTTAGTTTTTTAATATTAATGTTAATATATTATATTTATATATCTAATTTTAGTGGTACATATGTGATTTAATTAGTAAATATATGGTTGAATTAAATAGCATTATATTAGTATCTTGATCAGTTTGATGACTAATACGATATTAAAAGATCGGCCCAAAAGCAATTACTTATTTTGGTCATTCATATTTTTCAACCTTAACAAGTTAGTTCTTAATAAAATTAAATTATCAATTTAGTCAATAACAATTTTAACATGGACTCATATTAGTCATTCTGTCCATACCAACCAGTTAAAGTTAACAGTTTGGTCTATGTAGGTCATTAACAGTTGACTTGGTCATATGTTTTCCGTCCCCATGGGCTTGTGTGGCACGTCAGAGGTCCACATATGTGTTTTTTCAAACAAAAATGACATAGTTTTTATTTTTTCCCCACTTTTTTTTAACATAAATCCTATTGCAAAACGATGTCGTTTTGAGTTTCAGTTTTTTAAAAATAAAATTTACCCAAAACATTATTTTGGGTTTCTTCTTCCACTTAAACACGGGAAAGGAAGTGGTCGAGTTTCAATCTCCCACAACCTTTAACAACAAAACTCTAAGTCATCGAAGATGAAAAACTATGACGACGTGAGCACTTGTAGAAGCCGTGATTTGAGCATGCATTGTAGCTCTAGTGTAACTAATAGGTGTTACTGTATAAGTTTCTTCCTCCAATTTACCATTGTAATAAGGTTGTTATTGCATAAACATCAAAAAAGTAAGGAGACAGTTCTATGACTGTCCATATTTTAAAGTTATCATTTTTCCATATTTCTAGGTTTTGTCTTTATGTTCCTTCCCTTTTGTGCCATTTTCATTGTTTTGTAGGAGTGAAATAAATAATATCTCAATTATTTTATGTGAGTTGAAGACTCATGAAGGGGAATATGTGGTGGACAATGCAATGCACATGGATGTTCATTTTAAATTACTCTTCTTTAAATTATTGTTTCATTTTTTATTCAAATGAAAAATTAAAGCTTTTCTAAATTCTATTTAAAATTTTAATTAATTAATATTTTATTTTATATTACCCACTGGTAGAATTTATTTTATTTAAGTTTTAGTTTCCACTCGAAATTATTTCATTGAGTTTTTTTGTTTAATACCGATGTATGCATTTATGTCACTTTATTACTAAAAATATAACATTCATCAAATCAAATTTCTTTAAAGATTTTAATCAAATTTAATGGCTTAAATGTTATGGTATTAATTTGATTAGAATAAAAGGGACTTATCAATATCTTCTTGTTCTGTAATTGTCAATTTTCTATTGTGTTACTATTTTAAAAAAGTAAAAAAAAAAACTCATGAGGTATTGCTCCACATCAAGCATTGGGTTAAAACTGAAGGAAAAATCAAATAAATATGTTATATTTTTTATAAAAAGGGTTAAATGCTTAGAAAATTTGTTGATTGGGAAATTTTTTCGTAAATAATATACGAGGGGTTGGTAACTATCCTTTGCTCGAAATAATGAACTAAAAAGGCACAAGTTTTTCCAAAAACATTTAGCGCAGGTGATAGGATTATGAGAGATTAACGCACAAGTTGCTTTCTCTCTACTTAACAATTAGTGTTTAGAAAACAAATTAATGGATAAAAATAAATAAATAAATTAGAAAAGAAAGGTAAAAAAGGAGTTAATGTCAAATTGTGACAATTTAATATATGGGATTATTATTTTCAGCATAAAATGAAAACATAAATCAAATCACATTTTGTTGCCATATTAAAATAAATATAAAAGTGGCTGAGACTCCAAACTAGTGAAGTATGAAAGATATCTACATAACAATCAACCTTATCATTATCTCTATTCTTACCTCTTAATAATTAAAAATATAACAAGTAAACAATAAATAAAATATCTCCCTTAATTACTTGCCTCGTATTTATTATGACAAAAAATGTATACACCGATAGAGTATGATTTTTTTATATTATTCATGTATCATTCACTATTTATGATTTACCATCATTAATTCTTCAAAAAATTAATAAAATGAATGATAAATAATATATTGATTATGTATAAACCTTTACACTGTCAATACATATGTATTACATTCATTTATTATCTTCATTTCAACCACTTCCAATTATTTCTCAAATAATTTCATTAATGTAATGCACTATTCAAAATCGTCACACTAAGTACTTTAAATTTTAAAATTATATTAAAAAATTCCAAAATTATAATAATTTCTCATAATTCAATATTAAAGGTAAATCAAGACAACCAGGTAAACCATGGTTGTGTCATTAACCATGTTAGCATGAATACTGACCGAGAGTTTTTGGCCTTTTACCGAGGAACTCTGGCTCATGACGAAGGGGACCTGAATCGTGACCGAGGAAGCCTAGATCATGACCGAGGAATGCTGGGTCTTGGCCTAGACTGTGACCGAGGAATTCTGGCACATCAGACCTGCTCTAGGCGCATCAAGTCTTGGCACACCTGCATCAGCTTGATGCATCAGACTTGGTCAGCAACGCACCAGACATGGTATGGGCGCATCAGCTTGGAGCATCAGGCATGGCCTGGGCGCACTATCTTGGCGCACCAGATTTGGCTTGTAGCCCTGTGCCAGACGCACCAAGCCCTGCACCAGACGCACCAGGCATGGGTCAGAGATATTATTGGCACACCGATCTTGTCTTTTGGATCATATTTAGATTTCACCTTGATTTTGATATTTTGCATAAGCATTCTTTTGGCTATGATCTTTTTAACCCTTTTAGGCAAAGTTAGTTAAAAGTCAGTTGGGGCAAGGGTTGTTATTTTTCTGTTTTGCTGATTGCTTGTTTCACAAGCAACTTGGTTTTTCTTGTATAAAGGTGATCCTTATGAACACTTAGCATATCAATGAAAGGAGGTATAATTCATGCTATTTCTACAATATCCAATACCAAGTTCACTTGATGGCAGCAAATCTATAAATTTTGTTACTTTCACTTTTAACTTATCCATTGTTTTAGCTTCTTTTACCCATATTTGAAATTCCTAACATTGTCTAATGTGGGGTGGAGAGTATATCTTCGGTCCTATATTTTGTGTTACTCCATGTGTTATGGGTTATGATTGGTTAAAAAATATAAATTTAAGTTAAAATTTTAATTATTTAATATTTTTGATCAATCACATCTCATAACACATAAAATGGTATAAAATTATGGGACAGAAGATTGGTCCTGAATGTCAGGGTGTGAGTAGGGCAATAGCTCATAGAAGGAAGTAATAGTCTCATCCCCACCAAGCTTTAGGCTTGTAGCTCCAATAAGCACAAAAGTTTCTTTTCTTTTTAATTTCACTCTAGTGTTAATTCATTATCTATGTCCATAAATGTACACATGGATATATGAGCATGGATAGACAAAATATTAAAGAAATTGAAACAAGGGACGAAAGAGAGACGTTATTTTTTTTAGAGTATATCTATTGTCTTATTTTATGTATCACTCCATGTATCATTACCTTTGATTGATTGAACAAAATTATTCAAGTTAAAAATGTAATTATTAATTATTATTCTAAACAATGATATCTTATGGCGCATAAAGTAACACAAAAGAATGAGACAGTAGATATAGACCCCTATTTTTGCCTATATAAATTCAGAAGAATATAGGTGAGTTAGCTACACAGTCCACCCCAAAATGAATACCACCATATAGAGAGAACGCAAATGTTACAACTAAATTCAACCGAACAACAAGATATTGGTGTAATATCTCATTAGATTCTAGAATGATAAAAAAGTTAACAATTTAATTATTGGGAACAACATTTGTTGAGAGAGATAATTACACACCCGAAAATGAATTAATTCCCCAAAAAATCATGAGTATTTGCTAATGCTCACGAAAAACACTTCTTGAACATATAGTAAAGAAGACTAACTCTATGAAGAAAAAGAACATCAAAATTTTTGTACACATTGGTTAATCTATAAGCTATAAATATTAAGAAAGTAATTCCATTTCTGGAAATAGTTTGAAATTCAGTTATATTAGTTAGGTTACTTTCTATTTTTGAAAACTAGTTGTTAAATCAGTTTTTAAGTTCTTTATTTTAAGCTTGTACTTTAGGTTGATTGTATAAGAACACAACCATATAATTCATTGAGACACACATTAAATTAATAGAGGAATATTCATTGAAACACTCTTTTCCTTCTTTACTCTTATCACTCTCTTCAACCATACTCAATTCTTCAATCTTCAATCATTTTCTATTTTCTATCTTTGTTCTAACAATAGATACTTTTATAACTTTCCAAGCTTACAATTTTCATTGTAAATTTGTTACACAATCAACTAATTACACATTATACCACCAAAGACATAGATTAATTACATAGGGTTATTCTAGTCAAAACAACAAATTCGAGTTTATATAAATATAATTACCTTAAGTATTTGATATGGAAAAGTACATCAACCAGGGTAATGTTGCCCAGCTAAAATATAATTGCTTTAGAGGATACATGTGGTTTATTATTTCATTTATAAAATGAGCACTATAAACTTTTTAGTTATAAATGTATCTAAATTAATTAATTAGTTGCATATAAATGAACTATAAGTCTATAACAAGAGACATCTGAATCATAAAATTCAATATTTCGATATAGAATAGTTAATTTGGAATAAAAAAACAAAAATTGCAATATAAACCACACGTGCATGAACTTCTTTCCTTTTTCCATCACAAAAAAAGAAGCATGACAAAAGAAGCTAGTTTCCTTCAACATATTGAAACTTTTTTTTCTTGTTTATTTCCCTTTTTCTTGTGTAGTTTGCTCATGTTTTAGGCTTTAATTATAGGAAAGTCCCACCTTTTTCGGCTTCTCAAAATTAACCTTGTTTTAACTTTATAAAAATTAACTTCACATACTAGTTGTAAGGTTAGCCACTTAAATTTTAGGAATATTTCATTCACTTGTTTAATAATTTTATTCGAAAACATTTGTATACATCATACTTATTTGTGCATTATTTTAAGAGTTAATTATACTGATACCCCCTGAGTTTTAGTGAAATTACATAAATCACCCCTCACTTTTCTATACCTATACACAAATCTCTCATAGTTTATATAATTTCATTAACTGATCGCCACAACATGGTAAATAAATGTAATATTTTAAACAAAAAAATGTGATAAATAAACAAAACATGGTATATTGTGAGGAAAATTCCAAATAATATACAAATCAATGTATCTTTATTATTTTTTGTTATAAAATGCATCAACAATTCTAAATAGATATTGTTTAAATTGCTCTTATACTATATCATAAGGAACCAAAAATAATAAAGAGGTATCGACTCATATATTATTTGGACTTGTCTCCACACTATACCATATTTTGTTTAACTTAATTGTATTTATCATATTTTTTTGTTTAAAAAATTACACTTATTTCTCATGCATGGGTGGTCAGTATAATAAAAGTATAAAAATTAGGGGGTCTATGTAGGTGTAGAAAAATATAGATGATTTGTGTAATTTCGATAAAACTCAGAGAATGTCAGAGTAATTTACTCTTATTTTAATTATTCTCGAATTGCCTTTTCAATATGGATACCGTTTGGCATTTCTCTTGTTGCTCCTTAGTCATAAAAGTGGATTTGTATAATTGGGGATTAGTTTTGTGTATATGTCAATGGTATATGCGTTTTGGCCTAATAAAAATCACATATGCATGAATGGGTCTGATTACGTACATTGATATATTTATGGGTGTATCGACTTTTAAGGTTTATTTACAAGTTTATTTTTGGAAGGTAGTAAAGGAAAATAAAAAAATTGAAGGTGGTGAAATACATTTGTAAGAGAAAAATTGAAGTACCAAAAACCTCACCTATATCACCTAACGCATTTTTACAAAGAGTATTATCTCTTACGCACCTTCCCTGTATTTTGTTTTTGTTAACGAGAATCTTTACTATTTTATTTACCCAATACTCGTACCTGAATTCTCACGTTCAACATATACTATATATTTGTTTTTTTGGGTATTATGATATCCTTTCATCTTTTTGGATAAAAAATAATTTATTTTAGATTCGTAATTGCCCCTCCCAACAAATGTTCTTCATAAAAATTGAACTATAGACCTTAATAATCCAATAAGACTTTACACCACTAAATCAACGTCTTATTGGTATTGTATACTATATGTGAATTAAGCGTTATATATCCTTTTGTTAGGACTCCTTCTCTTTCATATTTTGTTTTTTGGTTTAAAGTTATATATATAGTTTAAGGAGTGAAAATAACTTCTATATGAAAAATTCATACAATTTAATTAAAAGAACTTCATTTAATACACATTAGAAATTAAATATAAAGGAAATGGAGAAATATGAGGTGAAAAGGAAAAGTAATAAAAAAAGTTATAATTAAAAATAAATTATAAATATGTATTAGATTTCTAAATCATCAAATGATTTGCAAAAAAAATGAAAAGGTCAAAACAAGAACAAAATGGCATTAGAATCTAGAACATGTCAATGAGTGCATGTAAAAATCTCGTTTGAGAAACTTTTAGATACGATAGATCAGTCATATTTCTTTTAATTGATTTGGAGTAAATATTATTAATTTTAATTATTAATTAAGAAAAATTGGTTAGAATGTTACTCTTACTAATTATCCTTTACTTTTAAATAACACCTACATAAATCACTCCTATACATATACATTATATTAATTACCCCATTAGAGAAAAACATATAATCTCTTAAACAAAAATAGATTGATTAGTATAATTAAGATGATTTTTGTGAAGACAAGTTCAAATAGTATAAGACTCAACAAAATTTTCATTATTTTTAGTTCGTTATAATATAGAAAGAGCATAATTTACAAACTTCCTTAAAAAGTCACAATTATCCCTACCACAAGGATAATCATTATTATAATTATGTATATAGATTAGAGATGATTTATATAAGTACAAAAAAGTAGAGGTGATTTATATAATTTTATTAAGAATTAGGAATGTCAATGTAATTTTATTAAAGATTCGAGATATCAGTGTAATTTAATTTATATTTATATGTAATAATTTCTCATCTAGTTCACACACATTCAACCGGTCAAACGCTATGTATGAAAGTATAGACCATTGGCAACCCTCATGCATTCAATTACAGTCAAGTTTGGTGTTTTCTAACTTACTAGCCAAGCCAAAGTCTTGTTCTCTAATTATTTCTAAAAAATTCAATGTCCCCTCCCACAATTGTACCTTTTCCTGATGTTTACAAAAGAATTTAATATGTATACACTGATAGTTTAAGTATTTTTTTACATTTTCAATACTCATCCATCATTGATTTATTAATCATTATTGACTCTCAAGTAAAAATAATATAAATCAATGATATACTGACAGTTACATTGTAGTTGCATAAATTTTAAACTCTCTATAAAAACGTGCCTTTAAAAAACAATAAAACAAAGAGTGTTTATAATTTGACCATCCATAAATTTCTTACATTGGTAATGAGATGAAACTCACGCACTCATAAAGTATAGATTAATTCTTTTACATATGAATCAACGTTAACCATTTGATTTCTTATTATACATATAAATTTTTGAAGTATATGATACTTAAAATATGTGTTAATCATATGTGTATATTATTTTAACTTTACAAAAATATGAAATATAATAATACACACTTACAAAAAATAAAAAATTTGTTATCCTCAACCGATCAGAGTATAAGAAACCAAAAAATATAGATTGTATAGATAAGCTAAGAGCATAACTTTTTATTTGCTAAAATATAAAAACTTACAAGTAACATATCTACTTTTGAGTTCCTTGAGATAACATATGTGTTGTGGATAACATATCCTTAACAATAATTGAAAAATGTAAAATTCAGTCCTAATTATAGTTAAGAATAAATGCCTTAAAATCTAGATTTATATTGAAAAATGACAAATTTACAACTTTAATAATTAGTGGACTTAAATTCTCAATTTATACTTACTTTAATTTAAGGAAATTGTTAGCATTTAAGGATGGGATAAGAGGTCCAGCAAAAACAACTTTGTATTGAGAAATAAAAAACTTATAATTTCAAGAACTAATAAACTTTACTTATAAAAACAAAAGAACTAATAAACTTAACATCTCAATGCATATTTATCTTATACTAACTAAGGTGAACCTAACCCATAATAATAATAATAAGTAGATAGATATATATTTTCTTGATATATATCAAATTGGAGTGTAAAAAGGATAAAATTATTGCTTAGTTTCAATCCTCTCCCAAAGCCACAAATACTTCTCACTTCCTTTTAAACACGTTTTCTCTCTCTCTCTCTCTCTCTCTCTCTCTCTCGCACCTAACTATTATAAACCAGATCAACCCTATCTTACTATCTCAGGGCCTGAAAGGTTTAAGGTAGTGTGTCCTTGACATAGAAAATGAAGAATTTGAGTATTTGAGATGGAAAAGAAAGAGATTATGATGATGGGTTTGAAGATGGAGGATAGTTTGAATATTAATGGATCTTCTCCCTTCATTCCTTTCTCTACCATGTTTGATTTCTGTGAAGTGGAAAAGAATTCATCTTTAGGGTTTATGGAGTTACTTGGTGTTCAAAATAGTGATCCTCTATTTGATTTTCCTCAACTATCAACTATGTCTTCCATTCTCAAAGATCAACAAGAGATAACATTGAAAGAGTGTTTTGAGGTTTTGAACACTCACCAACCTTCCACTCCAAACTCTTCATTCATTTCATCTGCATCCAATGAAGTAGTCAATGATGAACACAATAAAATTGTTGAACAATTACATGAAAAACAAAACACCAACAAAAAGTAAGTTTTATTTTATTTTTAGAATAAATTTTATGTATATTGTTTCTCTCACTTAGATGGTTCTTTTTTACTTTATGCAATTATGTAATACTTAATTAAAAATATGGAGTTTTAATTTTATTTAAGTTATAGGGTAATGAGGAAGATTTCTAATGTTAATTTCATGAGTGAGTGAATATGTCATGTTTCATGTGTGATACTACATATATGTGTGGAGGAAGTAGCCACGTGGGTGATTAAGTATGAGAGAGATAAATATAAAAATAAATGAAAATTTAATATTTGTTTGGTACTTTTATTCTATCATATATAATAAAATAACATTTTTCTTATTGAAAACAAAAGGAAAATAAGAACTTCCCACTCCAACACGGGAGGATCGGTTTCAAGTTTGTTCTTGTTTTTATATATTCCTTTTAAAGCTTATGGTTTTATTTTATTTTATGAGAGATATGTTCGGTTGAGTTTAGTCTCATTCAAACTAAATTTCTATCTCTTGCGTCTCTTTAATAGGGTGGACCGTATAATTTGGGGTGGTTGAGTATAAAGTACATACCGTTCTTATTTCTACTTAACTTTGCTTTGATGTGTTACTAATGTGAATGGAATATATCATATTTGACAATTCACATAGGAAATAAATAAGTTCTTTATTTTATGTTTCTTAATTTTGTGAGATGCAATTCAATGCATTGGTTTGGTAATTTTGGAACATTCTTCTATACTATAAGATTTTGAAGATTTGTGAGATATGATTATTATTGGGTTTAGGTCAAAGACCAAGAAGACAAATGAGAAGAGAAAAAGAGAACCTAGATTCGCGTTCATGACTAAAAGTGAAGTTGATCATCTTGAAGATGGGTATAGATGGAGAAAGTATGGTCAAAAAGCTGTGAAAAATAGCCCATTTCCTAGGTAATATTTTCTTTCATTTCAATCTTCACTAATATAATCTTACTTCATACATGCACCTTTGGAAATGTTATATATCATCCGATAACTTTCATTTTACAAATTCTTCCATCAATAACTTAGCGATTAAAGAAAATAAATATTGTTTATTTTGTGATAGTACATGTTCAAGCCAAAAACATTCTCATAAGGTATGGCAGCAATGCAAGTGGGTTTTGTATTTTACATAGATAAAACTCGAGTTTGATTTAAATAGGAAAAAACTTACGGGTACAACTATTCTTATTATCGAATGTTTTTAACTTGAATATGATTGTCTTTTCATACATTATATCTCGGCTTGTTTGTGTCCATTTTTTCTTTTTACATGTGGTTTGATTAAGCTTAATGTCTGTTTAATTTGCAAGATGAATTTTGGAGATTATGATGAAGCAAAAATGTTTGATAAACCCTAAAATAAACTTTTAAAATAGTTCTCAAAATCTTTCATTTCCCTCTAAAATCCAAGTTAGAAACAAACCCTTAAACTCAAATTTTTTTCCACACAAATCCTTAATTATTTACAAAACTTTGAGTGGTTGACAAAGTAACATAAGAACTTGTTATTAGTACTTAATAACAAATGTTTTTATGTATATAACAGGAGCTATTATCGTTGCACCAATACTTCATGTAATGTAAAGAAACGTGTAGAACGGTCTTTTACCGATCCAAGCATTGTAGTTACAACTTATGAAGGCAAACACACACATTCAAGCCCAGTTATGGCTAGAACAAGCACCAACTTTGGTTCAATAATGCATGGTGGAAATTACGTATCTCAATATTATCAACACCAAAAACACCAACTCTTCAATACAATGTCCTCTTTTGGTTTCTCTTCTTCTTCTTCTTCAACAACATCTTCAAAGGTTAGTAGTACTTTTTCTCAAGAGGTGCCCTTTTCAAGGGATAATGGGCTTCTTCAAGATATTGTTTATTCACATATTTGAAAGAAGAGAAGATGATGATAACTCTATTATACTATATGCTGACATTTTGTTGGGGACTTAGATGATAATAACTCAATTGATCACTTGTAGTATATGCAGTTTTTCCTTCTATGAATTCTTGGGTAGGAACTTCCTATCTTAAACTTGGAAATTAAGTTTACACATGTGAAACTATAAGTTATGCTATAGATATATACAAAAGTTTATACACCGATAATGTAAAAGTTTTTTATTTCATTACTTTTTTGTTCAATATTCATGTGTGATCATCATTTTCTCTTAAACAAAAATATTACAAATGAATAATGAATAATATGTTGATTCTGTATAAATCTTTACAAACTATAGATATATATTACACTCATGAAAGAAATTGTTATTTAGATGTATATGGTGATTTCCCTTAAAAATAAAATAGTAAGGTAATTGTTATATATAAATGCATACCTATTATATATATATATATATATAATATTTTCATCGATAACTTATTAAGTATATTGATTTTTATTAGGAACAAAAGCACCAATTATCCGTAAAAGTAAGTTTTTTTCATAATTAAGATACGGAATTAGTTGGAACAGTCAACAGGTGATGCACATATAGGCTTTATTAAGATGAAAATATTAATAACTACTATAAATACAATCTTAATCTTAAGATAATAATTTTATATTAGAAAATATTATGTTTGATATATAGAGAAATGTTAGACTTGATAGAAATTATGTTTTTAGATTATAAATTATAAGAAAGATAATAATATTGTGTTTTTATATTTCTGACCTCCCTTATCACATTAGTTAATACAACCATAAATATATATTCTCTACTCTCACTTTAAATGTCACTTTAGCTTAATACATATACATTAAGACAATTATTAAATATCTTAGTCACCAATGTAAAATAAACTTTTTTTTTTTGACTAAAACCCCCTAATAATTCATACTTATCGTTAACACAATTTATTCTAATGCGATGGAATCAAATAGGAAAAAATAGTAATACACTTGACTTAATAATATAAAATATTAAGGTACGAATCGATTAATATTTTAACCTGATGGTTTCTGATAGGATGCATGGAATATTTAGGTCTATTAGTAGCCACTTTCCATTCAATATCTTCATTTTAAATGGAAAAGTGGGAGAATGTTAAAAATAGGTCTATCATCTATCTTTTTTGGGCTTCAGATTCTGACTCCTCATTTGTCTTGAATTTTTGTTTCTTTTTCTTGAGAGAATGTGCATTGATTTCACCAAGGTAAATGAGTAAATATGGAAAGGTATAGATATTATGTGTAAGACTCTATTAAATATTCCTAAGTAAATTAAAGAGAATAATATATCTCTGTATATCAAGAGATAATTATATCCTTAAATCTACATAGTATTTAACTTTAACATGTATATTATTTCTATTTTTTTAAGAAGTTTTCATTTTGAAATATAAAATAAAAGAATAAATAAGGCACGTATCAAATAAATTTAAGAAGATAAGTTATATATAAAAATATATTTTATTCTCTAAATTAAAAGGTTTGAAGTTTGATTCCTAAAAATAATACCGAGAAATACAAAAGATTACTTACTTATTGATATGAATATACCTAAATTAAACACAAAATGTTACTCACTTTGTTTTGTCCCGGGAATCCACTCAAAAAGAATTATAGGGAAAAGTGCTTATAATCTTAAGCCATTGATACTGATGGAAATTCATTCTCAATAATATAGTTACGTGGTAATAAATTGGATGATTAATTCAACCATTAACAATCTACTTTAAGCAACTAAGTAAATGTTTCCCTTTCATAGATTTAGTTCATTGAAGAGTGATAACAGGTGAAGGGGGAAATATAATCAGAAATTAGAAAGAAAAAAGGATAAAATGTTATTCAAGCTTGTCACTTCACGTGTGATCTAGCTTCTATGATGGATATATATATAGAAAAAGACCCTTCTAATTTATAGGTGATTTTATGTATACTCCAATTTGCTTATTTGTATTCTTCATCAACAATAATAATTTAATTTTTTTTTTTTAAATTATGATTCTTTTAATGATCAATCATATTTTTTTAATTTACAAGATTATGTTTGCTCAGTTGCTATTGTGGATAAGTACTCGAGAGTGCTAGTAACCTTATGTGGCAAATTCAACTCTCATGTAATCTTGTAAAGAAAGAAATGATGGACATTTGTTATTTCAATTAGGATAATTCTTCTCACACATCACTCTAGAAGTACTTGTAATGAATGTTAAAGTCTTAATTAAATGATGGATTGAATTGTTTTTATTGAGAAAATTTCGGTCTCGTTGTGTTAAACTAGAATACCCCGTAAGATTCACTTAAAATTTAAAAAAAATAAAACAATACTCTAATATTTTGTTTTATTTTAGTCCAAAAAATGTAAAAATCATTACTTTAATATAGTTATTCATATATAATTTTTATACATTTATATAATTATACTTATAGACAATTGTTAATTATATAAGACATCATATATTGTAACCGAACACTTTAATTGATTAAACTTAATATAAACATCTTCAAATTTAATACTCGACTCTAGTTTCATAATATTGGTTCTCACCTATGAAATGGATACAAATATGTACAACAAATAAGATAAATTTATGTAGATGAATATAGATATGTATAACATTCCTAAAATCCTTTATAGTTTATACTACGTTTAAAAACTTTCCACCAAATAGAGCAGTGGATAATTACCAACCTCTATTAAATTCTTCCAAACTTGCTCATGCCCAGAATAGATCATTAACCCAACTTCAAGCTCAAACCCAGAGATCATGGGTTGTTCCTAATCTTGTCCCCATGAACTTCATCTAATTAAAAAATGTTATTTAAATAAACAGAAAAAATTAAAAATTAAAAAGTAAAAGTTTTATATTAGTTGGTGAAATATGAGAGTATCTCCGGCAGCAAATACAACTTTTATATTTATTTGGGTTACATTTATTATTTTATAATTTATTACAACTCCTCATGAAATAAGAATAACATATATATTTTTTCTCACAATAACAAACATCATTCTTATTTGGGATTCCACAATATCTACATTTCCCCTAACATCTATTCATCTCATCACTTTCTTTTGGCTAAGAACAACAACAAATTATTTTTATTTAAGAACAAAAATCAAAAAATAAGAATGACACAGTGGAGAATAGAATAAGAAATAACTATTGTGGTTGCTCTTAGACCTCAAAACACCATGTTTTTGAGACAGTTGATCAATCTTCAGCTCAAATACTAAATATTTAGTTGCATTAAATATTTGGAAGGAGAGTTTTATATTATTATCATACCCAACTTAACCAAATTATCACGCGATAATATATTAATATATTTGCTCGTAGTCCATTTTTTTTACATATATGCTAATTATTCTTTCAATCTTAGACAAAT
Organism: Lupinus angustifolius; assembly: GCF_001865875.1. NCBI lineage: Eukaryota > Viridiplantae > Streptophyta > Magnoliopsida > Fabales > Fabaceae > Lupinus > Lupinus angustifolius. The sequence goes on from NC_032024.1 coordinate 16,421,918, forward strand.
AAATGCTAGGAGTAAGGATCCTGTTAAAACTGTCCACTTAGCTCTGTTAATCAGAAGTGGACAATAGAAAATTAATGAGATGGTCACATTGGTACCATTGATCACGTGGTCATTATTGGAGCTGAAAACGCCAATTATATTCAAATTCAATTTAATGTAGACAATTATTTGTAGGAGTTAAGATCTTAGAGGACACCTAGTGGGGAACACTTCTTAAATGTGTAGTCCCTATAATATCAGTGGGGAGCATTTCTTATCAAGCTCTAATCTTTAAATCAATTTTTCATTCATCTTAACCTAATGAACAATACATGAGACAACGTGATTGGAAGTATAAGATGAGAAATTAAGAGGGAATAAATTAATTTTCTGCACAATTAACTCACAACTTTAAAACAAATAGAGTAGGGTAACAAAAATATGTAGTAGAAAATCGAAGTAAAGAAAATGAAAGTAAAGAGTGGGAAAGAAGAGAGATACATCAGTTTTTATATTAATTTACTTTTTTGTTCATTTGAAGGCTATGCTTAGTTCTCTTGATCACTTAAGAGATTTTACTGATTTGATGAGTTGTAATTATAAATCTCAACCTGAGATTCTGAGTACAATACACACTCACGACAATCCATAGAAGAAATACATCTTCTAATTATCTCTCTTTCCTTTTCCATCACACCCTATGGTGAAAAGTTTACATCAATTTTAACAAAGATGAAGAATACAACAATGACTATATTGCTAAAATAATTTGACACTTCTAATCTTGCAATCCTTATGGTCTTTCACTATGAATAACACAATATGTTCAAGTGTTTTAGTGTAGGAAAACTTAGAAAAACACTTTAAAGCAACTTCAGAAAATTCTGAAAGTTTATCACAAAGTTGATTTGCAAGAGTGTTTAGAAAATTGTGTGAAAAAGTAAGAAATTTGTGTGTCATGAATGTGTTTTGAATTGGATGTCTTAGTGTCTTTAAATAGACTTCCAACCAGCCATCACACCCCTATGTAAAGGTAAGAGGCATTTGGAATGACAAACATTCATTTTGGATTTGAAAATCTATTGTAACACATCTCAGTAATTGATTACTCTACTAGGCAACCGATTACCTAGACATTATATCCAAATGAGTAATCAGTTACGCTGTGTTAAAACTATACAATAACTTGTTACTCAGTTTGAGTAATCTGTTACCCAATTCAAGTAACTCGTTACTCAGGCCTAGTGACTCATTTTTCAGGTCAAGTAACCTGCTAATTAGCTTTTTAAAAATTTAGTTCATTTGATTCCGAGTTCAAATATGTTTCAAAAATATTTTATAACTTGAGCATTATGGTTAAACATAATTAAAAGACTTAGGAAAGGACTATACAACATCTTTATCTTGATAACTTTTCTTTTTAAGTCTTCAAGATCTTCTTGATGATTTTGGTGTCCTAATCAAATTTGTGCTAAGGTCGGGAACAAGATTTTCTTCATACACCTTATAAGATGGGTTGAATTGACTGATTTTGTCCTATTGATCATAGTCATATAAATTATGACATTCAATAATTTGTTCTCCCATAGGTCCTGACTTGGGCTCAATCCCTAATTGACAATTAGGTCAGGTGCATTCCCAAATCCCACACTATCATACTATAGATTGCTAGTGCTCACCACATTGGCTTGATTCCTTTCCAATTTATCTAATGGGTGGAATTAATATTCAGCTTTGAGATGACCGAATGAAGATATCTTGTACTTATTGGCGTTTTTAATGGTGTCTCAAGTCAATCAAAATGTATTATTTAATTTGAAAAAAAGTTATAAAAAATAAATCAATATTTTATATTATTTTATGGAATACTATTGGATAGAGACATGGGAACAACAACATTTTGGGATGGAGGATCCCAGTCCGAGATGACCATATATGTATATGATTAACTTTGATGTTGATTATGTTAGCTCTTTTTAGATTGGTCCCTCTTTCATGAGCCCATTGATGGTAGTTGGATGATACATTCTCAATAATCCTGAAAGCTTCTGATATCTTTTTATTCATCAATGGTCCATCTGACGCGAAGTCCAGAGGTTGCTTTGCAGAATAATCGAGATCGGCATAAAAGGTGTGTACAATCAACCATTTCTTCAATTCATGGTATGGGCAAGCTTCTAGTATATTTTTTATTGAGAAGGTTTTCCAAGTGAAAATATGTGTACCCTTTGTTTGTGTGATCTATAGTTGTTGTAATTAATTGTTATTGCACCACATAGATTATTGTAAGTTAAGGAAATTATTATTTATTGCATATTACTCTATTTGAATTGTCATTGCTATTACAATGATGATTATGTTACTACTGATATTTTTGACGATCATATTATTTTTCATGAATATGATTCAGTTAATCTTGTATTAGGTGAGAGCTTGTAGATAATTGATAGTGGTGCTATAGTGCATATGACACCAAGGAAGGAGTTTTTCACGTCTTACACTTTTGGTGATTTTATAGTGTTGAAAGATATGTAAATATAGTGTGCCTAAGGTTGATATTGGTGACGTTTATTTGTAGACCAACACAAGAGTGTAGTTGTTGCTTAAAGGAGTTAAGCATGCTTCTTATATCTGTTTCATTTTGATTTATGTGCACATGCTTGATGATGATGACTATAATAATCACTTTGATTCTAAAAAATGAGAATACATTAGAGATAACTTGCTTCTGGATAGAAAAGAGAAAATTACTAAATTATATTGGACAAAAGTAATTGTTGCTAAAGATAGTGTGACTATCATGGACATGTAGACTTCTTTATGGTAGTGCATCCTTAGTCATATTAGTGAAAATGTCCTAATTGTTTAGCTAAAAGGATGTGCTTCTCAGATTGAAGGTGGCAAAGTTGGAGAAATGTTCTCATTGCATGACTGTTAAGCAGACCATAGTATCTTTTACGAAGAATCATCCCAAGGGAAACTGAAGTTGTTTAAATTGGCGCATTCTGATATTTATGGCTCATTGAAGTAAAATCATTTGCTTGTGCATTTTACTTTGTTATTTGATTGATGATTGTTTAAGGAAGATTTTTGTCTATGATTTGAAAACAAAGGATCAAGTTTTGAAGAAGTTCAAACAATTAGAGGTTTGGTTGATAGACACTCAAAGAAGAATCTGGAATGTATTCATATTGACAACAATGGTGAATATTGAGGAACATTTGGTGTTTATTATAAGAAACATTGTATTAGACATGAATAGACTCCTCCTAAAACTTCTATTTGAATGGCTTGACATAGAAGATGATAACACTTTGATTGAAAGAGTTGTGTGTATGCTTTTTGAATAAATTTTACGTATGTATTTGTAGGGTGAGGCTTTGTACACAACAGTACATGTTATTAATTTTAGTCATATAGTTGCTTTGAATATTGAGGTGTCAAACAAGATTTGGTTGGCAAGAATGTCATGTATGATCATTTGCAAGTCTTTAATTGCAAGACATTTGTACATGTTTCAAATGATGAAAGATCTAAGTTGATGTGAAGACAATACAATGCATCTTTACCATTTATGGTGAAGATGAATTTACTACAGGTTGTATGTTCCTATTAAGTAAAAGGTTGTTAGAAATTTGTGGAAAACTAAAACCATTGAAGACATTAATATGATGAAGAATACTACATCAGAGTAGACCTGTCAAAATGGGTTACTTGGATAGGTTTGGGTTAACCCGCATAGGGTTCGAGCTAAACTGGACCGATATAAAAAACTCGAATACAATTGATGTATATCAAATTGCAACCCAAACTCGCCTTAAGCGGGTTCCAAGTTATCCATCTATGTTTAAAAAATATATATCACTTGATTTTAATTTATAATTTTTTAACACACTTTTCATCTCCAATTCAACCAAACTCATTGATATAATGTATTGTGTTTGAGTTAATATATGATGTTAAATTTAATTATATGGTTTTTAACATAAACAATTTATTAAATTTCTCATTTTCATTGGACTCTTACTGTCTAATAGGGTATAATTTGTTACTTCACTCTAATATATAAATTTTTGGACACTATCATATTAATTTATAGTAATAGTAGTATAACTTCAATTTATAAAAAACTCTATATCATCATCGCAATATTTGATCAACATTTTTTAGTTTTTGTACCAAGATTTTTTGTATGTTCATTATCAACATATTCACTATGAACCGATACGAATTGAATTTAGTTGTATAAAATTTTCTATGGTAAACAATTATGTTATTTTTTAGTTTTGTTTTTCTTTATGTTTTTGACGTAAAAATTAAATCTAATTAAATACATAATTAAGATAGAAAATATAGAATTTATATAATTTAATTTTTCTTCTCATTTAATATGATACACCATTTTGTTTATTTACTTAAAATGATATTTTGCAAAATAAGACAATTATATCATATTTTATTTTATAATATTATTATAATTTATAAATATTTATGTTATAAACATTACTCTATTATTTTATTCAAAATTCATAACATTAATATTTATTATATATTTTTTATTATAAGTTAGTATCATTATGTCATAAAATAATCTTCACCTAAGGCTTATTACATAGTCAAAGGCAGTGTTGTAAAAACCATTTCGTACCGGCCGGTTCAATTGGAAAACCGGTGAACCGGACTTCTAACCGGTACGTATAAGTGTTGAACCGGTCAAATATCAAAACCGGTCAAAACCGGTGAACCGACTGATATTTTACTAAACCGGCCGGTTTATACATATTTGTTTTTTTTTAATAAAAAACTTAAAAACCCATTACAAGGTGACTCATCTTTCCAATCATTCTTCAACACTTCAATGCACATGCTTCCAAGACATACATAGATTACACATTTTAGTTCCTAACAATGGTGTGTAATCTCAGTGACATTTGTGTAATCTGGGAGTACTCTCTGAAAATAGGATTTGGTGGAAAAATATAATATTGATATGAGACAACTTTGACTACTTGATGTTAAATGTTAAAACTCCAAATTTATTTGTTTTGTAGAGTGAGTTGTAAACTTGTGTCATTTATTTATATTTTGCGATTGTTAAGTGATACTTTTGGATTGATATATGTTTTTTTTATTTAGACTTTGAATTCGTTAAAGACTTGAAATTGTTTGTTTATATGAATTTTGAGTAGATTATAAATTTGAGTATCTACCTATTCGGAATTTTTTTGTTATAGGTTTTTTTATATATAAATATAAGTAGGTATGTCCGGTTGAACCATCATGCAGTTTAATTACTGAACCACTGTACCACTATACCAGTACCCTGGTCGGTTTGATAATCAGTACGGTTTTAACAACACTAGTCAAAGGTCCCCAAAAACGAAGAAACAAATACCCCAAATCTACCCTTGGTAAGCCTGATATGAACCTGATTTTAAGATAGTTCAACCGATCCAACTAAATTTTTTGGATTCAATAAAAAATACGTAATACAATAATCAAACCTATAATTTTGGGCTTTGCGGGCTATCCTGACTAGGCCAATCCATTTTGACAGGTCTACATACAAGAAAGATAGTAGTTTGTCTATATTGATCTATCTTAGACACTTATATGATTTGGATACAATTGATAATAACCTTTAGAATAGTTAGCAACATAATTATGTTCAGTGATGAATAGCTTAGAGGATTTAAATGTTTCCCAATAAAAATAAGAGTTTAATATATTTGCATCATAGTATAAAAATTAATATATGTTTAATACATTATCTATCATTTATTTGTATTATTTTTTCTCAACAATAATAAAACATAAATAATATAATGGATTTAATATGTATACACTGACAGTGTAAATATTTTTTACACTGTCAGTCAATCATCCACCGTTGATTTATTAACTATCATTGACTCTCAAACAAAAGTAATATAAATTAATGGTGGATGATATAGCACAATGTAAAAAACTTTACAATGTCAGTGTACATATTTTAAACTTTAATATAATAACATGCATAAAACTCAGTGTATTATAAAGATGGTGACAAAAAAATAAATATGAAAACTTTTAAAACCAAAAATCACATAAAACACAAACAACATGCATCAATGTTGTTTTGAAACCATACCAAACCGGGTCGGGCTAAGAGGTAAGGCAACCCTAGCTATAACAAAATAATAACATTTTATATTTTCCCATTCACTCATTTATTCAACGATCATCCTCTTCATCAATCGTAAGTACCAATTCTTCTCTTCCCAATTCTCTTTCATTTTCTCTCTCTCTCTCCGTTCATTCAATTCTCGTTTCGTATAGTTCTATTTCAACGTTTCCTTCCCTAATTTTGTTGATTATATTCTTCGATTTCGTGTGTTTTTCATGTTTTTATCCAATATATTCATACACCGTTATAATCACTTACACTTGGATAAAATTGATCATAATCTATGGATATTTCATTTCTTATATTTCATGTTTCTTAATAGAATATTGTTTTTTCCCTTATAATAACTCGCTTTCACTCTCTTATAAGAACAAAATATACGGCGTTCGTTGGGCTACTTAGTATTAGATTTAGGGTTTTTAATTTGGGATTATTTTGCATTCTAGGGGTTTTAGTATATTTTAGACTATCTCATTTTAGCTTAGAATTTGATTAGCTTTTTATGATGTTAGTCTTAATCGAGTTTATAAATGGCCCTTTACACTTCGCCTTTGGGCTAAACATTTAGGTACTTTTGATTATTAGTTACATATTAGAGGACAAGACCCGGAGGTCACGGATTAAAATACTGGAAAAACCTCTTTGCTCGAGAGCGTGAAGGGTGCATACATCTAATATCCCCAGATCCCACTAGAGTGGGAGCATCATGCATTTGGCCGCCTTATTTGATGATTAATTACATATTGCTTTTCCCTATTCATAGAGTGTCTGAAACTTATTAAATGGATTTCAGTAACATTGCTACAATTTTTGTGATGCAGGAGTGCAATCTTGAAAGGGTATTTTCTTATGGAAAATAGACCAGATCCTGATATTGACGACGATGATTTTCTTGACCTTTATAAGGAGTACACTGGCCCTTTGGGATCTGCTCCAACCAATACACAAGAGAAGGCTAAATCAAACAAAAGGTCAAATGCAGGGTCTGACGAGGAGGAGGAGGAGTCTCGTGATCCTAATGCTGTACCAACTGATTTCACCAGCCGGGAAGCTAAGGTTTGGGAGGCTAAGTCAAAGGCCACTGAGAGGAATTGGAAGAAAAGAAAGGAAGAGGAAATGATCTGCAAACTTTGTGGAGAATCAGGGCATTTCACTCAGGTATGACAGGTCCCTCAACTGTTTCATTATCAGTTGTACCCCTGTGCATACATTTCTACTAATGTAAGCATTGACCTGTACATAAATTTCTTATGCTTACAAGTCTACACAGTCCTAACGTGGTTAAATTTTATACTTCGAGAGATTTTTACAATTGAGTTCAATAGATCAAAGGAGATAACAAGATACATAATTTGCCTATTCTTTATTTGTTCTCTCACTTCCACCTCAATATAAAGAAAAAAAATTGTTTGTCTGATTTATGTGGCACCTGTTGTGTACCTAATCGATTTATATTCATTTCCTGTGGATGGTGATGCTGTGACAACTGTATGGAATAAAGATTTTATTTTTGGGTTTGTCATCTCTGCTTTGTGATTGTGGTTTATAATAGATAGTGTAGCTAGCTGAGACAGAGTATAATATTTATAATCAATGTTATTTTGGTTTGATGCTATTCTACTTGACAATATAGGGTTGTCCATCTACTCTTGGAGCAAATCGCAAATCTCAAGATTTCTTTGAACGGATACCAGCAAGAGACAAACAACTAAGAGCACTCTTTACAGAGAAAGTTATAACCAAGATTGAAAGGGATATTGGCTGCAAAATTAAGATGGATGAGAAGTTTATTATTGTTAGTGGTAAGGATAGATTAATTTTGGCAAAAGGTGTTGATGCTGTGCACAAGATTAGAGAGGAAGGTGATCAAAGGGGATCTTCTAGTTCTCACATTGCCAGATCAAGGTCACCTGAGAGAAGTCCTGTTAATACTCGGTTCCAACGCTCTGAGCCCCAAAGGTCTCATTCTGGAGGACCGCGAAATCCATCTCACTTTCAACAAAGACTTGGTAGGCAAGAGAGAGCTGTTGAAGACCGTGTGCGGGATGACATCCAAAAGTTTCCAAGAGGTTCTCCACAAGGTAGGGACAGCGTAGGATATATTTACGGCATCCTTAGAAAGCTGGTAATCTCGTGTTCATAGCTTGTTAGGATTATATATTCAAGATGCCTGCATTGTATTTATGTCACTCATGCTTGTCATTTACTTGCAGCAAGAGGTAAGTTCTTAGCCTTCAAGCATTATCTCCATCCTGAAGGATTGCCTCCATTACGAACATATTTACTGAAAGGATTGGCTCTCATGGTTTCACTTGCAAATATAAAGATAATTTTTGAATTAAAGCTATGTTAGCATCTTGAATCAAGTGCAATTTGTTGAATTAGCAAATCATCTATGTTGGCATCCTGAATCGAGTGCTTAACATACTCTTAATTTCATGAAGCTTATGGAAATAGTGGAGCTAGAGGTCGTGCAAGCCACTCAAGATCTCCAAGACAGGCCCCTTATACAGGGAACTCATATAATTCATTTGATGGCCGTGACCAAAGCATGGGTGCATACAGGAATGGCGGTTGGGATTCTCATAGAAGAGAATCTGGTATCCAACCTGGTCATCAGTTTGATCATAATGCCTCCTCTCAGACTTTGGAAGAACTAGAATTGGAGTATAAGAAAGAGGCATCAGAGCTAATGAAAATTCGTGACAGGGAAGAAGATGAAGAAAATTTCAAGCATCGTGAGGTATGGCCCTTGGTGTCTCAATCTGAAATGAAATAGTATTATAACATCTTTGTTTAATTGTAATATATGATGCTACAACCACTTCGGTCATGAATACCTAGAAGATGGTATGTTGGGAATTAATTTAACTGACTGCATAAGTAGATTTATTTTCTTTGTCACGATTTTCCAATTCCAATTATATTAATCAACTCTTGGTGTCTTACAGTCTATTATCAGCTTGCGCTGCTTATGCTCATGTTAAACTAGTCCTTTCGTTCTGTCTTGTGAGACTAATAATTGGAGATGGAATGCTGGTTAAAAATAACCTGTAGTTTGTTTTGATTTTCTTGTGACGTAGCTTGTAATGGAAGTTTTTCTGATCTTTTTTATATTGGATTTGCAAGTGAGGTAAAGTACAAGTAGATGTCTTTCTTAAGCTTGTATTTAATTAGCTTCATATCTGTTTATAGAATCAGAAGATTCAACGTGACACTATTTCTCATGCTATGTAATTTTGATCTTTTCAACAAAGTACCACTCTTGTGTAAGATTGGTAGAAATTTCTAATTTCTTATATTTGCGTATTGCTGGAAGGCTATTAGAGATTTAAGGGAGAATTACATGAACAAAGCTGCTATGTTGAGGGTAACACATGCAAAACAGTGGGAAGAATTTCTTCAGGTTGATGCCCAGAGGCGTGAATTGCAGGCTATGCAACAAATCAATTCTGGTTATGGGGGTTATAAACAACAGAATTTTCCAGAATATGATGATGGCTCCGCTGTCAGTACTCACTATTCTGGGACTAATTTACCCGCAGAATCAAGGAACAGATTCCCAGATACTATGGACACTTATCCTAATAGACCTCATGATAATAATTTTGGTGAATTTCAGAGGCCTGGAGATTTTTCAAAAGCTTACAACAGATATTAATTAATCAAGTGGTGAGTTATTCTACCCACTTAGTCTGTCCAACAACTAAAAAATAACTATTTTTTTTAGATTTTTCCATTCCTCTTCTCAATTGTACAGCTAGGAACTCCATGTCATTTTGGTAAACCTCATTCATCAGATATTGATTTTTTTGCCTGGGGTTGGATTGTTAATTCTTTTAGTAGCACATACTAGTCTTCAGGATCCAATGTGTGATGGATGTTGTCACATAAAACTGTGTAATGTTGTAAAGTTCATATATCTTGGGTTGACCCAGGATTTTATTGCAGCTTATTGTTGCAGATTTTGCTTTTCTTTCTGCATAAACTTTAATTATACTCGAAATACTTTTCAGGATTGAGATTAATCAAGTAAGCAGTGTTAATGGAGGGAGCCCATATGGTAGGTAAGTTTGTTTATTAAGCTTAGGATTGGGAAGTGACATGAATTTCGGTTGTTGAATCCAGTTTCCTTTTGAAATACATCCTTGTTCAGAACTTTGCTGCAAGTTGTGATGAATTGTTGGTTTTATTACCCATTAGTGTGGTAAATTGATACTTATTTTCAGCTTGGTCATTTTGTGTAATTTGGAGATCCTTTGACCTTTGAATGAGTGGTTGGTTTTAGTAGAACAAATTTTATGCTATGTTATTACGGAGGTGTTCGATGCAATGTTGTGAGTAGAAATGGCAAAACCGGTTGCCCGACTTGTTTAACCCACACCTATAAATGCTCGCAAAAATTTAAGTAGGCATGGGTATGCCCGCATTGGTTTAACACACAAAACTCAATGCCCTGTCCGTTTTAAAACAGACTTGCGGACGTCCGAGGTTATTGTTGAATAATTAAAAAAAATAAAAAATTGTTATAATAAATGAAATGAAATTAAATAAAGTAGTTGAAGATAAAAAATTAACAAAAATTTTGATATTTTATATGAAGTTTAATAAAGCACATTAGATTATAATTTTTTTAGGATTAAAAATTACATTACATCATAACTTATTTAAAATTTTCTTACTTTTTCCTTAAATTATGTGTGTGGTTGCTTGCATGTCCAACGGAAATGCTTACGAACAGGTCAGGCGAAACGGGCAAATGGGCAAAATTTTATACTCTAGCCACAAAAAATGCGGGCTACGTGGCGCGCCCACGGGCAATGTCCGTTTTGCCATCTATAGTTGTAAGGTTAAGATAGGACCGAGAGAGTTTCGACTTGTCTGATCACTGTCCGAATTTGAAAATGGTTTTAATTTATAGCCTTAAATGGATGAGAGGTTGGATTGCTTTAAACCATAGAAATTCTGGTCCGACCATGGTAAACATGATTAAACCAGAAAGTTAACTGGGCAGTTCACTTAAAATCTAATATTTTGTTTTGGTATGAAGTAGAGTTGTCAAAATGAGTTGGCCCATCAAACCTGAAAGTTTATAGGGCTTGAATATCATTTTAGACACTTTTTATTGAATTCAGGCTTTTAGCTCGGTCCGATCGGAATATATGAAAATCGGGCTCGCGGTACCCGCTTTTCCTTGTTTTTTTAATCTCTTTGGGACCTTTAGCTTGGTAATAAGCCTTGGGTGAAAATTATTTTACAAAATGACTTATAATAAAAAATAGATAATAAATATCATGTTATGAAATTTGAATAGAAAATAGAGTAATGTCTATAACATAGATATTTATAAATTACAATAATGTTATAAAGTTAAGCATTATATTATTTTTCCTATTTTGAATAATATATTTTTAAGCCTAATAAAAAATAATGTTTCAAATCAAGTTAGAAGACATTAATGTAATAGTTCATAATAAAAGTGTTGATAAAGAGTATACAAATGATAATATTTTAATAGTGTCTAAAGGTTTATAGTGAAGTCTAACTTATATTGTGTTAGAGATGTGAGAGTCCAATAGAATGAGAGATTTAACTTTAACTAAAACACAAGGCATTATGTCTATAAGTTTGGTTGTGTTGGACATAGGAAGTGTGCTAAAAAATTTATACACTAATATCAAATTATATATATATATATATATATATATATATATATATATTAAATAGATTATATATATATATTATTAGATTAAAGTTAAAATTTAAATAATTTTTTCTAATATTATGCGGGTTGGGCCGCTACTACTCGCAACCTGCTTAGGACAGGTTTGGGTTACAATTTGACATGCATAAATTGGATTACAGTTTGACCCGCAACCGTGTAGTCCATTTTGACACTTCTAGTATGGAGTGATGTTAATTTAATATAATTTACATAATTACTAATTGTATAAAATTTTGTATTTATATATAATTACATATTTATAGATAGATATTAATTATATATGATATCGTTTGGTCTGATTTAACAGTTTTTTCCTTTCTAAACAGTGTAAGTGTTTTATACACTATCATCAAATCATCATGATTGATTTGTTAAACATCATTAACTCTAAAATGAGAGTAATGCAAATCAATGGTGGATGATGTGCTGACAGTATAAAAAACTTTACACGAGAATTTAAACCATTTTTTAAATTTTATCCATAAATTTGATTCCCCATTTCTATGAGGATCATTACTAAAATTAACCACTAATCTTTTTGTCTTTTGGACTCACCTATACAAAAACTAAAAAATAAAATGATTTATGATGACCAACACATATTTTTCTCTCTTACTAAGTTTCCTCCTCACGAGTCTTGGTGTAAAAATACACATTCAGACAAATATGAAAACACATTTTAATATGTACATGTTGTAAGATTGAGATTGTAACTAAGAGTTGAGGTGAATTAGTTGACTTAAACTAATGTTCACTATTTCTGCAAGATCAAGAGTTAAAATGCAGCGGAAAATATATGCAGAAAATTAATAAGTAAAATAAAAATGATAAGGGAGAAGAGAATACACAATAACTTTTATACTGGTTCACCTTCTTGTCCACTGAAGCCTACGTCCAATACTCTTGCAGCACAAGAGATTTTTCCACCAAAGATTATGAGTTGTAATTACAATATATCACCTCGAGATCTCTTGTACCTTACACACTCTTTAATCCTTATTCACATTTGGAAAACATATTTCCAAGTGATTTTAATCCTCTTTCTTATCATACCATGAAAGAAAGTATTCTGCAATAATAATGAAGAATGTTCAACAATGGCGGAATCATCTTTACAAGTATGAAAGTGATGTAACTTGCAATTCAAACAACTCTTTTGTATACTTAGTAATAATGTTCAATATGTTTGTAAAACTTTTTGAAACAATTACTTCAAGTAACTCAGAATAAATCCCTTTTGAAAGTTTAAGAACTAAGTGCAAAATGCAGAAAAATAGTGAAAGAAATTTTCAGAATTTGTGTGAGAGTTGTATGAAAGTTGTGTTTAGTGGTTGTGAGTTTCAATGCCTTTAGATAGGCTTTCTAATCAGCCAAAATGTCTCTTTAAAATTGTAGAATTTTGGTTGAAACTCATTCACTTTGAATTTGAAAAACTGACGCAACAACTCTCAGTAATCGATTACAACATTGAGTAATCGATTACCTAAATGTTCTGTCTACTTAATATTTATTTTCTAATTAGAGTAAAATCGATTACAGCAAGTTGAGTAATCAGTTACTCAACTTTAATAACACTGGTAATCTGTTACTCAAAGACAGTAATAGATTACTCTGATCAGTTTTAAGTTTGATAACTATTTTTCACACCCGTAACATGTTACTTAGATGAAGTAACCCGTTACACACTAGATTTTGAAAATTGTTTTAGGTATTTTAAAGTGTTTCAATTTTCTTTTAAAAATAGTTTGAACATTACTACTATTGTATAATCAAGAGTATATGATAGACTTAGACTAAAATATTAAATATCTTGAAGCTTGAATCTTCATTGTCTTCATAGGTATTCTTCATTTTCTTCTTTTTGGTGATGTTGGTGTCTTCATCAAAACTGTATCAATATCATGAACAAATATCTTCTTCACACATGTATGATTATAGAAAATTACCTTTGACAAATCAGTTTCAAAATATGTATTTTTTAAAATGTACACAATTGGATAATGAATATTTATAAGAATACATTCCTACAATCATATATCCATATTCTTTTATGGAAAACTTGTGTGTTCCATAGCATGTAGGTGAATGAGTTATACATTAAAAGTCTGTTTGTGAATTAAATTTGGAGGAGAAAGAAAAGGAAAGCTTATGAGCTATAAAAGACATTTGTTAGATGACTTGGAAGTCTTCCAATTCACTCAAAATTTCAACTCATAAATGGACTGTAAGTGAGTTTTTATAGTATTTTAAAACAAGGAATAGATGGCAGAAGATGAAGAAATGGGGTGGGGTTTGAACATGCATCATCGAAATAACAAAGAAGAACATTTGAAACGAAAAAAGTAGAAAGGCAGTGTTGGAAACGAATAATTGTTGGAAGTATAATTTGTTTAAGAAAAGAAAATTAACATACTAAATTAAAAATATTAATTATACTACGGAAGATAATAACATAAATGTTGTGTACTACCAAAATTTAACATAAATATTATAATACTATTACAAATTGTGCGTATGGACTATCAATTATAACATCCACATGACAAAATAACTTAATTTATTGTATTAGATATCCAATGCACTATCAAAATTGTTATACTATCACTCAACAATATGGTTACCATCAGTCAATAATATGACTTATGTCACTCCAAGAAAAGACAAAATAAATTGTTGTACTTAAAAGAAAAGGTTGTTATTCCTTAAAATTAAAGATGTTCTCACAAAAAAAAATAAGGTCGTTGTACTTATAAAATAATATTGTCGCCTTTCAAAGATAAGGTTGTTTCTCTTAAAGATAAGGTTGTTGTTCTTTAGGAATAAGGTTGGTGCCCTTCAAATATAAGATTTTTGCTCTTTAGACATAAGGTTGGTGCCCCTCAAAGATAAGGTTGACACCCTCTCAAAGATAAGACTATTGCCTTTCAGACATAAGGTTGTTGTCTCTCAAAGATAAGGTTGTCTCTCCCAAATAATATTGTCGCCCCTCAAAGATAAGAATGTTGCTTGTATGATATAAGGTTGTTGTCCCTCAAAAATAAGGTTGTCATCCTCAAAAATAATATTGTCTCCCTCCAAAGATAAGAATGTTGCTATTCAAATATAAGGTTGTTGCCCCCTCAATAATAAGGCTGATACCATCAAAGATAAGACTGATGTCCCTCAAAGATAAGACCACTCCCCTGAAAGATAAAGTTGTATTCATTCAAAAATAAAAATTGTCCCTCAAATATAAGATAGTTGCACTAATACCACTAAAAGGAGAAGTTGATCAAAATTATATTAGTAGAAAGAGAGAGAAGAGAAATGTAAAAAATATCATTCATATGTTTTTTTATGGTATAGTTTTTCCAAAAGATGAGAACTCTATTTATGAGTTGAGACTTAAGTATATAAGCCACCCAATGTGTAATCTTAATTGATTTTCCAATTCATTCTAAAATGTAATATTCCCAACGTAAGATTGGGGTGATGGTGAAGTTTGGAAGTACCTATTTGAGAGCGATACAAAGTATGAAGAAAGAGAGAAAATAGGAAGAGAGTAACTATTATATATTCATAGTGTAAAAATTTATATACAGATAATGTATCATCCATTATTCATTTGTATTATTTTTATTATAAAGTCAATGATAATTAAATATGAATATTGTATAATACAGTGATAATATAAAAGTCTCTTATATTATCAGTACGTACATTTTTTTCTCTTTTAAAATTTCTTTTGACTAAAAATAAAAATGTGGAGCTCGAAAAAACATCTATGGAGAATCTTATGTCCTTTAGGAAAATTATATTGGGCCTAAGAGAAATCCATTGACCCAAAAAAAACAAGGCCCATATATAACCTTGTTGGTTTCCGTTCATTGAAAACAAAAGAAAGTGTTTTAGAAACTAATGCAGCCTTTTCCAATTTCCGTTCATTGACAAGGCCCAAATGTTTTTATATTTTTAATTATAAGAAAACTAAATAAATATAAAACTCAACTAAAGAACTAAGATTTTATTATGACAAGTTAATAAATAAAAAACATAACTACAATAATGATAAGTATAACTACAAATAGGTTGATAATATCATATTTCTTCATCACAAAAAATGTTGTTTTAAAATGATTTTTTATTGGCAAACATTAGTTTATTAGTATTTTGTAGTGTGTGAGATTTGAATCTTCTACCTTATCATTTCATACCAACTTTGATGTGTGACCAATCAGATAAACAATTCAGATCGGTCAAATATGTGGTTCCTGGTTATACCAACAAATACAAACTGAGTATAATAAGTATGATTGAGTCCTATATCTTTTTTATTTATTCGTAAAATAAGCTTGTGCATCGTTGGTTCCCCATTCTACTAGGATCATTGCTCAAGTTAACCAGTACTTTATATATCTTTTTGTCTTTTGGACTTGCCCTATAAAAATATATATTTGTCAGTGTAAAAATTTATACATAGTTACTATATTATCCATCATTTATTTCGATTATTTTTTGAAGAGACAATAATAATTAAATATGAATGTTGATGATATACTTATAAAAATTATAAATCTTTTTTCTCAAACTTTGAAGTAGAGTACATTGTTGATAAATATGAGATACAATTCCTAAATGTAAGTATAAAGAGAAGAATATATAAAATAGAATAATAACAAACTCCTAAGACTAGAATAATAACAATTGATAAGAATAGAATACTAACAAACTTATAAGAATATAATTGTAACAAATTGATAAGAATAGTAACAACATGCAATTAGTTTAGCACTCAAAAACGCCCCCAAGATAGTGGAGGCGGAACCGACACCAATCTTGGACATTAAAGAAAGATGTCATGAACAAGGTGGGGACTCGTGAGAAGATCAATAAGCTGGTGATTGGATGGTATGCGAAGGACACAAATTCCTTGGTGGAAACCAAGTCACATACGAAAAGATAATGGATGGCAAGGCACTTCATGTGTGAATGGAAGATTGGATTAGCACAAAGATATGTGGCACCAATATTGTCGGAGTAGATAATGAGTTTTGGATGAGAGGGTATGTTGGGGATGCTTGAAATATGTTATTATGTTAGTCTCATATTGTCTAGTATTGGAATAGAGTAGAGTAACCAATGTTATATTGGACTCAATTCCCTTGTTATAATGTGCACCAGATATAAGCACCAAATAGAAACACTCATCGGGCAGGTGGGCCCATGGGTGTGCTAGGATTTGTAATCCTTATTCTCTAATAATATCTTGGTAGCCGCTCAGCGCTCCCGGGGACGTAGGTACAATTGGCAGAACCCCGTTACCAAATTCTCTTGTTTCTTCTCTTCTATTATTTCTATGCACATTTGATTGTTTGTGACTAACGCTGCGCAACGATCACTTCCGCTGCACCAACAATTGGTATCAGAGCCAATTAGTAGATGACTCTTAACCTAGATAGTAGATAATGACTAAAGAGGATGAAGGTGTGATGGCTAGACAAGGTGTGTCAAAGTTAATGGCAAAGATAAAGTAGATGAGTTGAAGGAGAAGAAAACATGGCAAAATTGTAGTGTGGGCGATGTATGTGTTGATCCAGAACCCCATAAGTTCATGTATTGGGTTAGAATCAAGGTGTAGATAGGGATTCATGTGTTGAGTTTGACCCAAAGACATATGCTGACAATATCTCTCTAAATGTTGAGAGAAGGTTCTCATTTGAGATGAGAAGTAGAATATCCTAATGGCATGTCTGAGACTCATAGTGAAGAATGTTAATTATTAGTAGATCCACAAAAGCATAGAGGCGCTGACTGACTTTGATGTAGGGTGTAACATGTGCATTGGTTTTGATGTAAGTTGTAACACGAGCATTGGTAGAGATGCATGGGTGTGACATGAGCATTGGCTTGGAAGCAAGGATGTAACACAACATTAGTAGCATTGATGCAAGGTGTGTGTTGTGGGTATACTCCTTATGGTGGAGTATGATAGTTCTTTCGAACTAGGATTGTCGGGGTAGACAATGGTGGTAGCGGTTGAGGCTTTCCAAGGAAGCTCCAAAGTTCAGTTTGACTGAGTATTGAAGAGGACAATTGTTGGTGAACTTTTGTGTAGATGTTCCAATATATCAAAAGACTTACTAGCAATAGGTGGCTAGGCGGCATGTTCCATTTGATGACGGTACGAGAAGCTGCACTACAAGTTTGGAGAGTTAGGCTCTTGGTAACATCGTCAATGATACTGAGAAGGTCTATGTTGTATGAGAGCAATTAAATAGAATTAGACATTGAACAAGGTGGAGTCATATATTCGCTTAGGTGGAGATTCTTGTGTAGATTTCCTAAGGAGCGAGATATTCGTCTATTTAATCAAGGTGGAGATTGTTGAGGATGCTTGGAATATGTTATTGTGTTAGTCCCATATTGTCTAGTATTGGAATAAAGTAAAGTAACCAATGTTATATATTGGACTCAAGTCCATTGTTATAATGTGCACTAAATATAAGCACCAAATAGAAACACTCATGAGTGTGCTAGGATTTGTAATCTTTATTCTCTAATAATATCTTGGTAGCCGCTCAGTGCTCCCGGGGATGTCAGCACAATTGGCCGAACCTCGTTAACAAATTTTATTGTTTCTTTTCTTCTATTTATTTTATGCCTTTATTTGATTGCTTATGGCCAACACAACGCAACGATGGCTTCCGCTGCACCAACAGGGTACATGAAGTTCTTTGAAGAGCGTTCAAAACTATTCGAGTTCTTCTGAAGTAGAGCCAATTGTTCTATATTCTGCTTTAGTGGAGGATTTGGTAATAGTGTGTTCCTTTTTGCAGGATCAAGAAATAACATTTGGACCATAATAAATAATGAAAGCAGTAGTTGATTTCATATCGGAAGAATCATCAGCCCAATCTGATGACAGAAAGCACGCAGGTGAAGGTTAGGTGAAGGAGGAAGTGGTAGACCAAAATTCAATGTTCCTTTTAGATAATGAAATGCACACTTGATAACTTTGAGGTTTAGAGTAGTGGGAGCATGCATGTACTGAGAAAGTTTATTAATAGTGAATGACATCTCAAGGTGCGTAAGAGACAAATATTGCAAATAACCTCCAACTTGCATATATCCACATTAATTACAAGTAGAGGCATACCACTATCTGCTAAATTTATAGTGGTAGACAATGGTGTTGAGACAAGTTTGGCATCATGCATGTTAGCCTTGTGAAGTAAGTCACATACATAATGATTTTGTGTGAGAAATATGTTATCATGTGTTGGTACAAATTCAATGGCTATAAAATGGGTAGGAAAGTCGAGGTCCTTGAGAGAAAATTTAGTGGCAAGTGCAGTTTGAAACGAAGTAAGAAACTTTGAAACATTGCCTGTAAGAAAAATGTCATCAACACATACTAAGAAGTAAACCAAAGTGGTACTGTCACTGTAAATGAATAATGAAGTATCAGACGTCGAATTTGTGAATTCTTGGTGAATCAAGAATGTCTTGAGGGCTTGATAGCCAGAATGTGGTGTTTGCTTGAAGCCATGTAGAGCTTTTCTCAATCGATAGACATGATCAAAAATTGTGGATGAATGAAGCCTTGTAGTTGACACATATAAGTATAAAGATTAGAATATATAAAATAGAATAATAACAAACTCTTAAGATTAGAATAATAACAATCTGATAAGGAATAAAATACTAACAAACTGATTAGGATATAATAGTAACAAACTTATAAGAATAGTAACAACATGCGATTAAGTTAGCACTCCAACAGTACTAAGAGGGTATAGAACTCATAAAATGTCGTTACATGTATTTTTTCTCAGACAAAATTGAAATTATTTTTCAGTTGCACCCTTACTAAGATTCATATCTCGTAATTCGTGAATGGGGTGTTTGAACATGCATCCACCAAAATAAAGGAGAGCATTTGAAACTAGAAAAGTAAAAATGTAGTGTTGGAAACATATAATTGTTGGAAGTATAATTTGTTTCAGAAATTAAAAATTAACACCGTTGTTACTAAATTAAAAATATTAACTATGCCACCAAAGATATTACTTGTTGAGTCACAAACTAAGTCGTTTTCTAAATGACATTTTGTAGTACTGCAAAAAATTGTACAAATAGACTATTAATTATAATATCCACAATATAAAACATCATTGTATCAGATATCCAATGTGTTGGTGCAGCGGAAGCGATCGTTGCACAACGTTAGTCACAACCAATCAAATAAAAGGCATAGAATAAATAAAAGAGAAGAAACAAGAGAATTTGTTAAAGAGGTTCGACCAATTGTGCCTACATCACCGGGAGTGCTAAGCGGCTACCAATATATTATTAGAGAATAAGGATTACAAACCCTAGCACACCAATGACCCAACTACTCATGGGGTGTTTCTATTTGGTGTTTATATCTGGTGCACATTATAACAAGGGACTTGAGTCCACTATATAACATTGATTACTTTACTCTATTCCAATACTAGACATGTGAGACTAACATAATAACATATTTCAAGCATCCCAACAATCTCCACCTTGATTGAAATAGACGAATATCACGCTCCTTAGGAAATCTACATGAGAATCTCCACTTTAGCGAATATATGATTCCACATTGTTCAATGTATGATTCTCTTTAACTACTCCCCTACAACATAAACCTTCTGAGTATCCTTGACGATGTTACCAAAATCCTAGCTCTCCAAACTTGTAATGCAGCTTCCCGTACCACCATCAAATGGAACACGCTGCCTAGCCACTTATTGCTAGGAAGTCTTTCGATATATTGGAACTTCTATACAAAATTTCACCAACAATCGTCCTCTCCAATACTCGGTCAAACTGAAGCTTGAAGCTTCCTTGGAAAGCCTCAACCGCTATCACTATTGTCTACTCCGAGAATCCTAGTTCAAAAGAACTATCATACTCCACCATAAGGAGTATACTCACAGCACACATCATGTGTCAATGCTAACTAATGTCTGTGTCACATCCTTGCATCCAAGTCAATGCCCATGTCACACATCTGCATCTCTACCAATGTCCGTGTTACAACTTGCATCAAATCCAATGCACATGTTACACACTACATTAAAGTCAGTCAGCGCCTTTGTGCTTTTGTGGATCTTCTAACAATTAACATCCTTCATTATGACGTGACGTCTCACACACGCCATTAGGATATTTCACTTCTCATCTCAAATGAGACATTCTCTCAACATCAAGAGAGATATTACCATCACTTGTCTCTGGGTCAAACTCAAAAATGAGTCCCTATCTCCACCTTGACCCTAACCCAATACATGAACTTCTGGGATTTTGAATCAACATATATCGCCCCACAACAGTTTCGCCATGTTTTCTTCTCCTTCAACTCATCTATTCTAGTTTTGCCACTACCTTTGACACACATTGTCTAGTCATCACGCCTTCACCCTCTTTAGCCATTATCTGCTGTATGAGTTAAGAGTCATCTACCAATTGGCTCTGATACTAATTGTTGGTGCAATGGAAGCTATCGTTGCGCAGTGTTGGCCACATACAATCAAATAAAAGGCATAAAATAAATATAAGAGAAGAAACAAGAGAATTTGTTAACGAGGTTCGGCCAATTGTGTCTACATCCCCGAGAGCGCTAAGCGGCTACCAAGGTATTATCAGAGAATAATGATTACATACCCTATCACACCCATGAGCCTACCTGCCCATGAGGTGTTTCTATTTGGTGCTCATATCTGGTGCACATTATAACAAGTGACTTGATCCAATATATAACATTGGTTACTTTACTCTATTTCAATACTAGGCAATGTGAGACTAATACAATAACATATTTCAAACATCACACAACACAATGCAATGTCGAAATTGTTCTAGAATTATGCCAATAATATGCCTTTCGCCACTCAATATAATATAGTTAATGCTAAATCTTATATTTATTGCCAATCAATAATATGATTAATATCAGTTAATAAAAAGAAAGAAGATCGCTGCCATTAAAAGAAAAGGTTGTTTCCCTCAAAATAAAGACGTTGCCCCTAAACAAATAAACAAATAAGGCTATCGCCCATATAAATAAGATAATATTAAAGTTATTGAGTTTAACTCTTCTCCATTAATGGAGAGGCTATTACTAGGATATTGGTTGAAATTTTTTTAACTTTATTTATTTATTTTTTATACAAAAATAATATGAAATTATGACCATTAGAAAGAATTTTTGACACGTGTCATAATCTTATACAGTACTGGAGAGGACCCCTTCCAAAGTTATTGCCCTCAAAAGATAAGGATACTCCCCCTCAATGATAAGACTAATGTCTCTCAAATATAAGGCCGCTTGTCCTCAAATATAAGGTTGTTCCCCCTTAATAGAGTAGTGGCCAATAAAAGAAAAAAAATGAGAAAAAGTTGACTGGAAATTACACTAGCAGAAATAGGGAGGAGGGAAAACTAAGAAATGTCATTCAAGTTGTGCACTTTTTCCAAAAAATAAGAGTTGTATTTTTAGAAACTACCCAATATGCAACTTCAATTTCTTTTCAATTCCACTTTAAAATATATTCTTCTCAATGCTTGACTTCTTAAATTTTCAATTTTACTATATGTTCCAACAATAAATCAATATATTTTCTTCAGTGATTACTTTCCACTACCACATTGGTTAGTTGTAAGAAAGAAAATAAAAAAATATTGGAGATTATAAGATTAGGATGATTGTGAAATTTGAAATTACCAAGTTCAACAAAGAAGATTAGTGAGAATGATACACGTTAGAAATGTATGAAGAAAGAGAGAGAAATGAAAGGAAACTTATTTGTTATCCCAAACCATATCTTAGACAAATAATATTGAAGCAAAAATAAAAAAATGTAATGAATATTGATTTTTTTAAATGATATAATATATTTTTATTGGTACGAGACATAGTTTGTGACAACATATCCTTATCTAAAGAGAGGAGTACAATGTTTTTAAAAAATTCTAGACTAAAAAAATAATAATGTGGAGCTCAAAATATATAGCAAGAGAATATTATGTCCCTTAGGATAATTCTATTGGGCCGAAGGAAACCATTGACCCAAAAACAAGGCCCATATATAACCTTGTTGGTTTCCGTTCATTGAAAACAAAAGAAAGGGTTTTAGAAACCAATGCAGCTTTTTTCCAATTTCCCCAAATAGTACAAATTAGGGTTTTTGATGGGTACTGAGAGGAAGAGAAAAGTGAGCTTGTTCGATGTGGTAGACGACGGTGCCGGTAAGATGTTGAAATCAAATGGTGGCGCAAATAACAATAGTCTCATAAATCCATGGAATTTAAGGCCTTACTCTCAAAGATACTTTGACATTTTGGAGAAGAGAAAAACTCTCCCTGTTTGGATCCAGAAAGATGAGTTTTTTAAGGCTTTGAAGGAGAATCAGACTTTGATTTTGGTTGGTGAAACTGGTAGTGGTAAAACCACACAGGTTTGTTTCTTTTTTCTTTTTAATTTCAGCTGTAATTGATTATTATGGGCACTTTATTTTTTGTTTGTTATTCATATTTTTTATGTTCAAACTATATTCTTTAGGTTATTTATGTTTTTCTGTTTTTGTTATGCTTTATGTTTGCCCAAATAACCGTGGGTTTGATCTAGTGGTCTACGGCTCCTCCACTATATCCCCGGAAAGACCAAAAGGTCAAGGGTTTGATTCGCGCCGAAAGAGATTAGTTCCTTATCCTTCGGGTGATGGGATACCTTTGATAGGCTGTCTATGGATATGATTTACTATAAAAGGGTTGATTATTTTTGTATATTTGTGGATTAAATTATTTATTATGAGATGGGTTTTATAGGATGTCCTCTAATTTAATATATGTTAAGTAAATTGTTTATTGTTGAAGTTCTCATTAGTGGTGTGCTGTGCCAATAGCAATTCATCATAATGTTCATAGCATGGTGTTTTAGGGTTTAGTTGTTTTGATATTTTTCATTTGTTTAAATATAAACATAAACTTCCAGGATGGTAAAAGCAATTCATACTGGTTTTCTGTTTGAATGGCTCTAATTTATAGTTTTATAATTTTTTGGATGGCAGATCCCTCAGTTTGTTTTGGATGCCGTTGAGTTAGAAACTCCTGATAAACGCAGAAAGATGATGGTTGCATGCACTCAGCCCCGGAGAGTGGCTGCAATGTCTGTTTCCCGGCGTGTGGCTGAAGAGATGGATGTAACTATTGGGGAAGAGGTTGGTTACAGCATCAGATTTGAAGACGTCAGTAGTGCAAAGACAGTTTTGAAGTATGCTTATGATATTAAGTTTGATATTTTCTATTATTTCAGAGCATCGCATGCCTTATCTTTACACTTATTTTCATGCTGCTCTTTTTTCTCTCTCTTGCATCGAGTCTCATGTGGAAGAATTTGTTTCACAGGTATCTCACAGATGGTATGCTCTTAAGAGAAGCAATGGCAGATCCACTTTTGGAACGTTACAAAGTAGTTATTCTCGATGAGGCACATGAAAGGACATTGGCTACAGATGTGCTATTTGGTCTTCTGAAGGAAGTTCTTAAAAATAGACCTGACATGAAGTTGGTTGTTATGAGTGCAACTCTTGAGGCTGAAAAGTTTCAGGGCTATTTTTATGGTGCCCCTCTTATGAAAGTTCCTGGGAGGCTCCATCCAGTGGAGATTTTCTATACTCAGGAACCTGAGAGAGATTACTTGGAGGCTGCTATTAGGACAGTGGTGCAAATACACTTGTGTGAGCCTCCTGGCGATATACTTGTTTTTTTGACTGGAGAAGAAGAGATAGAAGATGCATGCCGCAAAATAAATAAAGAGGTTGGAAATCTTGGTGACCAGGTGGGCCCTGTGAAGGCGGTACCCCTATATTCCACTCTTCCTCCGGCTATGCAGCAGAAGATTTTTGAACCTGCTCCACCTCCGCTCAAGGAAGGAGGGATTCCTGGAAGGAAGATTGTGGTATCAACAAACATTGCAGAAACTTCTTTAACAATTGATGGTATTGTCTATGTTATTGACCCTGGGTTTGCTAAGCAGAAGGTTTATAACCCAAGAATCCGTGTTGAGTCTCTGTTAGTTTCTCCAATATCAAAAGCCAGTGCACATCAGAGGTCAGGGCGTGCAGGTAGAACTCAACCAGGGAAATGTTTTAGACTTTATACTGAGAGAAGTTTCAATAACGATCTTCAGCCACAGACTTATCCTGAAATTTTGAGATCAAATCTGGCCAACACAGTTCTTACCCTGAAGAAGCTCGGTATAGATGATTTAGTGCATTTTGATTTCATGGATCCTCCTGCTCCTGAGACCTTAATGCGTGCGTTGGAAGTGTTGAATTACTTGGGCGCACTGGATGATGAGGGTAACTTAACAAAGCTCGGTGAGATAATGAGTGAGTTTCCCTTAGACCCGCAGATGTCGAAAATGCTCGTTGTCAGCCCCGAATTCAACTGTTCAAATGAGATTCTGTCAATTTCTGCCATGCTCTCAGGTATTGTTCTTTTATTTTGTTGCTGTTGTGTCTGTTCATTGTCCTGTCGTATGTTGAGGGAGTTCAGTTCTACCGGGCTCCATTTTAAATGGAGCCTGCAGTTGGGCATGTGCATTGAGATAATCTTTGTGCACATGATGGGGGATGTTTGACTGCTTACATGTGTGCTTAGTTGCACACGAGTGCAGTCGGTCAAGTGTCATGTTAGGTTGTCATCAGCAACTGTCTTCTCTGGGTTCCATGCCCCCGGTTGGCATGCACCAAAGGATTCTAAGTAAGTGCTGATGCAGATAGTTGCAGTTTCTCAGTATTCTCTCATGAAGCAAATGGTGTGGTCTCGCCTCTATGCATCTGCTGACCTACCGCTGCCTCCTCTGTGATAAATAATTTCTTTCTTTAGTACCCAATTGCTTTGTCCGGCCTAGGGAGGCACAAAAAGCTGCGGACGAAGCGAAAGCTAGGTTTGGACACATCGATGGAGATCATCTTACACTCTTGAACGTCTACCATGCATACAAGCAAAACAGTAAGTGCTTATTTATTTTTCATTTTTATTAAATTCTCAAAATTTTGCTATTAATGTTTTATTAATTCTATATGAATTGCTTTTCAGATGAAGATCCCTCTTGGTGCTATGAAAACTTCATTAATCAAAGGGGACTGAAATCAGCTGATAATGTTAGACAACAACTAGTGCGTATCATGGGCCGGTTTAACCTGAAGTTATGCAGCACTGACTTCAATAGTCGTGACTACTATATCAACATAAGGAAGGCTATGCTTGCTGGATATTTTATGCAGGTTGCTCATCTGGAGCGTACAGGACACTACTTGACTGTGAAAGATAACCAGGTTTGTTAAGATGAGCTGCTACTTGTTTTTTATCTTCCTTATTTAATTTTTATTTCACTAAAATGATACCTTGGTGCAATGGTAAGGTTGTACCTTAGTGATCACGAGGTCATAGGTTCAAATCCTCGAAACAACCTTTCTGCTTGCAGAGGAAGACTGCATACATCTACTCTCCCTACATCCTACTAAGTGGGAGCCTTGTGCATTGGGCCGCCTTTATGTTTATTTTTACTAAAATGGTGGTTGGAGTGTAGGCTTGGTATTGCATTATGCGATGTCTAATGATTTTGTTTTGTTTTGTTTGTAGACGGTGCATTTGCATCCATCAAATTGCTTGGATCACAAGCCTGAATGGGTAATCTACAATGAATTTGTTCTCACCAGTCGAAATTTTATCCGTACTGTGACAGACATAAAAGGGGAATGGTAAGCTTTTTTTTCTCCCTGACTGGATCATTAATTATTGACATTTGTCTTGTCAAGCTGATAAAGTCATAAATGCTTTTCATATGTAATGTTAAGGGGAAGCCTGATTAAAATGATAAGAAGCTTATGTTCCAATAAAAATGGCCGATGAGTGATAAACTTGTGAATATGGTGAAAGCACAAAGAGGAGTGCAATGTGTGATTCCAAATTCCACCATTTAACTTTTGGCGCGACAAAATGCATTACATTATGCTTTGTATCATGGTTTTTAATTGATTGCATATATCTCCTAAATGCATGATCATGCATTTTTTATTTGACACAGGTTGGTTGATATAGCATCACATTACTATGATCTGCAAAATTTTCCAAATTGCGAGGCCAAGCGTGTTCTCGACAAACTATACAAGAAGCGAGAGAGGGTAAAGGATGAAGGAAAGAGTCGCAAATGAAGTCTTGACCAAGCATTCTAATTGTTTTCTCGACTCCTGAAATTTGAGATCATGTCATGATTTTGTGGCCTCTAGTTGCCTAACCTTTTATTACTTCAGAAGGAAATGGTTCTTACCAGTAATTTATTTTAAAACTAGTAAAGTTTCCTTGTACCATTTTCTAGAGTATAAGTAAAAACTGGTTTCACGATTGTAATGTTTCACAATCCTCTTTGTTTTGTTGTACTTCACCATCCAATTTGTTTGTGGATGTTAATGTTAGTTTTGTCAAATATAAGATTTTGGCAAAGACCCAATTATAAGATCTTGACAAAATGTTCTTTTGATGTTTCAACTTATTTTTTTAGATTGGTCCTTTGATTTCTTTTTCTTCATTAGGTTCATCAATTTTTAATTATGCCGATATTGTTCCTTCTGTGATAGGATATTTTGATGTCATAATTAAACGTTGTGTCCTTTAATATGCTTTAGTGGCTTCATCTTAAGTATGAATAAGAGCCAATACTCATTCACGGACAAATGAATCAGCTTTTCCATATTCCCATCTCTCCATCCCTTTAATATCAGTTCTTTCTGAGAGTAAAGTTCTAGGGATTTTGAAAAAAGAACAGACATAAAAATAACTGTTTTGGGACTCGATCTCTAATGAAGTTGAATCAAACTCGACTCATTTTCACCTTTAATTATATATTATTCACAATAGTCATCATGCTAATCAACAATGCATTGTCTAGTGGTGTCAAGTCTCACTGAATCCCAAGGTTGAAAGTTTAATTCTTGGGAGAGACATTTATGAGGAAGAACTACCACGAACTCCAACAGAGATTAATTACTTACTCAAAAAGGCGAGGAAATACTCTTAGTAGTACCCAAAAAAAATTCCTAGTGAGATTTGAACTCAACCATGTGGGGGGTATGAGCGAAATTTTTAATAACTACAACCTTAAGATTGAGTACAAAATTAGAAGATCAAATTTATTGTTAGCCTATATATTTTTCCAACATGGGAATAATAATTATTAATAAATAAAATCATACATTGCTTATGGCCTTTGCAATAGAAGACCTAAACCATAAAAATATTGTCAATGTCCCTAAACCAATTTTTTTATATAGATTGAATTCAAAAGACTCCTACTATATATGGCTTAAACACATAAAAGCCTTTTAAAATCTAAAAACCTTTCTAACAAGGTAAACAAGTTTTTAACATGTGGCAGAACTTTCCAAGAAAATTTTTGAAACATAAATATAGATAGATTAGAGAAGCAAACAAATGGTACAGACGGATATTAATTTACAAAATATTGAAGCTTAGTATGTCTTGTCTTTGTCACTAAGCTAAATTTAAGCTCTCACCACTGAAACTAAAGATCCGTCGCCTTCATTTTTCTAGGTCTTTTATGAGCAGATGGTGAAGGAGCTCCATGTCCCTGTGCAATAAACTCTCTAAGATCAATAATACTCCATTACAAAATCAAGGTCGAGGGTTCGATTCTTGGGAGTGACACTTGTTGAGAGGGACAGTCACGAACTTCAAAAGAGACTAGTTCCTTACCCAAGAAGGTGAGGGGATGCTCTTGGTAGTACCAAAAAATCGGTCCATAATAAATGAAACAAACAATAAAAGAAAGGATGACCCAATGCACGAAGTTCCCACCTATTGGGGTCTGAGGAGGATAAATATATGCAGCCTTACTTCGAAGGCGAAAAAATTATTTTCAGGATTTGAACTCATAACCTCTAGGCCACAAGACAACCAGCCTTATCGTTGCGCAGTGAGGTCACTCTCTAAATGAATCGAACAATCAAGGATAACATAATTATCAGAAAGACTATGTCATGTACCTTTCGTTTGTGGTCCTTTTTGGCAACCCTTTCCCCTGAAACCAGTTATATGCATAGCTTTAATAATAAATAGATGAAATTCCTATCACTTACACAAAATTAGGTAGCAGGTTCAAATAAAATCAATCTTTTACCTCCAAAGCTCATAAATTCTGGAATAAATGTCCGATCCTGATCCCCATCATGATTCACAAGCTCTCATTAGTTTACAAATCACAAACTCTTGGCATAAGAGTACAATTTTACAATCACAAGCCTAAAACAATGAAAACCAGATTTCTTACCTTTGGTGTGCCCGGTGATTCACAAAATGACCCATCACGAAAAGATGAACCTTCAGCCTCTTTATATTGCACCTGAAACAAATATCACAACGAGGAATTAAATCAAATTTAGCCAATTTTGACGTTGCTACACCTAAAAGAACTCAAACATTAAAATGGCATATTACAAGTACAACCCTTTGAACGTCCTACTAAATTACTCATAATCTGCTCACAATACAAAATTAATAAATACATTCGACATGGGAGATTTATTTCTCTGAACTCGTACCTGCTTCTGAAGATTCAGTAAAGTTAGTATTTCTTTTCTTAGTTCAAGATGCTCTGTGCAAACAGCTTTTGTTGGAACCCTTGGTTTCAAATTGACCTGCAATCAGAGTCAATCAGGAAACGCATCAGGATTCAAGAAGAGGGTCAGTATTTTACTAGTGTGATTGATATTCACTCATGAATCTAAAGATATATGCTCAGACTCAACTCATTTTACAATAATTTCAGCTCAGATCTATTAATATGTTTTCTATTTTGTTCGAGAATTCTAGCTTCAACAAGCTACTTTTCAGCTTAAATGAATTCAAACATATCTCTTGTTATACACATTTATATTTTCGTCTTTTATTTGTATATAAATTGTTGCATAAAAATATATTTGAACTGCAAGCCATGCTAGGTAATCTGAGTGTTGCGACAATCCAAGCGAGCTATGCAAGCTAAGCCTAAAATACCGATTTGATAGTAAAGGCATTTAAAATCATTACACTGCCTGAAATGAAGAATGTAAGGGTTTTTATATATTGTTACAATACAAATCAGTGTACCACTTGACTGAACTAGGAAAAAAAAAGTGAATCATCTACACTTCATTAAAAGTTCAAGGAGTCTAGACAAACCCCAAGGTCGTGCAATGTTTGCTCAACTCGTTTTATAGTCCGAAGTCCAGCAGACGAGCTCGCAGCTTGCACCATTTGATCGAGTGCATATGTTCTCAAATATACACGAAGCTGAAATATTTCACACAATCAGATTATGTTCTGAAGTATTCGCATTAATAGGCTGTTGAAATTGGGTCTCATAAAAAAAATAGTTTTTTAAAAACTGAGATCAATGCAAGATCAAATTTTCAAATACTTGAAATCAGAATCCTTGTTGTCCTTCCTACCATGGGGAGATGAGGTTTAGGAGAGGTGTGGAGAACAGAAAACGCAGAGAACATAGAACTGGAAATCTGTATAACTTACAGTTCGAAGAGAAGCTAGAATCGCTGCATTATCAGTCAATGTGGAAGGTGCAGTTTCACCAGGGACAGTTCTCTCTAAAACTTCTGCACCAGGATTTGAGGCAACGGCTAACTGAGACTCTTCGGCAGCCTAAAACATACATAAAATCAAACACATGTCATCACAAATCACAGACACAACTCATATGAATACATTTTATATTGCATAGTTTTGTTGCCCCAATTTTATAATTACAGACTGGGAACATGTTATTTAATGATACCCAGTGCAAATGAAAAAGTACATACCATACAAATTTTGTATGACAAATAAACACAGTAATAAGAAACAATCCCAGATTTATTAAGTTCATTAGGAATATAGAACCACGATTAATCAAAAAACCAAAATCAAATAATCTGAAATTTAATCTTGCAATTCATGATGCCACAGAAAAGCATTCTTTGAAAAATCACCTTAGCAGGCATGCGTAACTCGGCTATTCTTTTTGCTTCAACAAGAACCTGCATAAAGTAGCAGAACTGGATAGGTAAGTTTACTTCATTTCCTATAACAGTACACCAATATGGAAATATATAAAATAGTAAAAAAAAAATCCAAGTCAAAACCTCTTCATCTCTTCGCTCTTGTTGCCTTGTTTGAGAGAGCACCATGGACAGTGCTCGTTTTCGCTCTATCTCTTGTGAAACATTATATGGTTCCTACATTGGGGAGGAAGCTCAAGTTACTATGACCACATGGCAATGTCCTAAGGATGATACAAGTTTGTTTTTACTACAAATATTTTTACTCCAAAAAAGAAAATAAAGTAACTTCAAAGCAAAATACAAAGCTATTTTTCATTCAAAAGATTCAGTGCACCTTAACAACAGGATGTGCTGCAACGTCCCCAGGAGATGGAGCTCTAGCAATTAATAAAGCACGGCATACTACATGATAGGAGGGAATGTCATCAAAAATCAAGTTTCAAAATCTCAATTTTGCTTATTAAGTCTCCAAATAATCAAACTTAAAGTATGAATAAAATAAAAAGAATTACCGAGCGTAACATATAATACTTTTCTGAACAAATAGACATACCACTATAATACCTATCCTTTAATTCCTCTACAGTCCGAGATGACGGGAACCTATCAGCTATTACAACAAATCGGAGATCAAACCTCTCACACAAATCAAATAGTTGATCTGTCTCCTCCTTGGTCCACATCTACATAGATAAAGCATAATGGAAGAGGGCGAAGCATTAGTTAACCTTTAATGAAAGAGATGGGTGTATAGACAGTTGACAGTAAACGTAAATGGAATATTTGACCATTATATGCCTCACAAAATATAATCCTCGGTAAAAGTAAATGTGAATCAAACTCAATTCACCAAACTCTAATTATAGTCATGATTCTGATCATGCTTACAGAATCATGATACCCCCACAAATACGTATACTAATCCAACTTTACACTATCCTCTTGAGTTTCAAGGATCTATCAATATTTTAAACTAAATCTGTCTCAAACCAACCAATGAAGAAAACACCCCTAGGATGGCAAGGCAACATGAAAGCTTACAGTGAATAGCCTACTCACGGATAGACCAGTGTCCTCTTCAAAGAAATGATGTATAAGCTTCACCATAGGTAATTTCTGACTATCAATTTAATAAATTTAAAATTGCATACTAAAATAGACCTTTCGATGTGTATTCTTGCAAAAGAAGCCAGTGAGGACACCACAACCTAAACTTAATACAGTGGCTAAAATTCAGTTCTTGGGTAGCATGAAAATTGTGTCATTGCAGTTCAAGCAAACACATATATTAAGTTCCATAAAAGCGTACAATTAGAGACGATACATACAGGATCTGTCAAATACTTCTCATACTCCTCCTCTGTGTATTTGATAATCTCAACAGACTGCACCACAGCATGTAAACTAGCATTCAATCAAGTGGATAGAAGATGTTGAATAAATCCAAATTTGAAAATAAAACAAAAAAATGAAAGGAATATGGAGCACGCATGAAAGTAAAGAGTTCACCACCATTTACCTTGTTATACTTAGCAAAGGAATAGTCTCCCGTTGGGGGAACACCATTGATTATCCGAACCTGAAATAGAGACAATAACTTGCATGGTCATAGATAACAAGGGAAATACACTGACCTACCTTGAGGTTTATGTTGACATTATACTTACTCCTTGAGGTTTATATTGTCATTAGTCATTACACTTACAAACCATATAACATATACTTCAATTGAGGAATAACTAACCCAATGGTAAAGTTGAAGATTATCTTTACGAGCGGAACTAGTGAAAGGAAGCCATTGCCAAGTGATCTGAATGAGAAGTAAAAAACTCACACTTAGTTCATTGATTCACCAAGATGATGATTATTGAAAAAGGAACAGCAACAAACCTTTTCATTAGAAGGAGGCTTTTTTTTCAAATGAGAGGCATCAATTGAAGGCATAAGAGATGGCAATCCACCAGTAAGTGCATATACCTACAAATACAATTCAATTCAACTCACTAACCCCAAGTAAATAACATATGAAATAATTTCATACTCTAAATGTGGTACCAGTAGAGGGTGAGTTTGGCACAATGGCAAGTTTGTTACTTAGTGATGATGACGTCACAAGTTCAAATCCGTAAAACAGTCTCTACGCTTATGGGGTAAGGCTGTGTACATCTACCCTCATATTTCTTTCACTAAGTGTTTTTTTCTCTCCCAAATGCAGTACCCATATTAGTATGTGGTTGCCAATATTAACGTCACTTGTAAAACACTATTTGTAGTTCATTCCTCTGTTTGGTACCAAAAAAATTCAAATTATCTGAACTGAATATCCAACAAATTTATTTTCTTGACCAATCAGCTCGAAGTCGACATGGAAAGGTGATGTTACCTATCCATTTTATTCAGGTTTCCACTTCGATACTTTTCCACATTATTATTATTACAGCAGCTCCTATTGTATAAAAGAGGTACAATCGCAACTCATGCGATTTGAGCATGTATGGAGAAGGCACTTACAATCCGTAATCATAAAAGTAGATCAAACAAAGGTTAGTCCGAGGCAGAACTAAAATCATATTCGAGATGATTATAAAAAATTCAAAAACGAGTTTTGTCAATGAACATAATTTATAATTCACTACATAGCATTGCTACATTGTAGATGCTAAGGCTCCGTTGTTGTTGTATTATTAACGCAAAGCTTAATGAACAAGCATAGTCATTATGATATGAAAATGAATATTATTATACAGTAATGGAGAGAGATTAAAAATAAAAATATGAATATTGAATGAATACCTCACGTGAAATGCCATCTGGTTTTCTCTGAGATTCTTTATGAGGACGAGATTTCTTCTCCAATGATGGGAATGAATTTTTGGACAATCCTAAAATATCTTTAGCATCCATTTACTATTCACAATTCTACGATTCACGAATTAGGGTTTTCAAATTCTCTTCATTCAAAATCAATTTTTGTTTTCCATTGCAAAGAAATATGAATCGTTTTTTTCTTCAGATTTCCCTCACTTTCGCAACTGTAAACTACTGCTCCACGACGTCGTATCAGCTGAGCTTTGAAACGACGTAGTACACACATGAATATCTTTCTCTACCAAAAAACATTTTTTTGAAATCTATAATGTGATAAAATAAATATGATATTTAATGTTTATAGTTTTCTTTCATAGAAATCGAAAATGATATATCCTCCTAATGATTAGATTACAAGTGACATGTGTCAGTTTCTTTTTGTGGGTAGAAAGATTAATAAAATGATATAACAATGTTTTTTAAAAATTATCATCTTTATTTTATTTAAGATTCTATATTCTAAAACTTATTAAAATTTATTATATGGATGTTAATATTTGAATCATGTTATGATTTGAATTAAAATATAGAGTAAATACTCATTTTAGTTGCTCGTAATTTTTCGACCTTATTAGTTTAGTCCTTAAAAAAAGACATAAAATAGTCATCAAAAATTTTAAATGATGGTCAAATTAGTATTTTTGTTGTTAAACTAGTATCTACCAAATGTTATAAAACATGCTAAAAATGACTAATTTGACAAATGTTTAAAAATTTTGGGAACTATTTTAAATATTTTCTTTTTTTAATGACTAAACTGGCAAGATCAAAAAATATGAGAGACTAAAATAAATATTTATTCTAAAATATATAAAATGTGAAGATTTTGATTCCTAGAAGCATCACTCGTCAGAATGAACAACCATATATTTAGAAAGAGATTAGTCTCTTACCTCATAAATGTCATAAAGGATTATTGTGGTATTTGTTCAAATGGGTAGTCTCACATTCTAATATATATTATGACTTTTTTTTCATAAGAATTGATTGATAGTAACAAATCCATGAACTCTTGTATTGCAACCATTCAAAAGCAACGAGTAAGACTTAACTAGTGAGCTTTCGTACATACATAGGATTGAAAATGAATGGTGTTATATTTGTACGAAGTAATTATCATCCTCATGTCGCATATATGTTAATAAGTTAAAAGAATATACATGTGTCCAAAATACTGTAACTTTCTGTTGAAAATTATACACGAATTATGCATGGAGAAGTCATCATGTACTTGAATTTTTAATATTAACTTACTCATTATAAGTATTTTAAACAAAACGTAGTTATTAATATAACAACATATGGAGATATTTTGAACTACAAAATTTTTAGAGCAGTATAATCCCTAATCATAAAAAAAATTAGTTGTTTACTTAAAAGGATAAAAAAATATCCTTAGTAGTACAAAAAAAATATAGTTTTTTAGTTTAATAGAAAAATCACCGACTGAAACCCATAAATATAACTAAATTTAATTAAAATTTGATTTTTGATGTATTAGGAAATTGTTATTGATTGTCCTTATGTATATATATAATTTCACATCAGTTTTTCTTTGCATTAATTAATACGAGCCAATATTATTGACTTTCGTGATATTCATTAAATCAACCAGTTTATCTAAATGGGTGGCTAATGCATATTCTTTTTCAGAAAGTAACAACGATGTCGTTTTTATTAAAATAATAAATAAAAGAATCTCAGTCATATCTCTAACTCGTGTAGATCAAGCTCCAAATTTATGATATGTTTGTAGAGTGAGTTGCAAATTGTTATTGTTTGTTTATGTTTTGAACTTTAGTTTTTAGTGGTGATAAGGGTTCCAGTTAGACTCCTCTCTAATGGAGAGGCATGTTGAGGGGAAATACACTAAAAACTTAATAGATAATAACATTTACTTTTCATTAAAATTATAATTTTGACCTTAAAAATACACTACAAAGTATAACTTGCTAATGAAGATGAGTCTTACTCGATAAGTTCATATAGTTTGGTGGTTTCAATTTCGGTACTTTGTTTTGGAGTGTAATTAGGGAAAGGGAGAGATGAGTTTACAAAGCATTTCGGTTGTTGGGAGTGGAATGAATCACATGAGAAAATTCTGGATGGTTTCTCAAACTCTTTAAAAAAATTCGTGTGTCTATTTTTATAGTTATCCAAATTTTAATGTTTTTCTGAAGAAAACTATATATTATTGTCTATTTCCCATTGTTAATTACATTTTAAATGAAAAAATATTCTAATATTATCATTAGTTTATTACTCACAGTATAAATTTTTTACTCCAAACCAAGTAAGAGAATTGCGTTCCTTCTTCTGATTCTTAATTGATCTCTCTTATTCACTTATAGTGACTCCAAAACATAACCTTAAAATCTACCTATTTGATTTCAATGTCTGAAATTTAGAATACAAATTTAAGCATTTGTATAAAAATATAAGATAAAATATTTTATACAAATCATAAGTAAGTTAACATTATTAACATATAACTAATAATATATAAAAGTCTTAAAACCATTCATAAATACTTAAATAGATATTACACTAGTTTTCAATTATAATTTCGTTATATATATAAAATATAATTAAGATTTATATTTTGTATTAGAAAGAGTATTCTTTCATCTTTTAGGTAAGAAAATAATCTTTTTTAGAAAATGTGGTTGTTTTTACCAACAAATATCATTCACATGAATCAATTATCTTTTCGTCATCCTAAAGATCTAGCAAGATGTTATAGGCCAATGACTTTTTGGTCAATTAAGACCTACTTAATGAATATACTATTAACAAATTTAACGGGTAGCTCGGCCCATTTAGTTCGTGTCCCCAAATGCCCGTAAAAATTTAAGTGGACCCGGACATGCTCGTATTGGCTTAACGGACAAAATTCACTGCTCTGCCCGTTTTAAAACAGGCTAAATAAAGTAATTGACGATAAAAAATTAACAATTTTTTTAATATTTTATATGAAGTTTAACAAATTAGATTACAATTTTTAGGGAATAAAGATCACATTATATCATAACTTATTTAAAGTTGTCTTATTTTTCTTAAATTATATTTATGAGCCACCCGTTTTGCCATGTATACATGGTATCTAGCTTGTATGAGAAGGGAGTGAGACAGAAAGAAAGTGCTAGAAGGTGAGAGCGTTGAACACTCCAGAGTGCATGTGGCTGTAGTAGTTACCAAAAACTTGCCAGGTGGCAAAACATGACACGCAAAACCTATTAGCGTTGACAGCTGGCATTCTGTGATAACGACACATGTCACAACATCGTGAACACGAATTCAACCGAACTTTGATAAGAGGAAAGATGTGATTTATAATTTAATTTATTAAATCAGGACTATTAAATTATTATTTGCACTGCATGTTACAATCTCAATATCATAATGGACTCCCCATAATAGAAATGATACAAATTTACACGAATTAGATACCTTCTCTTAGATCAGCTAATAATAAAAGAAAAAAAATATATACATGACAGTGACAGTGTAAAAGTCTTTCTATCATTACTATATCATCTATTATTTATTTCAATTATTATCAAATTTAAAAATATATAATATAGATAAATAATGGATAATGTATAAATTTCTATACATTATTAAATATAGAAACCTAGTGGTACTATATTTAATTAGTTATTATTATATTATATCAGAAAAGGTAAAAGAAGAAATATAGAATGAACTATGAACAAATAATAGGTCTTTTTGTTCGTCACAGGATGCTACATCAAAGAAAGGTCTTTTGTCTAGATGCATGAATGATTTACTAAATTTTCCATAGACATATTTAAGCATCATATTGCAATTTGCAACAAAGATCTGACACTGTACTATTTGCAACTAAAATCAAAAGTTATATATCGTGTACTGCATGAGGATAGAACTACTATTTGCAATTATAAGTGACTTTTTAATTGGATTAAAATACAAAGTGAGATACAAAGAGATACATGATTTCCATTCGTCTAAAGGGGACCTGCACATTCCTTTGGTGGGATGGACTACGGATGAGTATGTTCCGATCATATTTATTGACTTGGTTTGACTCCATTATGATTGGAGCTGAATATGGTTGAACTTCATCATATTTATGGCCGAAGTTATGTTTAAAAATTGGAGTCGGACAATATTTAGGGTTTCGTAAGAGATACACATGATCCGACTGATGTAGGAAGGCTGACTACGCATATCGAAGACGAAGTCACTCATGGAAAATGACCGGCAAGATTTGCACAAGTCTGGCGTTCGATATCAAAATGATTATTATTATACCATTCTAGATAGGGAATCGAGCCAAAAAACATAAAACATAGGTTTTTAGGCCATCCAGACTCATTTCAGGCCCGAAAACAACATTTGAATATTTTTAGTGATTTTTTGTTTTTATTTATGTTTTGAATAATTTTTGCATTAGGTTTTCGTTTAAGCACTTTTTGCAATGTGGTCGTGACCTTTTCATCTTATCTTCATAGTAAAATTTGAGAATTTCTCTTTCTAGTGAATTCTATCTATCAGATTTGTCGCTTGCAAACTTGTGTTTTCATTCTAGGTTTGACACTTGTCAACCTTTCGTATTTTTGACTGTATCACTGACCCATCTCATCTCATGATCACCCATTGTTATGTTTGTATGTGCTTATTTAAGTGTGTGTTGAGTAATGACATCTTTTTAGCCAAAATATGATTGATTCTCTAATTTTTCATGATATACATATGCATGTAAATGATAATATATATATATATATATATATATATATATTATTTCATATATCAAATTATATATTCATAACAATAAATAATGATGAAATGACTATTTAAAAAATATATACATTATATTTAATCTAATAATGATTAAGTTTGAGTTTAAAAATTAGTTCGGTCGATGCTTGAGGTCGGATTAGTCATCAAATCTAAGGCTAAGTTCAATTTCAAGATCAACATTTAGGTTCGGGTATAAAAAAAATGGTTTTTCTGATGAGCAACCCATCTCCCATTTTCTCAGACAACATAGCTGCGGAATCACTGTAAAAAGGTTGAACATGGAGATCTCATTATTCACAAAGATGGATGCTGAAATATTACTTATGAGTTATGAAGCATATTCTGATATTAACACTAAAATTTGTATCTAATTTCAATTTCTATCCGTTTTATCAATATTCATCACTCGAAACCTTGAGAAAAAAGAGTTTACATTGTCATAAGATCCAAATCAAAACCCTAGTTAAACTGTTGAAAATATATATTCTGCCAACATTTATATACATATATATATATATATATTATATATATATATATATTATATATATATATATTATATAAGTATTATATTGTGTACTATTAATATAAAAATTAATACATGATTAAAGTATTATTCATTATCTATTAAATTAAAAATAATATAATGTATAAACTCTTATAATTAATGTATATATATTTTTCTATATTTAATATAATACTAAGTACGGGTGAGGCAGTGTCTAACACTTTTTTGCATGCACGTACGAGAATATTCCTGTTTAGCATTTTCGAGTGTCTTCCACAACATTGCCACCGTTTCCAGAATCTTCATATAACAGATCAATCACGGTTAGATCATCAAAATGGACACGTGTTTAACATCCAGTCAACAAAATCATCATGTTCCAACGGAATAATGATCTTCTCTATTAATGAAGAAATAAATATAGATATTTTCCTTTTTTTAATAGTAATAGTATCGTTTCATTGTAATTAAAATAAATTTGTCATTAGGTATTATATTTTTCTTTACTTTTTGATGAAATTGTCTTTCGATTAATAGAGAGGTCCTAACTCATTCTAACTTAACCACAAATTACCCACCACCTCTTCTTCGAAAAAGATTTTCTGGTAAGATCTTATTTCTCAAAAAATTTATTTCATAACTAATTAAACTTCATAAAATAATATTAAAATTTAATTTTTTTATGATTTTTCTTTTTAATTGCATGAAACTTTTTAATTGGTTTGGAACCTAAAGTAAGATATGATATCCTCATCCATCTATAGTACTAGAACAAGATAAGTAAATCATCACTTTTTTATTTATATATTAAGGACAAAAATAATATACTATTACATCTCAATGATAAAAGTGTCAAATCACGTTATTTTTCTCTTATTTTATGTATATTTATCTCTCTAATATTGAAGAGGATGATAACCTCTCTTCTTTATGAGTAAGACTCATCTACATTATTGGACAAAACAATTAGATTTTATAGTGTATTTTCAAAGCTAAAATAAATTTATAAATATTATTATTTTTAGTTTTTGGTGTATTTTCCTATAAGTCTCTTCTCTCGGACAATGGAGACGAGTCTGGCTAGTTCTTTATATATTAAATACCCACCGTTCTTTCTTCTACCTTCAACAAAAAATAACTCTCTTCACTATCATATATCTCTATCTTCTCTTCAATCTTATATTCTAAGCTAAGAACTTTTAAAAAATGGCACCACCTGAGATTACTCAAACCATGGCTAAACCATCTTCTACTTTCACCAACAAGCCAAAAACACTTCCACGTCATGCTTACGTCACATTTCTAGCTGGAAATGGTGACTACGTGAATGGTGTGATTGGTTTGGTGAAAGGGTTAAGGAAAGTGAAAAGTGAGTACCCTTTGGTTGTGGCGGTGCTGCCAGATGTACCCATTGACCACCGTCAGATGTTGGAGGATCAGGGCTGTGTTGTCCGTCAGATCGAACCGGTTTATCCACCGGAGAATAAGGGTACTCACTATGCTATGGCGTATTACGTCATTAATTATTCTAAGCTTCGTATATGGGAGGTACTTATATTACTTTCTTTCTTCAATTTTTTACTATTAGTAGTGTTATTGGACTCCTATCTATATATATATTAGTAATACTAGAAGTTTAGGTACACAGATATAAAATCTTACTAGATTTTATATATTGTCGTATAAAGGTATGATTCTTGTGGGCAACATCTCGAAAGAGACGTTAATAAACTCCAAACAAGAAGATTAGTTTTTGGTTATACAAAAATAAACATTGAGAATGCGAGTCAAAATATCTTTTAATATTTTAAGAGTGTAACATTTATATATGTTAATGTAAAAATTTATACACAATCAATATTTCAATCATTACACAATTAATATATTGTACATCATTTATTTGGATTAGACTTCTCTCTATTAGGAAGTTTAGTTTTTTCCTTTAGTTTTAAAGGTAAAATTGTGTTATCATAATAAACTAATGTAATAACATATCACATTTTCTATGTTTTTGATATCACTTATCTCTCCGGTACTGAAAATGAGTCGATCATTATTAAATATAAATCATTATTAAATGATATAATGAGAATATATAAAATTCTTGGTATATACATTTTTTTTTCTAGGTATTATATCTTTTTTTCTAGGTATTATATCTTAAAAGAAGGTTACATTTAATATTCTTGGGATCATATGTTTTTTGAATTTTTAGGTACCAAATTTGATACACATAAATTTGATGGGATCATTCTAAATTTTTGAATAGCAAATTACTATACACAATTTTTTATAAAAAAAATTTAGGGACCCAAATAGTTTTTTACTTTTTTATATATATATTATTCTCTCTCCTTTCTTTCTTTTAACACCTATATTTTTAGTCGTTTGTTTTTCTGGGACGTGGACTCTTAAGATCTACATGACGTGGTTTCTTTTTCTCCTTGTCTTTTTATTTCTATATTTCTGCAGCATGCAAAATTCTGAACAATTGAACCACATATACTTACTTTAGATTGATATATACTATAAATAAAAGTAGTAAGTTATATTTCTATTGCCAATAATATAGTGTTATACTAACAAGCAGATTAAAAACCTGGGATGTGAAAGTAAAGGATATTTTTTTATAACCAATAATATTTCTCATGGAATAATATATGATTGAGATAAAAAAAATATTTATTCTAGATTTATTGCAAGTTATTGATGGCTAAGGGAGTGAACAAGTTATTAATTTTTTTTTAATGATGTAACAATTTCTCATTAGTGATTATCTTTTTATTTCACTTTTAGAGGTAAAAGTATTATCTTAAAGGTTCGGTAGATTTTATTTTCATTCTATCAATAGTTTACTTTCATCGTAAACTATTATTCACTTATTTCATTCAATACTCAAATTCAATCATTCAATGAAATTCATATTTTCTTTCTGTTCTTGGTTCTTAACGCTCATCTTTTATTTGATTAGTGTCTTTATATTAAAACTAACGAGGTTACTTGATTGGAATTGCAGTTTGTAGAATACAACAAAATGATCTACTTAGATGGTGACATTCAAGTGTTTGAAAACATAGATCACTTATTTGACATGCCAAATGGTAACTTTTATGCTGTTATGGACTGTTTCTGTGAAAAGACATGGAATCATACCCCACAATACAAAATAGGGTATTGCCAACAATGTCCTAATAAGGTACAATGGCCTAAAGAATTGGGACAACCACCTTCTAAGTACTTCAATGCTGGAATGTTTGTGTTTGAGCCTAGCATGGACACTTATTATGACCTATTGAGGACCCTTAAAGTTACCCCTCCTACACCATTTGCAGAACAAGATTTCTTGAATATGTACTTTAAGGACATTTATAGGCCAATTCCCTTGGTTTATAACCTTGTTCTTGCAATGTTGTGGCGTCACCCTGAGAATGTGGACCTTGATAAAGTTAAGGTTGTTCACTATTGTGCTGCGGTATGTTACTCTAACCTATCTTTGACTAGCAAGACTATAAATTGCATGTACTTACAATATTGGTTTAGTATCCTCTCGAGTACTGGAGAGAGAAATATACGATAAAACAAAGGAAAAAATGATAATGATATGACATTTTTACCCTTTAAATAAAATGTGATAATACTTTTACCTCTATGTACGTACAAAAATAAAATTAATAATTTATATCTTAAGTACTTGAGATGAT
The DNA here is from genome assembly GCF_001865875.1 of Lupinus angustifolius. NCBI lineage: Eukaryota > Viridiplantae > Streptophyta > Magnoliopsida > Fabales > Fabaceae > Lupinus > Lupinus angustifolius. The sequence continues at coordinate 16,464,777 of NC_032024.1, forward strand.
TCTTTTCATACAATTTGTGAATTAAGTTTTAGGGTTTTAATTATCCTAGCCCAATGTTTTCAAATCCTGAAACTTAATCTGACCTACTATGTGGGAGACTCGTGCATCATCTATTTTTTAAAGAAAAATAGAGATACATGATCAAAATAATAATGTTTCTATTTAAATTGTGATGTGACTCGGTTTAAAACCTGAATTAAAACCTTGTGATTGTAATTGTAATGCTATAATACTAATCTCTATAAAAAAAAAGTAAAACCTTGAGTCTATTTTCATTATTACTGTCATAACATTGAATATTATTAGAATCAATGACAAATAAATATCACCATAGGTACAAAAATAAATTGCAAATGATAATAGAATCAATGAAAAATTGTGTTACAAAACAAAATAAATTGCAAATGATAGTAAAATCAATAACAAATATGTGTTACAAAATAAAATGGAATCATAAATTTATGTCCTTATTTAAGAGCATGAAATCATAAGGTTAATATGTTTATTTTTTTGTTCAGGGATCAAAGCCATGGAGGTATACAGGGAAAGAAGAAAATATGCAAAGAGAGGACATAAAAATGCTAGTGAAGAAATGGTGGGAAATTTATAATGATGATTCCCTTGATTACAAGAAATCATTGAATGTGACAGAAGAGCCAAATGATGGTGTTGACATTGAACCATTCTCAAAGGTTCTATCAGTGGTTGGAAAAGTTCAATATGTAACAGCACCTTCAGCTGCTTAGATTCAACTCCATTTGTTTAGAAAATGGACATGTAGGTGCAATGGATGCATGGTGTTTATAGTAAAATACAAGAAAGCTTTTCTGATTTTGTTTTATATTTGCTTCTTTTTTTTGTTTATATATAATGGTTTTTTTGGGTTAGTTTTTTTTTTCATTTTTTTATTATCTTTGTGTCTGTATTAAGGTTGATGGGTATGCATGTTTTGTATATGAGTTTGGCTTTGGTCTTTCTTTTGTTTTTCTTTTTTGGACTTTGCCATTGTAATATTGTGAGGCAATGTTTAATTAATAAAAACAAGGAAATGATGAATAAAATGACTTGTTGTCTTTATTGTGTGAAGGGCTTGTCTAATGTGAAGTATAAGGTTGTTTTTTATATTCATTGGTCAATTTAGAAAGATGGATTGCTTGGAAAAACAGTTTCTCTTTGATTTGTTATTTCAAATTAATGAAAATATATTATGATGATTGAAATTTTTGATATTTATTATTATTATTATTTTTGTTTTATTAAAATTGGTTTGCAATAACATATTTTATTGGTTGAGAATATATTTTGGTTTTAACTAATTTCTGAAAAGGTAAAGTGAAATGGACTAACGACAATTATCTTTATTCTACATTAAAGCGAAGGTTTTGATTATAGAAGAAGTTGGATGTTTCTCTTTTGTGAGCTTCCACATCATTTTAAACCAACTTTTCAATCATTGTTGATCTATCATTATATAGAAATGCATGATCATGCTTCTTCATCTTTCATTAATAAAGAGGTTGGTCTACTATTTTTTTTATAGATTATATTAATAAAGATAATTACAGTTGAAAAAATAAAAAAATAAAGCAAAACAAAGAAAGACAAGAATCGATTACACATTGAAATTAAGATAAGATATTGGATTAGAAACCTTCCCGAGAACTTTCCGTAATCTGTTTGCGAGCAGCTTAGCCAGAATTTTGTACAAACAACCAATAAGGAAGATAGGTCTATAATCGCCCACCTATTGGGGATTGGAACTCTTCGGAATGAGACAAATGAAGGAAGAGTTGACACCTTTGGAGATTTTACCATTAACATGAAACTCTTGGATCATAGATATGATATCATCCTTCAAGATATTCGAGAAGGCTTTTATGAATTTAAAGTTAAACCCATTAGGCTCAGGACTCTTGCCACCATCACAATCCCAAATAACATTTTAAGTTTCCTCGTCATCAAAACTTGCAATAAGAGAATCATTGGCCAAAGAATCTAATTGGCGGAAGGGAACACCATGCAAAGTCGGACGATTTCTGCTCTGTTCTGTAAAAAGATTCTCAAAGTGATTAAAGATCAATCTAATGGCCTTGGATATTGAGCCCATGAATAGAATTATGATGATTCCTACTATTCATAAGACCATGAAAATACTTAGAATTAGAGTCACCTTCCTTAAGCCATCTAGATTTGGTCTAGTTAATGAGGCCATATGAACATGCCTTCTTCACTTTTCATGAATAAGGGTGATCTAGTAAATGAGGCTATCACATAAAGATATTTTGAAGATATATACTATATATATATATATATGAGGAGAGATCCACTTACTTCAAGAGTAAGTTTTTTAAATTTACTCCTAATCCTAGCTATCAATTCTAGAGAAATTCAACGATTTGAATTAATAAATAGATCTAAACCATTAGATGTTCATAAAATTGATGGATAGGATGAAGAGTAAATCCTCACTATATATATATATTCTTACCTTAAAAACAAGAATATCTTATTTTCACAATTTGATTTGAAGTGTGACTTTCATTATCTAAACAACAATCTCGTTGACTTTTTATGAATATAAGATGTCTAGTATCCCAAAATGAGATAGAATGAAGATTATTTACTCCCATAATGATAGTGCAACTCTAGGTTGAACATCTCTTATGTTTTCTTAATAAATTTTCAACATATGAAATTGTTATATTTGAGACATTAATGCCTAAATTATTTCCAACAATAGATCACCATATGACATTATAGGATCTATATTTGCTTAGATCTACACAATACTTTGTCAATAAGCAATAGTAGAATTAGAGTCGATGTCCCAAATAAACTAGTAAAACTATGGAGTGAATTAATAAAATCAAAATATGAATAAAATGGACATATCAGCACAAAGCAGTACTTTAATTCATCTATAAAGATGCATGAATGAAGAAAAATCTAATTGATTATATGAAACATTCAATTAAAAGTAAGTAATAATAACAGAACAAATAACAATTCTTTAGTTAATTGTTGGCAATAATTCTTTTCGTTCTTAGCCAAACTTTAAATTTAAAAAGCGACCAATTTTTTATAATACACATCTATTAACTATATAATAATATATATTTCTTCCACAATATCAATTGTCACATATCACTTCCTCCTTAATTTTTTCTCTTCTAAAAGACTTCATGGTACTATTATGTGTTTACACACTACATAATCATATTGTATTAAATATAAAATAAACTCATTTCACATCACTACTTGCCACATTTCACTTCATCCTTAATTTTTTACCCTCCTTTAATTTTTTCTCTTTTAAAAGGCTTCATGGTACTACTATGTACCTACACACTACATAATCACATTAAATTAAAATGTATATTTTGATATATTTTAATAATTATGAAATATATGATAAAATAAATTCATTTCACATCACCACTTGCCATATGTCATTTCATCCTTAATTTTTTATACTCCTAAAGAGTCTCATGATACTACTATGTACCTACTCACACTAGATAATCATATTTTTATAATGTATATTTTAATAATCTATTACCTATATAATAAAATAAATTTCTTTCATATCATCACTTGCCATATGTCACCTCCTCCTTATTTTTCCATCCTAAAAGGTTCCATGGTACTACTACGTACCTTCACACACTACATAATCACAATTTTATAACGTATTTTTAATAATCTATTAACTATATAATATAATAATAAAATAAACTATTTTCATATCATAACTTGTCACATGTCACTTTCTTCTTAATTTTCTCCATCCTAAAAGACTTCATGGTACAACTATGTACCTACACACACTACATAATCATATTTTTACAATGTATATATTTTAATAATCAATTAACTGTATAATAAAATAAACTCCTCCCACATCATCACTCCCTCCTTAATTTTTCCCCCTCATATAAAGGACGTCACGGTACTATTATGTACCTACACATACTACATAATCATATTTTTACAATGTATATATTTTAATAATCAATCAATCAAATAACTTTATTAACTATATAACAAAATAAACTCATTTCACATCACCATTTGTCACATGTCACTTCCTCCATAGTTTTTCTCTCCAAAAAGGTTCTATGATACTACTATGTACCTACCACTCTACATAATCAAACCTATGAGTTGATATTAATTTAAAATAATATCTCATATAAAACAAGTTACTTTTATCTTGTATAGAAGGATGTACATTAAGAAAATGAGATGTTTTAGGAGGAAAATTTTTAGTTGAGATTGTTACTTGTGACACTTATCATGGGGTGACATGGTGAAACATTTTTTACCCGTACATTCACATTGTTAAAAACACATGTGTCACTCGTATTATCGATGTAAGTACAATTTTATAAAATGATTAAATGTTGTTATTATTATTACATTATTAAATGTTATTATTATTATATATTATTATTAAATAATATATTGTAAATGAACAATGAGTATGGGTGTAATTTTATCATGTGTGGGAGGATGTACGTTAAGAATTTAGGGGTGTAATAATATGTTGGGTAGTCAATTATATGAAATTTGACATGAAGAATATGAAATTCATTGTTTTATTATATATATGATTCTTAATGGTGTTGATATTGCAAGTATATGACTTTTGAATATGTCATAAGGGAGTTTATGACAATTGTTTTATTGGTATTTTCTTTGTAACATTTTTAATAGGAAGTTTCACAACATCATTATCATTTATTTTCCTTATGTATTTGAACATGTTAGATCATGTGAATGCATGAATAACATTATTAACCACGGGGTAATATATATGTTATTAACCATTTGAACATACAGATAATATGTGTGCTCTTAATCATGTGAATGCATGAATAACATACGTGTTTTTAACCGTAGGGCAAAATAATCTAAAAAATAGTTTAGAATGCCATATGCTATGCCTAACTTCTCTGCCTTTCCAATTCTTGAATCATGAGAGTATAATAAAAATTATGTGGTTACTTATAGGGAAGTTGTTATGTTTACCTATTAAAAATAGTAATTATTAAAATAAAAACTTAATAGTAATGCCATAATGTATGATTGGTTAAGGCATATTTCTTTAACATTGCCATAATGAATAACAAAACAAAGTTATTCCTTAAAAAAAACTGAAGAATGAAATGAAAAAAATGAAAGCAAACTTAGAAATGACATTAACCTACAAACTTATAAGAAACACATGATTAGTCCATCACATAATGTTGCAATTAGGGTTATTTGGATCATAGTTCAGTGGTGGTGCACTTGGTCATGTTAGAGCTAGGAATCTATAAGGATTATGTTGGAGGATATATGAGTACTCATGTCCTCTTTGTTGGACTTCATCATTCGGGTACGGGTAGGGTTCCATGTTTCAGTACTTATAATTATTGTTGAAGTCGGAGTTTGAATTTAAGAGTGAGAATCCACTTCCACAATAATTTCCTCTCCCAACGGTATTTTTTCCATCCACAAGACTCGAACCCGAGTTCTTGTTTAAGGGGAATCAAACATGTACCAATTGAACCAACATCCGTCGGTACTTCCACAGTAACTTGAATATTCATGTCTTCCAGCTTTTTGTAAATGAATTAATAACTTGTTTTGATCTATGCTCCCTGAAATGCGAATAACCTCTAGTGTTGCATCAATGCTATATGATACATCTACAAAACAATCCAATTCCAATGAGTAGTAGTAATAAATAAAAAGATTAAGTAAAGACCAATAAAATAGAAAATGATAATTATTACTAATTGATGAGCATATATTTAAAAATTTGTAACCTTTGATATGCTTAATTACTTTTGTTAAAGATTTTTCCCATCCACGAGATTGTGTGTCCACTTTCACCTGCATGTACAAAACAAGAGTATATAGGTACATTTACCATTTAACCAATATAAGAATAAAAATTAATAACAATATTTATAAACATTCTACAAAAAAATTCATGTATGGACTCTACCTAGTCTAAGTAGAGCCCATAAGATTCAAATGAAATAGGAAATTTTCTAAACTTATTTTTCCTACTCACAAGATTCAAACTCGATATTAATTAAGAAGAATCGATCATTACCACTCTAAATAAACATTAATAATACATTTAAAATATCATTTGTACCATTGGGCAATTGATTTCCATGGATTGGTAGTAGAAGAACAAACAAGACAAGGAGATGTTGGCACAAACTAAAGTTGAATATGTTGTTGATGAGACTTGAAAATGTAGAATGTTGAGTTAAAATGATTTGACAATGTTGCTATTTATAAACATTTTACATTGCCTAGAAAGATAAGAAAAGGAAACTATTGCTCAACTTAGAGCTAAATTATTATGAGATGTTAAAATGTTTTTGCACATTTAGGTAAGTATATTTGAATATAATTTGCTAGCAATTGTAGACATGAAACATTCATTTCAAAAGTAATTGAATATCCTAATTAGCCAATAAAAAATAGTCATAACTAAAAATATATAAACATAACCCACACACTTAAGATTATCTTGTAGAATAAATTTATTAACATAAGGAAAATGCTGGGAAAGTTATTTACTGGTCATAATTCCTCAGGTTCTAACTGGAAACTTCTTTAACTAATTCTAAGTAAATGAATATTGAAACGGTTTAAAACATTCCATTAAATAATTGTGTATAGTAATTGCAAAAACGTAAATTACCAATATAAACAACGTAAACGTATATTACCAATATAAACAACTTTAGGTAAAACCTGTAGTTAAATGTTTGATTATAGAATACATTACAAGGTTTTTCTAACATAAGGAAGATTAATACTGCATATGATTATTCTTCTCAATAGAGCTTTAAATTATTTATCATTCTAAATTTAAGTTGAGACCAAATAAATTTATGTTTTTAATCAAGATAATGAGATAGAGTACATTATTTGACTTTTGAAATCCTAAAGTAGTGCTTGTGTACACAATACACAATTTTTTTTACAAGAAATACTCTAAACAATTTTTAACACAATTTTCCCCTTAAATGCTTCAAAATGATTTTTATTTATAGTTTTTAACTATATTAAAAACAAATAAGGATATAGTAATTCAGGATTTTTTATTTCACTGATCATAGATTTTTTTGTGTGCTAAGCTTGTTGGTGAGGTTGATAGGTTTTTTGTTTTAGTTTAATATTATTGATACATTATGGATGTAATATTTTTTACGCTATCAAACAGAAAAAATAATTTACAAATTAACGGTGTAAATTTTTTTATACTACTAATATATTATTCACTATTTTATTCATGAGTTAATAATTCATTAAGTTTTAAAGAAAAAGAATAAACATGAATATACATTATATGACGTATTAATGGTATACAAAATTACACTAACTAACTGTACATAAAACAATCACGAATAATAACACTAGTTTTGATAAGGAATGACTTAAGGGTAAAAATAGATTAGGTCAGATTAGACTTTGCTTTAAATAAATCGGTGTTATATAGCATATAAGAGTCTGAATCTAATCTGTTTGCATGTTTAAAAAAATCAAAATCAAGGTCTGACTTATTTAAAAGTTTGGTCTGACATATTAACTTATTTAAAGGTCTGATATACTATATGGTCATGAAATATGCTACCATATATATATTTGAATGGCCTAATAGGTCTACTTTTTGGTTAGACCCATCTAACTCTAATAATTAAAATATATTTTTATATTTATATTGAAATTACATATATAATAATATTACTTATATTAAAATAATATAATTTTAATATTGTTATATAATATAACTAAATAGCCCAAACTGTTAAGCTTAATATGTCTTTTCAAATGGCCAGAAGCTTGACCTGTTGAGCTAAATGGACTTTTTTAAAAAGCTTGATTTAACCTGACCTAGTATTTCCCTTGGTAATAGGCCTGTGATAGGCGACCTAACCTGTTTTTACCTTTAAGGAATGTGTCCGCTTAATGTTTTTCCCATATTTCCCATTCTATTTTTGTTATCACCTTGGACTAGGGATGACAAAAATATTCATCCTATGGATATCTATAAAAATAACTTATGGCTGATGACGAATATCATGATACTCATATATTTATAAATTTAATTTTTAATTAAATATTTTATATATATTTTATTTTTTAAAATTTTATATTTATATATTATATCTATACTACTATATAAAGTTAAAACACTACTAATAGAGCAGAGTATTTAAATGATTGAACATGCATAATTTATATTCCAAAATTGCCCTCTTTTATAGCATTTCCCTTGGAACTTATTTTTGTTTTGTGCTTATGTACTTACCTTTTTGAGTGATGAACTAATACATTTTGAGTTCGTGACTACTCTCCCTTACATGAATCAAACACTTAATCTTAAAAATTTAATGAAGTCTTATATCACTAGACTAACGTCATACTAGAAATCTGAACAATAAAGGATATTTTCACCTTCTTTGATACCCCTTTAAATTTATTCTATAATTATTGATCAAAATTTATTTTTATCACAATAACTATACAAGGATTTTCTGCCTATAAATTGGTACAACACTCACATACCAAATTCCAAAACTCCATCAAAAGCAAGAGTGAAGTATCATGGTCCCTTCTTTCACCCTTTCCCTTTGCTTGCATTGTTCCTTTCATTTGGTGTGTCTATTCAAGGAGAATTTTTCAATTATCTGACATTTGTTCAAAACACCCAAACCCTATCACTAGCATTGGTTACACCCTATTTCAGTACAAACATAAATAAATAACTTATGCTATAATCAAACATTATCTTAAGGTTTCATCTTCTAAAGGTAACAACTTACAAACACGGATTACTATGTTACTCATTTTAATTTGATTTTGGTTTATGAATTATGAATTTGTTCTAATTTTGTAGTAACAATTATAGATAATGGAACAAGAACTCTTTTCAGTACTTGGGGTTGGAAGGAGACAAAAACTCTTTTAGCTTTGATAAAAGTTTATTAATGATCTGGTGCACGAAATTCTCACCTAATGGAATCGTAAGTCACTAGTCAAACTTTTATTGTAACAAATCAATATGTAAAAATAATGTACTTTGTGGATTTTAGTTATACAAGGAGATTATTTTGAAATTAGAAAGTAGTTGTGTTCCTTTTCCAAAGAAAAATAGTACATGCTAGAGTAGATAAAATTCTAAACAGGGTAAACCCCACACTAAACATCTGAATTCATAATTGCTAAACTCCACTGAACTTCATGCAATCCATAACTAATAAGCTCTCACCAACTAATAATCTCTAAGCCTGCAATCACAAATTAAAAGGAAAATCAGTTCAAGACTAGGTGAAATCTGTCAACGTGTAACCAAAATCGTTAAGCGCTTAAAAACAATGGCAGTGTATAAACCTTGCTTGCGATGTTGTTTGAAAGCCAGTCAAGTCCTTCGTAAAGTCCTTCACCAGATGTGGCACAGGTGCTCTGGATATACCTGCACAAAAAGAGCGTGATAATCGATAGAGGGCGTAAGAGAGGGAGACGGGAGATAAAGTAGAGTAACAAAGTGTCGATATGAGAGTAATATCGAAGATTACCAGTGACGCTGACGAAGTGAATGAAGACCAAGCTTATCAGTTATTTCAGCAGCATTCATAGCATTAGGAAGATCTTGTTTGTTTGCAAAAACTAGAAGCACTGCATCTCTCAACTCATCCTGAAGATTATAGCCATAAAAATCAATAACAAGACAACTTCTCATATTAATTAACTCAGGAATCAAGATCTATTTTAGTACCTCATTCAACATCCTGTGCAGTTCATCTCTAGCTTCAACAACACGGTCCCGATCATTGCTATCAATCACAAAAATAAGTCCTTGCGTATTTTGAAAGTAATGTCTCCACAAAGGACGAATCTAGGAGGAAAAACATCATGGTCATTACTACATAAATAAAATTTGATTTTAAAAAACTTAGAGATAAGAAAATATAACAAGTGAAGATAAGATGATAATAAGCCATACAATGTCACTTGTATTAAAAATTAAAATACTGCTACACACTGTTCACTTTAAGTACAAAGCCCTAGTGGTTACAATGATATGGCACATTTTTGTTTGTTCAACTTCATAGTATAATTAAGTTGCTACAGTGATAAACTCTTTTAGTTTACAAAATTGAAATTTTTTATGAACAAGATGTATAACCAGCACTACTTACTTAAACATCATGGACTAGTTAATCATACACATCACCAAACAAAAAATAAATCTTGAATCATATCTGCATATTGTTACAGATCGGAGTACATATATCATATATGTGATTGCCTTGATCATGAAATTATGCCATTCTCTCAAATTATCAAAGGAACCCATAGCACAGTAGTTCAACCAATGATAAAGTTATATATATAAAATCAATATAAGCATTTTGGACTAGAGTGTTGATAAGTATTCCCTTAAGACAGATATACCTTGTCTTGGCCACCAACATCCCAGACAGTGAAGCTGATGTTCTTGTATTCCACAGTTTCCACATTAAACCCTAAATACATGACGCCAAATGATATACATTAGCCTTTGAAATGTGCGTTAAGAAAGGGTTCCCTCTAAAACATGGAGAGCTTAATGTTGACAAGGGGTTTCTAGAGTCTTAAAAAAATTATAGGTAGGTTCATATTTAAACAAAGAAAAAATCACCCTTTTGGCCTCTAAATTCATACAAACTCCCATCATATTAATCCCCGATTTTAGGAAATAATCATTTTAATCCTTGAAATAATAAACATCATTTATACTATATTAGTTCCTAAAATTATGATCCATTGGTAAGATACCTTAGATTCAGGGACTGATCAAATATGATGGTCCTTACAATTCTAGAAGATAAAAATGATAATATCCTAAAATTAAAAACAGATAGGTGCTCGCAGATCTAACAACTGATATGGTAGTTTGTCTTAAATAAAAGACTGGATACCTCGGTTATGAGGTCAATGTCAAAAAAGGACAAAGCTACCATTTTTTGATGTCTAAATTCGTAAGAACTCATCACATAGTTCCTGATTTCAGGAAATTATCATTTTAGTCCCTAAAATTATGAATATCAGTCATATCATATTAGCCTCTAAAATCATGATCCATCACCAAAATAGGTCCTTCGATTCAAGAACAAATAACTTCCGATCAAGTTTTTAAATCTGGGTCTGCGACTCCCGAAAAGCCCCTAATGTCAAGGTTTTGGGAGTCGTCGACACCATGCATCGCAACCACAATTGTATCCACAATAATCTCCAACGACCTCTCTCGGTTACAGGAGGCCACCGAAACCCTTTAATTACTTCGCATGCCTAACCCCATGACTCATCTCACTTATTTCGACCCCTCCAAATTGGCGATTCACGCTCCGCCGCGCCTTCCATTCTCTCTTCTCCAAAACTAAACAACACAAAATAACAAATGATTGAGGGATTTACATACCAATAGTGGGAATGGTGGTGACAATTTCTCCAAGCTTGAGCTTATAAAGAATGGTGGTTTTACCAGCAGCATCAAGACCCACCATAAGTATACGCATCTCTTTCTTCGCAAACAAACGACTAAACAGCTTCGTGAATGAGAGACCCATTTTCAACTATTCTCTATTCTCAATCAAAAAATCCATTAACACAAACATAAGTAACATTATTCAATTTTAACCCTAATTCATTAACAATTCAACAATGAGCAATAAAATCAAATTTCTCACATATCATTAGATCAAGAACAATGATAATAGCAAAACATAAATTAGAATTCAGATCAGAAACAATAAACAAAATGTTAAAATAAATAATTAAAAATGAGATCCAATATATAATAGTTGAATGAGAAAATGAGAAGAATAAGAAGAAATGAAAATAGAGAAGAACATGCCTGAGATCTATTCTTGTTGCAGAGGAAAGAGAGAAGGATCTGCTCTTCCTCAAATTTGTGGCATATTCAAGTATTATTTTCTCTTATTTATACCAATTCATGTGTCACACGTCATATTTTATTTTAATTTTAATTTTATTCTGTTATAAAATTTCTTTTTTGAGAGAAACTTTTTTTCATTAACAATTATGCATGTTGATTCAGTGATATAAGATTTCAATTGAATCGTCATATATCATATTAAGACATAATTCAATTGTCAGATCTATGAGACAACAAACACAACACTTATTCACCTATTTGGAGGAACATTATACATCAAAAGATATTAGTTGTTTAGCATAGGATAGGATGAAATTTTTTATTTGAATTTATTTTTTGGTACTACGAATTGTATCTCATTAGTGAGAAGGAACTATTGTCTTTCTTTGTTTATTTTTCATAAACTATTTTATTTTAAAACGTTGAAATTTTGGTATTTGTAGAGATGAAGAAAAAATATATATACATAGATGGTATAAGAGATTTTACATTGAAATTATTTAGAATGATGTAATATTTACAAAGATGTTAGAGCATACATAGATTATATTAGTGTATAAGTTTTATATATTATCTTTTTGTTATCTACCATTCATATTTAATAGTTACATTAGTTATTGACTCTTGAAAAATATAAATAAATAGTATATGATATATTGAATATGTATAAATTTTTAGATTAATAATGGATAGATATTACACTCATAGATTAATGAACTTATTTGAAAGATTTAAGTATCAATGTGCAAATGATCCAAAGTTGGACACGTTATATTGGAATTTTCCCTAATAATAATAAGGGACATCAACATTTGTTAATTATTGTTTCAGATTCAGAATTCTCTTCACAGCAGAAAACAACTACAATGTAATATAGATACTGTCCCACATCTATATCATCAAAGTGCAAAACATCTGAGACAGGGATCATAATCAAAATTCTATAGTTTAATTCTCATAATTCTTGTAATATCCAATAACTCTTAACCCTATGAGAATTAGATGGTACATCTCTTTTTATATTAATTTTATGATATTTTTTTATTACGAACTTGTTACATGTTATATGCATTATTATGGTGAATTCTGTGAGTCGTATGTAATGTAAATGAGAGAATTATGTAACTATAGTTTAAGGAATATCATAATAGAAAGTACCATCAAACTTTTCATAATAGAAAGTACCATCAAACTTTGAAGCAGACCCTATTGTTTCAGAGTGTGATAGTGATCAAACATATCATTTCAACAAATAATGGTTCTAGTTAATACAGTCTGTTAGTTAATCCAAAAGGAATATCATGTCGAAGCTTCTTCTCAAACAGCTTTTTACAGACGGAGACAAAATCGGAACATCGAGGGTGAGGGGGAATAACAAACCTATTTTTACTATTAACCACCTGAAAGATGATAGTACATACATTTCTACAGGTAAGAGAGAGTACATGAATATAAGTACTACATAAGGATGCATTCATTATGATGCAAATAAGGCACATTGCTTTCTTGCATGAGGTGGAGCCAGCTTCACCAGCATCTCAGCCGGAACTCCCTTAAGCTCTGCATAAGATCATCGGTAACATTATTAACAACCAAGAACTTCAATACTATGAGATAAAATAACATAATGTTTATTTGGAAATTAGTTAGTTACCGCTGGCTTTGAAGTTAAATAGCGGAGGAAGGAAACGCCCATTTGGCAACCGGGTATTTGGATCGCGAAGCTCGTCAAAGAATGGATGAACCAGAGCCTCCAACTGCATCGCACAATGTACAAATGATTTTAGTTTTAAGAGAATTCAATCAGAAATAGTTATAAACATATTATCGATAAATTCAGTCCTGAAATGGACCGGTTCGGCATGTCACATTTGTATCGGTTACTTATGCATGGCAGGTTAAGCTATACCAAGGACAATTTAAGATGAAGTACACATAACATGACAGTAAGATCGAATGCAGAAATAACGTGTTAAAAGCTTCACAGCATATTCAATAGAAATATGTTCCTACAGCTGTGCTTCGAAGATTTGGAGAGTATTGCAATAATCTTGAGACAAGATCCACGGCTTCGGGTGGCATCCTCTTATAAAAGATCTGATGATGAAGGATCATATATAGATAAATGTTCAGTGTACTAATCAATGTTGAAGGACAAAAAAACTAACATTAAAATACAATACCTTGTGCCATGGATGAGCTTTAATTTGAGGAAATTTGAACTCTGTGTAATTAGGATTCATACACTTGATTTCTTCCCTTGTCGGGGTACCTAAAACCTGCAAGTGAGTTCCACGGATCTTCATGATTAGTGAAAGACAAAATGCCATTAAACAAAGAATGAAGAAAGGTCACTTCATTATAAATATATTAAAGCTAAGTTAGTTACATAGTAAACATAGTCATTATACATTTTCGAAGTTCGAAGTTACATAGTAAACATAGTCATTATACATTTTCAAAGTTCGAAGTAAGGACCATTATGCAGAAACAGAGGACAGAATTTATCGGAAATACCGGATGTTTAAACTATTATACTTTAGAGCATATCTTACCTTGATAATTTCCACAAGCTGGTCTACTCCACTCTCACCAGGAAAGAGAGGCTGAAAGCAATTGAAATTCATTATTAGATTCCGTGCATTTAGAAATTCTAAATAAACCAGAACTGTAAATACTTAAGGAAACTAAATACCTGGCCAAGCAATAATTCACCAAGTACACAACCAGCTGACCAGATGTCAACGGCCGTAGTGTACTCGGTTGCACCGAATATAAGCTCGGGAGCTCTATAGTACCTAGAACATATGTAAGATATGTTTGGTTCTCCTTTTACCTGCAAAATATAAACAGCATTTGGTCATGAGTAAATATCAGATAGCCATTGAAAACAGACAGCAAGATCGCAGGTTATAAATAAACGAACCAAGACTTTAGCACTTCCAAAGTCACATATCTTCAGCTGGTGGGTGTGAGGATTCACCTGTTACGAGGAAAAAAAATCTCGAATGAGGTATTTAACACTAGAGATGAATTGAAAAAAACATCAAAAAGATATAGTATAAAATATTCCATTGTATAAGGATAGTGAGTTGAACTATAAATAAAGGGAAAAACCCAAAGAATCACACCAGACCGGCTGCACAAATTTCAGTCGATGATACAGCCATCATTTTATAAATGCTTTTTTTAAGTGAAAATATTCAAGAACTCTTCTTTAGATTTTGCAAATTCATGCTTGTAATACATACACTTCCCATTTTCTAAATTACCAACTACTTTTGTGAATTTGGTCTTATTCCATTTTGATTGACATTTTAAAAGATAAATGAACATTTATTTATTACATTTTTCTTCAATTATACCCTTACGAAATTATACAGAAGTTTCCAATATTTGCAACATCTATGAAACAACAGTAATATCATGAACAGTGCATTGATATTCACTTCAAACAGTATATAGAATTAAAAGAAACAAATTTCCATGAGAACATACCAGTAAATTTTGCGGTTTTATGTCCCTGTGACATACTCCAATAGTGTTGTGAAGATAAGCAAGTGCTCTGCATATCTACAAATTAAGAAAGAAAAGGGATGGTGAGAACCATAAAGGTGATATATACAATGAGTTTCATAAATTCTAGTTAAATCTTACAAGTTACAGAAGAAGAAAAAACCGATAAAATAAATTTTGATATAGTACATGGAAATATACCTGGTAAGAATAAAGTTTCACATAAATCAATGGCATCCTTTGATTCATTTTATTGTAGTGTCTGATCACCCGATTGACAGTCTCAGGAACATACTCAAGTACCAAGTTAAGATAAAGCTCATCTTTTTCAGTTGTTGAAAAGAAACAATGCTTCAATGACACAACATTCGGGTGGTCGAGAAGGCGCATGGTTTGCAATTCCCGGTTCTTGTACCTCTTATCTTGAAGTACCTTTTTTATAGCCACAGTTTCACCTGTCTCCAAGCACTTTGCCTGCGCAATAAAACCAGAACATATAAACATCAGTATCAAAGCAAAGCTTCAAACATACTCAATCAAAAGCAAGCAACTATTTAGATTGTGTTTGACATAGCTTATAATTGTATTTTTAGCATCCTTTTTAGATAAAGAATTTATTTTGTTGAAAAGCTTTATGTTTGGTGAAACACTTAAATTATAAAAGAAGCTTTTATTCTTGAAGAAGAAAAAAAACATTTTTCCAAAGCTTCTCTAAGGACGGTTGCTCTTTTCGGATTACTTAATGTCATTTTTCAGCAAACATACCCAGATTTGAATAATAACCATTCAGATAATAATCGATTACGATTACAATCTAATTTTTTTCAGCTATACCAAACAAAACGTAAGTAATATAAAAAGAACTAACCTGAAAAACTACACCAAAAGATCCATGTCCAACGACACGCTCGGCCATGTAACTTATTGTCTACAATCATGAAAAGAAACATTTAAGTCCGAAGACTACATAACATTGTTCGATTATCAACGGTAATAAATCATACACAAACCTGCTTGGGTTGTCCATTTTTACCACCAATGGTAGTAACAATTATATGTCCAGTTTCAGTCCCATTTCCATTTACCACAGTGTCTTCCATTTCCTGCATTTTATTCACCAAGTTTTGACATAAATAGACAGCAAATTTAACCATCCGCATCGGCTTCTTAAAAAACAAATCCAAACACGAAGTTAAAAAAGTCGAAAGTTCAATTTTACCTTGTCATCCCTGATTCTCATGTCATTCATTGCATCGGGTAACCTTTCAACACCAATTGAACTTGCATTTATATCTGTTAATCCAGAAGCAGGTACTACACCCGCTGATTCCATCAACTAAGAAAAAAAGGAATCAGGATCCTTTTTTCCCTTTTTTTCCAATGGTTTTGCTACCTCAAAAAACAAGTCTTCAAAAACCTTCAGATTCAAAATCAAATTTTGACACCTGGGTCCTGCAAAATAGATCAAATATCAGTAATTTCAAAACCCCAATAAGAGAAACACTCATAAATTAACTGAATAGTACCCAAAACCTACTTTCAGAGCAAAAATTGAAGAGAGATTTAAAAAAAAATGATTCCTTTTCTTAACCCAACTACCACCAAACTAAAACAACAGTGAAATCATGTTAAAGAAACAAACTTTGATAAAATTTCCAACACCCATTAGAAGTTAGAACCTGATTAAATTAAATTACTACCTTGAAAACGATTGGATCCACAAGTCAAAGCCTAACAATAATTGATTCTAACAATAATTGGTCACTTCATCAAATAGAAACAACACAAAAGTACATAAATAGAGATAGATCTTAAGAAGAAAAACAAAAACTCACCAATGCAAAATGAACTATGTTTGTTAAGATTAAGATCTATAGATATATTGAAGTGAAAAGAAGGAAGAAGTGGTTTGAGTAAAGTGTGTATGGTATCTCTTTCTGAAATGGAAAAGAGACAAAAGAAGGAAGAGGATTATGACAAATGAGAAAAATAATAATAATTGAAACAAAGTGTTATGTGTTATGTTTTGTTTGGTTATTGGTTTGTGATAACATTGAGTCAACACAATAACAAAAATCAATGCATTACTTTTTTATTTTATGCTTTTCAATCAATGAATCAATTTCTTTCTTTATTTACTCTCTTTTTCTTTTTGACCATTCACTTTTCCTACACTTCCAACCCAAACCAATTCTTTATTTTAATAATATATTTATTTACTTAGACTATATATCTAGCATTAGATATTAACCAATGCAATTAATAAGGAATCCACTTATTACCACTAGAAAATCACTTTAAACCTAGCTTTCAAGTAAGAATTTTTTTGTTGAAAAATGTATAAATATTCATAGAAGGTTAGTTTGTATGATGAGATTTTGAAACTAAGTCACATAAGTCATTCATAACTACCACGAAGACGTTAGTTTAGCGGTGTAAACATTATTGTAAAAATTGGTTTGTGTCGTCCAGTTCAATCGATAAACCAGTGAACTAGTCTCTATATCAATATTGGTTAAAATTGGCTAAACTGGTTATACCAGCCGGTTTTTAATTGAATCATACCGGTCATACCAGGTTTTTATTTAAAATTAATTTTTTAATAAAAATAAAAAATATTGTTTTTTAGTGATTTTTCAACATTAATGTTAATATTATATAAGTATATCTAATTTTGCTGGTATGCAGTTTAATTAGTGATCATCGTTTAAACCGCTATATCACTATACAACACCCCAACTAGTGACGATTCTAAGACCCGGGAGGAGGGTGTGCGACCTATATTAAAAATTTAAATAACAAAAATCATACAATTTTTAACTACCACTAAGCATTAATTTCCAATTTCTTATTTTGCTCTTAACAATTTTTAATTTCTAAAAAACACATATAATCAAAGGTAATTATCATTAACAAAATAATCATCTATCCCACTTTAAATTGGATATTACCATAAATATAAAAAACTATAACATAAAATACATATTCGATACAAAAAACATTCTAATTCTCTATATAAAAATATGAAAACATTAATATGAAAATCACCAAAATTTAAATATAACTATTCAAATAAATTACACGCTCCATATAAATTAATGTTAGAGTTGTTAAACATTTATTGCTTAATACAAGTCAATAAGGAGTCATTCATGCATGCATATCCCATTCAACCATGCAACCTATTTTTCGTAATCTTCCTAGCTGAAAACTATTTTTCTGCGGTTATTGTTGCAACATCTAAAATCATTGCAAACAAAATAAAATATAATAGAAATAATGAAATTATAAATTATAAACATGGCATCGGTCCCTGATCCTAACCGGTTTGATAATTGATACGGTATTAATAACATTGGATGTAAGGCTCTGTTAGATCCAATGGTAACAAAAATGTCAAATGTTCAATTCTTGTGAGCAACACTTGTTAAAGAGACAATCATATATTTCAAAAGATATAAGTTCTTTACCTAGTATAGAGTGGGGACCCCGTCAACTTTGAAATACCCTTTGTAATAACAAAAAAAAAATAACTCATCCACAACACTCTATAAATTAGTTTTTAAAATATAATAGCAAACTTTTATTGAGGGATAACATAATAAATTATAGATATTCATAACTACAAAAAATGATGTTTGGTGTGAGGGAGTGATGATATTTATGAATAAACCAAAAAATGAGTTTGATTCTTATTATATGTAATGTAATATGATAATCGTTCTACAAATAAAAGTCATATACATATGTCTTGAAAATGATTTGATTTTGAATGTCAATTCAGGGACATTCTTAATACAAACAAAACAAAGTTTGAGATTATTAACTTATTTGAAATATTTTTTTATGTGTATTAAAATTGTATATAATTCATAAAAGTTAATTAGATAAATAATTAAATACATTATTTTCAGATTCAACATGAATATCTTTAAAAACTTTACCATTAAATGAATTCCATTTTATTGATATGATTTAGGTTGACTCTTTTGATTGAATAAAAAAACTTATTCATCATGATTTTATTTGAATCACTTTGGTTTATACATAACATATATTCTCTTATGGATTTGTTCAAGTCAAAGTCAAACATGTTTGATTTGGTGACTTTCCTATATTCACTAGTTTAGATTTTTTGACAGGGCAATTGGTTATTTCTATTTATAATTTCAATCTGCAACCATTTTTATAATCTTTTTTGGTGTTTTATTATTATAATAATCAATCAAAAATATAATTTTAGTGCAATTCACTTTCACAATGAAAACAATTAAAAAAATTCTATAAATTTTCAGAAATTATAAACTAAATAATATATTCAACCATTTTTATTTAGATTTTTTGACGGGGCAATTGGTTATTTCTATTTATAATTTCAATCTGCAACCATTTTTATAATCTTTTTTGGTGTTTTATTATTATAATAATCAATCAAAAATATAATTTTAGTGCAATTCACTTTCACAATGAAAACAATTAAAAAAATTCTATAAATTTTCAGAAATTATAAACTAAATAATATATTTTAAGCTATAAAATTATTGTATAAACAAGTTCAGATTTTGTTTAACAACAGAAAAATACCATAACCGATTATTTGATACGTAAAATCTCATAAGCATGCTTGTTTGAAAATGGGTTTTATGCGTTGGCTTTTGTGATTATAGTCAATCTCAGCCTTGCAATTTTTTATTGTGTGAAAATATAAATAAAAACTGCAAATATTTTAGTGATTCGATACTTGACAATAGTAGCTAAACTGCTGAAGTATCCGTTTATAATGTATTGTAAGGCCATGTTTTTAACTTCTTTATTTTGAAAAGTTACACTCAACACTTTAATTTTCTTTTACATGCAATTGTCAAGATACTTATTATTACACTAATATCCTCTTGCAGTATTTAAGAGTGTATTTAAGGTCAGATTTTATTTTAAACAAGTTGAATATTATAACATATACGAGTTTGAGTCTGACTTGTTTGTTTGTTTAAAAATCGAACCATAGGTCCAATTTATTTAAAAGTTTGATGTGACATATTACCTTATTTAAAGACTTATTATATTATAATGCCTTCAAATATGTCGGTATGCTATCAATTAAATTATTTTTTGTATATATTTTTATATTAAAATTTCATATGTAATATGATTAGTTATATTAAAATATTATATTATGAAAATTATTATATAATAATATGATTAAGTAAGTCAATTTGTTAGGTTTAATATGCCTTTTAGATGACCTAAATAACTTTTAAGTTTCACTCATTTGGTCTTTTGAATTTAAGAAAATGAATAGCTAAGATCGAGTGTAACTATTGTAACTTAAGTTAGGTGTAAACGGATCTCTCCTCTATATATATGTATATATGTGTGTGTTTTGACGTTTCAAAATGACATATTAATTCTAAATAACATTAATTAACAACTAAATATGTTAAAGAAAAATGTACATCCATTTAAAGTGTCGTTCTTTGTAATTTTAAAGACTTATATTCATCACTTATTGAATTAGAAGTAAAAGATCATGTTATTTTCTTCTATTACCTACATAACAAAAAAAGGTTCATCAAGACATGTGTCAATCTCTCGAGTCCCTCATGACATGTGTCAATCTCTCAATCAAAACTTTCCCTCCAAAACATGTCTATGTTAATCATATGTATTTTTAATTTCAACATTGTATCTTCCCTTTTTGTACATTGTATATTTTAATTCTAATGATTAATGAGCTCATTTGTTTTTTATTCTATGAAGAAATTACATCTCACAATAAAGGGGATTGAATCCCTTTTCAAATGTGAATTACTTCTCCCTCCATTATTATTTCATATCTTCATCTTGTTCTCCCCTTTCGTTTCATATTTCTCTCTTCTTCTCTCTCATGCCTACAATCCAATGTTTCATTCGTCAATCTTCATTTTGTTTAAACCTAATATGATGGCTTCTGTATCCCGCTACTCAATCTTTATCATTGTAGATTTGTTCTTATTTTATACATATGTTGTTTAAAGTGCATTTTTGTTGATTTTTTTATTCATTAACCTAATGTGATGACTTCTATATCCCACTACTCAATTTTCATCATTCTAGATTTGTTCTTATTTTGTAAATATGTTGTTTAAAGTACATTTTTATTGATTTTTTCATTCATTTATTTTTAGATATGTTCTTATTTTCTAGATCTTTTAATTGATTTTTTGTTTATTATGTATGTATATTCTTATTTTTTCTTTGATTTGTTTATTTTGTATATTCGGTATGATTGATTTCATTATTTTTTAGATTTGTTCTTCCAATAATCATTTTCCTTAATTTATGATTTGCAAGGATTTCATCCTTAACAATGACCAAACCCTCAATAACTATGTTTTGTACTCGATCTCCATTTATATATACACGCACATTTAGTTACAAGTTACAATATTGTATTTGTTTGTTTGTTGTTATGAATTTATTTATATTCTCATCTTATCTCGCATTTACCATCTTATCTCTTCATTTGCAGTTTGACTCTCACTTAAAGCATATCTACAGGTTAGTGTTATGTCTTTGTGTCTCTGTCTTACTAAAATCTTCAAATTTATTCTCCTTTGCACAACAAATGAATTTGATTATTTTTTTCTCATATGATATTTGTTAAATTAATTTTTCCTATGTGGTTATTTTCCTAAAGCAAAAAATACGAATTGGTCATATTTTTTGTTTCGACATTTGCAGAAGAGAAACCCCACATCCTAGAATACTACGATTAGAGGTTACATTCATTATATGAGTGTAGAAGAATAATTCTTTAATTTTACTATGTATTTGTCTTTTTCATTCGAATTTATTTTTTCACTATCTGAATGTGTCAACCTTATATTAGTAAGAATAATCTTTAAACAACATAATTTCATCATAAATAATTTGGCATGTTTAATTGTTGAACATGTATATTTTATCTAATTAACCATAGTAAATGTGATTATCATATCAGTCATAATCATTGAAGACAATTTAATTTCATTTATATTTTACTCTATACTAATAAATTTGTGGAATGTTAATATTTAATTTCATTTATATTCTATTTTGTTTGAATTTATGGATCAATTACAAAAATATAATATATATTTGCATAATTATAACTAATAAATTTGTGAAATATTAATGAAGTAATATTTACTCATTACTATCTTTGAATGTATTAATTGAGTAATATTAATTGGTAATTACACTTTAGAAACCAAAATTATTAGGCATGATTGTCTTTGAATGTATTTTGCTCTATTATCTAAAAAAGTGAATACGTGTCCTCCACAACTAATTTTGTTATTTTGATTTTTATTGTGTTTTTGGATTG
This sequence comes from Lupinus angustifolius, assembly GCF_001865875.1. Lineage (NCBI taxonomy): Eukaryota > Viridiplantae > Streptophyta > Magnoliopsida > Fabales > Fabaceae > Lupinus > Lupinus angustifolius. The sequence goes on from NC_032024.1 coordinate 16,487,591, forward strand.
AATTTATTTTTAGTATGATGTAATAATCAAAATATTAAAGCAACTTCATTTGATTATGATAATTAATTGATTTGATTTATATTTTGATTAAATTATTTATGATTTGCTAATTTCAAGCAATGCTCATTATGGATATAAATTTGCATAATTATAAATATAAATTTGCAAAATATATTTATATTCTATTTTGTTTGAATTTAAGGATCAATTTATATTTATATGTAATTTGTATTTATTCATTGAATTCTATCCATGAGTGATTAATTGAGCATATTACATGATTACTTTATCATTAGAAATTTAATGCTTATTTATAAATATACTCATAAGGAAATTATTAAATAATAATGTCACAAAGAAACATAAAAGTTAAAAAAAATTCAGTCAATTATAAAAATGTTATTATACACAAATAATCAATTGTTAGTTACACTCTAGAAGTCAAAATTATTAGGCATGATTATCTTTGAATATCTTTTATTCTGTTATCTAAAAAGTAAATAATTGTTCTCAAACTTAGTTTTGCAATTTGATTTTTGATTAAATTTCTCTTTAATCTTTAATAGGATGTGACAATCAAAATATTAAAGTAGTTTGATTTGATTGTGATAATCAATTGATTTTATTTATATTTAAGCAATGTTCATTATAGATATAAATTTGCAGAATCGTAAATAATAAATTTTCAGAATATAAATATTTAATTCAATTTATATTCTATTTTTTGTTTGAATTTATGGTTAAAAATAAAATATAAAATTGCAGTATTATAATTAATAAATTTGTGGAATATTAATTGAGTAATACATGTTCATTAATGTTTTACATCTTTTCCAATAATTTATTTATATTTGGATTCATTAATCTATAATTTGTTCTGATTCATTGAATTGCATAACGTGCATGATTAATTGAGCATATTACACAATTATTTAACAATGGAAATTTAATGCACAATTATAATTATATTTACAAATAAATAATTACATTTTTAATGTAATAAAAATATATAAAAACTCAAATTTTATGGATCAATTACAAAAATAACATTATACACAATTAATCAATTAAGTTAAACGATCAAATATAATAAGATGACGATATAACACATTAACTCTATAATGTATGTGATTTATTGAGCACATTTCACAATGACTTTAACATTGCAAACTTAATATACATTTACAATTTTATTGATAAAAAAATAGTTAAATACTTCTATGTGTTACGTTTTAAAGAATAGAATAGTTCAAATTTTTTAGATCAATTAAAAAATGTTATTATAGATAATTAATTAATTAAATCGTCAAATATATTAATTAATATGATACTCATCAAATAAATAAATGTATATTTTGATTCATATATTGTGGATAAGTCACAATATATCATTGACCATTATAGGACAATAACAGTATAAAATTATAAATTTGTTTTTACTTAATCAATATATTTATCTTTATTTCATACATTGTTAGATTTTTCAAATTTTCATCTTATTTTTTAGTTGAATTGATTTTGACAATTTTATTTTTACAAACTGTTGAAAAATCTATACACACGGGTTTACTTTAATGCACAAGGATGAAATTATAAAATTAAAAAAGGATGATGATAACTATTTAAAAATAAAAGGAATATGATTACCTATGCAATATTAAAATATAATGTTACTATAGCAATATTAAAATAGTAATAATATGAATCATAGCATATTATTTGTAGTTATTTTAGAGTCAAATAATAATAATATGTATTTTTATACTAATCTTATTTTAGAATCAAATAATAATGAAATTATAAATTTATTGATGATATTTTAATTAATAGGATACTACTAACTATATCATGTTTTGTATGTGTAAAAAACAATGTTGAGAAAGTCGAGCTAGATGTTAAACCGGAAGAGGTCCCAAATTAAGTTTAACCGGTTTAAACAGTTAAACAGTATGGTCTGACCTATAATTTTATACATAATTAATAATTTTTATCTAGAAAAATATAGTTATATGTAAATGTAAAGTCTTATATAATTAATAATTATGTATAGTTATGTATATTGTGAACTTTGTTTGTGTATTCATTTATGTTCCTTAAATTTTGTTGTTTTTGATATTGTTTATTGTTGGGAACTTTCGCACTAATATCTTTATAATTCTTGTTAGATTTTTCAAATTTTCATCTTATTTTTTAGTTGAATTGATTTTGACAATTTTATTTTTACAAACTGTTGAAAAATCTATACACACGGGTTTACTTTAATGCACAAGGATGAAATTATAAAATTAAAAAAGGATGATGATAACTATTTAAAAATAAAAGGAATATGATTACCTATGCAATATTAAAATATAATGTT
>NC_032024.1:16490049-16490733 GCF_001865875.1 Lupinus angustifolius
ATAACATATTGTTTGTAGCTATTTTAGAGTTAAATAATATTTATTTTTATATTAATCTTATTTTAGAATCAAATAATAATGAAATTATAAATTTATTGATGATATTTTAATTAATAGGATACTACTAACTATATCATGTTTTGTATGTGTAAAAAACAATGTTGAGAAAGTCGAGCTAGATGTTAAACCGGAAGAGGTCCCAAATTAAGTTTAACCGGTTTAAACAGTTAAACAGTATGGTCTGACCTATAATTTTATACATAATTAATAATTTTTATCTAGAAAAATATAGTTATATGTAAATGTAAAGTCTTATATAATTAATAATTATGTATAGTTATGTATATTGTGAACTTTGTTTGTGTATTCATTTATGTTCCTTAAATTTTGTTGTTTTTGATATTGTTTATTGTTGGGAACTTTCGCACTAATATCTTTATAATTCAACTAGCAGTGTACTCGTGCACTTGCACGGGTCGCTTCTTTGTTTATGCATAATGCAAATGTAATATACATATATTTTATAATATTAATAAATAATGTATTGAAACATTATATTTCTCATTCATATAGGTGCAATATTAACATTGATTTTTGAGTGTATATGTAGAATATTAACAATTATAAAAACGTTTGTATAAGCATTTATTTTTTGAAAGTGTGATTATAGAAAATATTTGATTC
>NC_032024.1:16490833-16491854 GCF_001865875.1 Lupinus angustifolius
ATATGATGCAAAAATAACTCCTTATATTTATAATTTTATATAGAGAATATTGAGGTGAGATATTATCCAATACAATTTGAATTTTATTTATTGAGTTATTTAAGAATCAAATATTTTCTATAATCACACTTTCAACAAATAAATGCTTATACAAACACATTTATAATTGATAATATTCTACATATACATTCAAAAATCAATGTGTTAATATTGCACCTATATGAATGAGAAATATAATGTTTCAATACATTATTTATTGCTATTATAAAATATATGTATATTATATTTGCATTATGCATAAACAAAGAAGCGACCCGTGCAAGTGCACGGGTACACTGCTAGTTAGTTGTAATAATTAAAGGTTAATTGAGATTAATTAAAATTTTATAGTGCCCATTTGAAGTGTCCAAAAAGTTTAAGCGGGGATTATAATCGATGTTATAATATCGTAATGTACCGGCTGATTCATCATATAAGTTTGTTCCACATCGATATGAGAGATACTTTTTCTGATAAATTTAATCAAAATAATAAAAAGAGTCTAATAATTGATTTGATTATGTTTTATGAATGTTAATATTGCACCTATATGAATGAGAAATATAATATTTCAGGACATGTGACATGAGGGAAGGAGAAAGTGACATGTGACATGAAGGATTATATTGTTAAGGAGAAAGTGACATGTGACATGAGAGAAAGAGAAAGTGACATGTGGCATGAGGGAATGAGAAAGTGACATGTGGCATGATGAAGTTTTTTTATTATATTGTTAATAGAAGTCATCACATGTAATGAATTACAAACAATTATGTAGAAACAAAGATTTTGAACTGAAATTTAATTTATTGAGATTCAATATTAAAAATGTTAGGTATGTCATTAAGATTTATTACTTTAAATTGTTCATTCATATTTATTTTTTGCTTTTATATTATAATTATTTTGACTTACATGAGTATTTGTTGTTTCAACTCATACAAGTGCTACAACTTTAATATTTATATTGTATTATTAAATT
>NC_032024.1:16491954-16504659 GCF_001865875.1 Lupinus angustifolius
GACATGAGAGATATGCTAAAAAATCCTTATGACTTTATATGATACTTATAAACGTAATCACAAAAAATATGATGCAAAAATAACTCCTTATATTTATAATTTTATATAGAGAATATTGAGGTGAGATATTATCCAATACAATTTGAATTTTATTTATTGAGTTATTTAAGAATCAAATATTTTCTATAATCACACTTTCAACAAATAAATGCTTATACAAACACATTTATAATTGATAATATTCTACATATACATTCAAAAATCAATGTGTTAATATTGCACCTATATGAATGAGAAATATAATGTTTCAATACATTATTTATTGCTATTATAAAATATATGTATATTATATTTGCATTATGCATAAACAAAGAAGCGACCCGTGCAAGTGCACGGGTACACTGCTAGTTAGTTGTAATAATTAAAGGTTAATTGAGATTAATTAAAATTTTATAGTGCCCATTTGAAGTGTCCAAAAAGTTTAAGCGGGATTATAATCGATGTTATAATATCGTATTGTACCGGCTGATTCATCATATAAGTTTGTTCCACATCAGAAAAATATGTGAGGAGGAGGTGACATGTGGCATGAAGGAAAAAAATGTAAGGAGAAAGTGACATGTGGCATGAGAGAAGGAGAAAGTGACATGTGACATGAGGGAAGGAGAAAGTGACATGTGACATGAAGGATTATATTGTTAAGGAGAAAGTGACATGTGACATGAGAGAAAGAGAAAGTGACATGTGGCATGAGGGAATGAGAAAGTGACATGTGGCATGATGAAGTTTTTTTATTATATTGTTAATAGAAGTCATCACATGTAATGAATTACAAACAATTATGTAGAAACAAAGATTTTGAACTGAAATTTAATTTATTGAGATTCAATATTAAAAATGTTAGGTATGTCATTAAGATTTATTACTTTAAATTGTTCATTCATATTTATTTTTTGCTTTTATATTATAATTATTTTGACTTACATGAGTATTTGTTGTTTCAACTCATACAAGTGCTACAACTTTAATATTTATATTGTATTATTAAATTAATACATGTTTATGTTTAACTAAAAAATTGGGTCTTTTACTTAATTATAATTTTAAATATATTTTTCAAAACCATCACGAAATGGCCCGTGCAAATGTACGGGTATACTGCTAGTTTATATATAATTTCAATATAAATAACTATGTTGTGTTCAAGAAATCGTTTTCCGCTTGACTATATAATCTTATTTTGATTATTTACATTGCTGAAATGATCTTTTTATAGTAGTTGTAGAAATTGGAATAATTATGATAAGATAAATAACTCGATCCAACAAGTATTATGCATTCATCTTTCCCATTTTAGTAAAAGTTACACTTAATTCAGAGATTATTCTTCAAATCGAACAATCGACAATATCAAAAATAAAAAGTTAAATTTGATATCTCAAACTATTATTCTCTTGATCATTGAAATCCATAGGATAGAATTTATATAAAAATAAATATATATTATAAATATTAAATATTTAATAGACATTGTTATGATTTAAACTAGTGTTGAGAGTATAAAGTAAATATTTTAATGAAGAATATGCACTAACAATTTAAGAATTTTATACAACATCGACCAATCATACATCGTTTATTTTTAATCTTTATTAACTCTTAAAAAATAATACAAATCAATAATCGATGATACATTATATAAATCTTTATATTCACAAAGTGTTTTGAAAAGTTACACTTATGAGTGGATGGCATTATATATTTTGAAAAGTTACACTTAACACTTGCATTTTCTTTTACATGCAAGTATCATGATACTTATTATTACCCTAATCTTCCTTTCTGTTGGTTAACAATCTAAATACCATGTGTTGGTCTAGTGGTGTAAGACTTTGCTAGATTCTCAGGATAACCAAATAGCCAAGAGTTCGGTTTCTATGAGTGACATTTGTTGGGAGGGACATCCACATATTTTGAAAATGATTAGTTCCTTATCCAAAAGATAAAGAGAAACCTTTGGAAGTATAAAAAAAGTTAACAGTCTAAATATCTTTGGTAAGACTTTATCTTAAATTGGTCGAACCTATATATCATGTAGAAGCTTGAGTGTGACTTGTTTAAAAAAAATTAAAGAATAGGTTTGATGTGTTTAAAAGTTTTGGTGTGACATGTTACCTTATTTAAAGACTTATATATTATAATGCCTTCAAATATGTCAACATGTTTGCACCCTATTTATTAAATTATATTTTTGTATATATTTTTATATTAAAATTTCATATGAAATATTATTATTTATATTAAAATAATATAATATAATTGTTGTTATATAGTATGATTAAGTAGGTTAGTCTGCTAGACTTAATATGTCTTTTAGATGATATAAAGTCTTACTTATTAAGTTAAATGAGCTTTTTATAAATATGAGTCTCACTTGTTTATGAAGAAATCTTGTCTAAACTAGTTTATTATAGGCTAAGTAATATATCCTTGATAGGTGACATGATTTATTTCCATCCTTAATAGTATTCAACACTTAGTACATTCATTCATCTCTCGGGTTAAGAAGTTTATTTAATAGTTTAAGACTTTATTCCCATATGTTATCTTTTAAAGTCAAATGTCAATGTTCATCAATAAGAGTGACACTAGTTGATACTATATCCTAAAAAGAAATAATTATGAATAAGGGAATGGTTTAGAAAAAAAATATTAACAAGTGTCTTGAAAAAGAAATTTAAACATAAAAAAAATGATTGAAAAGGAATAGTAATATATGCTCTTACAAATTAAATTACCTTATCCATAACAAAAAAAGTACATACATCAATTATTTATAAATAAAATACTACCTAGACCATATCTCACGTTGTAAGAGAATTTTTAATGTAATGATTGTTATTCTTTTAATTCTTAACCGGTGCAATATTGATGTTTTTATTAACTTTGTCATTCAATTACGTTCTGTTAATAAGTATTATGGGAGAAATCTACTCACTTCAAGAATAAGATAAAAAAAATTATTTCACATCTTAATTAGCTATTCATTTTTATGAAATTAAAATCTAATGATTCATATCTATTTACTAATTCAAATCATTAGATTTTCATAGAATGAATGACTAAGATGTATAGTAGATTCTTTTACTTTCTCTTAGAGTAACCCTTCCCATTTACTATATTATAAAAAAAAATCCAGAAATCATGATTTCCCATTATCACATGTTCATTGTTTATTTTATGAGAAAAAATATATCCATCAACACATCATAAGAGTTCTTACATTATTATTGAATTGTTCATTATTGATATTTAATTGTCATTGACTCTTACATATAAGTAATACAAATGAATGATAGATAATATATTGATTGTGCATAACTTTTTATAGACAATGTATATGTATTACATTTTTATTTTATTTTGGAAGAAAAGTTTCTAAATGTGAGATGTATAAATAATAACAAGCTACTTTTTTTGTCTTTCATTCATTGACTCAATGACTATAAAAGATTGGCTGTTTTAGACTAAATAAAATAATTTGTGCACCATGACATATTATTGTTACTTGTTAGTTAGCATTCATATTATATTTCATGTGCATAATTTTGTTTTAATGCTTGTTTCTCAACAAAACTACAATGAGGAAGTTGCCATGTCTCATTCATTCTCCTATTCAGGAGACAAAACAATTTATTTAATCAGAATTTGGTGTTAACAATTTGTTTGGATAAGCATGTCAGAACTTTGAATAGTGAATTTTATTTCTTTATCATTTCCTCATAGCAATGCCAACCAAGGGTCCAGTTGGCAAATTTCTTAAACTGAAATTTTACCTACAACTGCTCTATATATATTATTTCTTTTGTCATTAATGAAAAATAGCCATTTATCTATTATTTTATGAGATTATGTGACTTTTGGTTTTTACATAAAAAAAATTAACATGGGACTCATTGATAGGAAAAATTGGATAGAGGAGTACATACAAAAGATTAACCTAATCTCTATATTTTTTATTATAGAACCATCTTTATCAACATTTTGACCCATAGTTAGTAAATAAACCAAGTTTTATTTAAGCAAATACATTTTTTTGTACTACCAAGCAAAGACATTTTTGCACTGCAAAAATATGATATTTAATGAAAACTTAACAAAAGTAATAGAAAAAGTACCAACAATTTTTTTACCACTCAATTGTTTTTATAAAAAAGGAATATAAGAGTACTCAACCCATAGTCCACAAAACAAAGGACTCCATTTACATTTCAAAAAGTGAAATGAACCATTACATAATAGCCATGGCATTAACCCAACCCCAAAACATTAATTAAATCTGATAAAAGGTCCTTAAAGTACTCCGGTACTAGAAATACCAATACCAGAGTATAAAAGAAATTGATTTTGTTAATTTTTTATGAAAAATAATTTTAAATTGGGATAATTTGATACTGTTTTTTGACACATGTTATTATTTGTATTAAATATTGAACCCTCTAGTATTGGAGACTACTCTATCCCTAAACTATCACATATTTCAAAAGAATTGAATGCTAAGGGAGAGTACCAAATTTCTTCTCCTTTAAGCTTATTGATTAAGGTTGGATCTATGATGGAAAATTATTTTTTGGAACAAGGATTTAACCAATTTTTATAATGACTATATCTTAAAATAGATTTATCCTCACACCAGTTTCAGAACTTTATTTTAAATCTAGATTAGCTAACGACGAGCGTTGGTTCAAGTGGTACATGTTTGATTCCTCTTAAGTAAGAACTCGGGTTCGAGTCTTGTGGATGGAAAAAATGTTCGTTGGGAGAGTTAGCCCCACATAGTTGTGGATGTTCCCAGCTCAGACAGACAAAATTGCCTCCAATGCAAGGATACATGTGGGAAACAAAAAAAATCTCGAAATAAATTCACTTTATGCTACCCACTGTCCAAATTTATTATACACTTCCAATTAACCAATGCCAAAATAAAAAATGCACTTCCGACATTGACATGTCAGAATTGAATAATTTTCAAAATTTTCACTTCAGACACACCATTGTTGAAATTTTTCTCTTAATTTTTTGCCACCATTTTAATGCATTATCACACTTAATGTGAATTTTATTTCTATAGTGGTGCCTAGAAGTAAAAACAAGTAATAGGGTGAAGGCACATGTGGTTAGGGTGTTCATGTTTTTGTTAGGCAAGCACAAACATCCTTATGATAAGTCTTTGCAAAATTTGGTCCATTCATTTTTTAAATCTAACCTCTGTTAGTTGTAACTTTCTAAGTTGCTTTATTAGGTAGCCATATCCATAGTCTAATGAGATTGGTTCCCCAATTATTTAAAAACACCAATGGGGTATTTTGAGAGACATAATATTTTAAGTTAAGTCAAATTAGAAAGAATTTAATAACACATATCTAAAAATTAGGTTTTACTTTGTACCATCAACTAGATTCCTTAGTAAAATAATAACCATAAAAAAGGTCCTTGTGTTATAGGTTCCTTGTGCCCAAGGTGATACAACATGTTTGTAATTTGATTTCATGCAGATGATTTGAAAGATGGCCAAAAAATACAAAATAAAATATTATAGATTAGAGTGAGACTTATCAAATAGACATTGGATGACCCTCATTGATCTTATTTACAGAACTAATGAAGACACAAAATAAATACATACAATCATAACAGAATTTAAAATTTTAACTTCATAAAAATAATAAAATTTTCAATTTTCAATTTTTTACTTCTAACATATAATTAGCAAAATAGATTTTAACTTCAGATAATGATATGTCAAAATCTGAGTTGAAACATAAACAAAGAGGAAAATAACAATGAACCAAATAATGAATATACCTTATTTTACAAAAACAAAAAACGAGAATGCTTCGAGATTATGGAGTTCAAGAGACCTAATACACAAACAACGAAAACAAAAATGTTGGGTTTGAGAAATGATGAAGGTAAGAGGGATTGTGGAGGAAAGTGAAAATGAAGAAAGATTAAGGGCGTTTTGACAATTTTAAAAAAATATTGGGTTCAAAAATTAAAACGATGGGTCCAAAAAAGTGGACCACAATGGTTATTTACCATAAATCTATGGACAGATAACCTTGGGCCCTCTCCTCACCAAAACAAAATATTTTTATACACCTATTAACTAATAATCAATAGTTGAAATAAAGAGAATTTTTAATTTTCTAGCACATTTAGCTGATTTTCTCATCCACATAATGGAAGTTATCATTTTAAAGATACAATAACTAGTGAGTCCAATATATGTGTTGTATAACCAGTCACATGTATAGTTTTTTTTAATATAAATGTCTTTTTAAAAATATTCACTTCACATGTTTAAATTTTTAATCATTTTATATATACCTTGTACAACTAATTATATGCATGTGATATTCCTTCATAAAAATACATTTTAAATAAATATTCGCATCACACATGTATATCTTTTATTTAACCTGACCCCTCCCTTTAATGATCGCAGTTTCTTCTAAATATCAATAATAACTAACTTGCATTATCATCGCTATAGATACTAAGTTCACAAAATGTTAAAGTTTAAGAGGTAATTCAAAAGAAAATAGTTCATGATAACTTGTTACAAAAAAACATGAGTTTAGATAGACTTTATATATGTTTACCTTTAAACAATGAAAGATGAACAATGACAATTACTTTGAAGTTTGGACATTAGAAGATTTTGTTATAGCCACTATTTTTATGAAGCTATGCACTCTACAAACTTTATAAATATAGGTCATTGTATTATTATGGGATACTTACAAAATAGAAAGTTCACATCTGAGAGTTTTATTTCTATGTTTTAGGGAGAATTCATAGATCAAACAAGGAACTCACTCACACTAATTTCCAATGGAGAGGCAAAGGTTCCCTAGTTAGATCTCTCACTAATCCTCTACACTTAATTTCATTTTGTAACATCATTCTTTCATTATTTTCTTATCTCATATTTATTATATAATGAGGGTATCCCCACATATAGATATGAAATTAATCTCTTTCGAGGTATGCAGTTGCGCCTCCCAATAAATGTTGTTCTCGGATATTGAATCTTTGATCTTTTCGTCTATCTGAGAATCCAGTAGAATCTTACACCATGAAGTCAACTCGTTGTTGAAATACATTATGCTTAATATTAATTACTTGACTACATTTTTTCAGGTTGGAGGGTAAGGTGGCTCTAATCACAGGGGCAGCTAGTGGAATTGGAGAAGAAACAGTGAGACTATTTGCTGAAAATGGTGCACTTATTGTTGCAGCAGATGTTCAAGATGAACTTGGTGAACAAGTTGCAGCATCAATAGGCTCAGAAAAAGTGACTTACCACCATTGTGATGTAAGAGATGAAAAACAAGTTGAGGAAACAATCAAATTCACTTTAGAAAAATATGGTCACATAGATATCCTATTTAGTAATGCTGGAATAGTAGGCTCCTTCTCAAGCATCCTCCAATTCGATTTCGATGAATTCGACAACATTATGGCCACAAATGTTCGTGGCACGGCCGCAACAATTAAGTATGCGGCTCGCGCCATGGTTGCGAAAAAAATCAATGGATCTATTATATGCACAACTAGTGTTGCAGCCTCTATTGGTGGAAGTGATCTTCATGCTTACACAACATCAAAACATGCTCTTGTTGGGTTAGTAAGATCAACATGTAGTGAACTTGGTGCTTATGGGATTAGGGTTAATAGTATTTCACCTTATGCAGTTGCTACTCCTCTTACATGCAAAGTTTTAAATGTTGAACCTCATGAAGTTGAAGCTCATAGTAGCTATGAGGCAAATCTGAAAGGTGTTGTGTTGAAGGCTAAACATATTGCAGAAGCAGCTTTGTATCTTGCTTCTGATGAAGCTGCTTATATTAGTGGTCACATCTTGGTGGTTGATGGTGGATTCTCTGTTGTAAAAAGGAGTACTACTTCTTTTGCACCAGTTTACACATAAAACCAATGATATTTATATAATGGGAGCTGATTCACTCGTAATTTTAAAAAACATACTCCACATCTTAATCGTCACACATTCTATGGAAATTCAATGTTTTAGATTTGCTTACTGATTTAATTAATTGGATTTCCTTAAGATGGACGGTTAAGATATGAAATATATTTTTTAAACTTACTATTAGAATAAGTGGATCTCAACCTTTATCAAAATATTATTATATATGGAGTTTTAGAACTATATGCATCAAACTTTGTCACTTGAAATTTTCATTTACTCAATAATCATAATATGTAATACCTCTGTTTTTTAATTGCATTTTCAAAGTAATAAACTTATCAACCTTGTTTGCTTGTGACTCAAAATCCTATTTGCTCTCTACACTTTTCTTTTGCTGGGTTTCAAATTCTTGGCTACAAGTTTTCACCCATTCAATCTCCCCTTATTTATGATTTCATTATTATATAGTAATGTCACATCTAAATAAGATACTTCCTTTGTGATATATGGAAGGAATATATTGAGAAGTAAGTTGGATATTTTCTCTTTTATTCTCTTTTGTATGATTTAAATATATGTTAGGTTATTGTTCATTTTGTCAATTGATTTTGATATGAAACTTTAACAAAATAATGTATAATACTGGTGCTAGAGAATTGTAATATTTTCAATAATCTTTTTTGCCATTTCATTGACAACCGGTAACTATTATAAAAGGGTGACGATGTATGGGACTACTACTTAGTAGGATATTGCTAGGATAAAAAAATTACCTTATTTTTGTAAGTGAAAAAGAATATGAACATTTCATCTTATCTTACACGCATTCTATAAAAAGTAAAAGAGTAAATTATATTGTCACTCTTTGAGTTTTAATGAAATTACACAAATCATCCCTCATTTATCTACATGTACACAAATCTCTCCTATTTTTTATATTTTCATTATACTGATTACCCATGCATAAATAAGTGTAATATTTTAAACAAAAAATGTGATAAATGCAATTAAGTTAAACAAAACATGATATATTGTGTAGACAAGTCCAAATAATATACAAATCAATGTATTTTTATTATTTTTGGTTACATATATTATTTGGACTTGTGTACACAATATATCATGTTTTGTTTAACTTAATTGCATTTATCATATTTTTTTGTTTAAAAGATTATATTTATTTTTTATGTAGATGTGGTTAGTGTAATAAAAGTATAAAAATTAGGGAAGGTTTGTGTAAGTGTAAAAAAGTGAAGAATAATTTGTATAATTTCACTAAAATTAAATGATGTCTTACTCAAAATAAAACTAAGTATTTCATTATCGTATATCACAATTGGATTCAAAATTTAGAAAAAAGTGTATTTGCTTGGGAGGGTTTGCTTACTGTTTTAGCATATAGTTATATATGATATTTATTTAAAATTAAACTTTTAATATTACTATATTCTAATGTTCTATTATTAATCTCGTGAGAGCAAGTGCTTACTGAGAACATAGGCAAATATGAGAATTAACTTAATAAAAAAATGAAAGTGATGCTGAAAATGAGAAACACGTGTTTAGAAAAAATTTGTTTGCCAATATTTGTTTTTTTATTATTTTATGAATGAGATATTCATGTAAATAAACTTAGACAAATATTTGTTTTTTTTAGTGTTACTTTTGTTTAAAAATCAATAATGATTTACATACAAACGTTAGATAATTTGTTTACACTATAAAAAATACGTACTTTATCACATTCTTAAATATAATAGACATATTTGAATCAAATCTATTATTAAAATTATACACTAGATTATATTGGTTTAAATTCATCAACTTATATATGGATTAATTTTAATTTTCTAAAATCTAAATCGATTTTAAATAATATTGGTCACCTCTATAATATTTTTAAATATTTAAATTAAAAATAATCAAAACCCCAAGCCAATTATTTCAAACACCAAACACAAATCCATTCCTCTTCCATACTCCAATTAGGGTTCTTGTTTTTTTGTATCAATTAGGGTTTCTGTTTTTGTTTGTTTTCAATTTTATAATAATCTATAAACAAGTGAAGAAGATGGAGAACATGGACGATTGTTGTGCCGTTTGCGCTGAACCCTTGGAATGGGTTTCGTACGGACACTGTTTGCATCGCGATGTGTGTTCCACCTGCGTCTCTCGCCTCCGTTTTATTTGCGACGATCGCCGTTGCTGCATCTGCAAAACCGAATGCGACGTCGTTTTAGTTACCAAGGTAATATATACGCCAATTGATTTGTACAATGTGATTTATGAAAAGTGAGGGAAGAGTATTGGATAATTGAAGAAGAGTCTTTGCAAATTGAATTGAATGAGTTTAAATCTTAACTGTGCCACATTGACATGAATTGTTATTTTTCATTCTAATTTGCTTAATTGCATAGTAATTTAAACATGGAATGATTGTTTTAATTGTCACTGAAATTATGAAATGATGAAGTGTATGTGTGTGTTATTTTAACTTACAAATATATTTCATTAGGTTTGAGATCGTTGGTATAGGAAGTGACAATATACCCCTGCTAATATGAGTCGAACTAGGAAGAACAAATTATGCTCTCCGGTGCCTATTTTTCCGATTCATGTGATTTAAAAGGCTTGTGATTGAGCTCCTTGCTTTTTTCTTATCTTAACTTAAATGTTTGCTATGCTTTAATTCCTTTTCTAAATTTGGTTTATTTTACTCGTTGGTGGTAATGCATTCAGAGTAACATGTTTGTCTTTGAAGTTATTAATTTCAAATTGTTTCTAAGCAACTAAAATAGTGCATTCATGTCTTGGTAAAGCTCAGTTTTGCTATGAAGTAGGAAAAAATGTCCATGAATTAGGTTGGGCCAATAAGATTTTGCATTTGGTGGAAATCATGGTTGGTTGTGGATGTAAGAGAGGAAAGTGTTATAACAGCAGAGCTGTAATACCATTTGTGCATACAGTATGGAAAGTCACTTCATACTAGATAATACTTTTTATGTCGTTATTGTCTTTCTATGTTTTTATTTGTGATTTCATAATTTTATTTCAAAATTGCATTCTTGAGCTTGGCTTGTTTGCTTTGTTTAAAAATTTAATCATATATTAATAAAGTATCTCCTGGTGCAAGGAGATAAGTTATCTTCTCCTGCCAGCGAAATCATGACATGTGTCATGTTTCATCATTTTCTATAAAAATATTTTTAAAACTAAACAAAATAATACACATGTCATACTTTTACTGGCTGGAGGAGATAAGTTATCTCCTGGTATGAGGAGATACATTATTCCCATTACTTTAAATGTCGCTATCTTTTGATGTTGATATTCAATTTTGATACTGTATTTCCAGGCTCTAGGAGATTATACAAGGATGATAAATGACTTCTCAGCCCTGCCATCTAACGTAAGAGAGGGCAAGGTTGGATCTTACTGGTATCATGAGGATACAAATGCATATTTTGATGACATGGACCAGTACAAGATGATCAAGGCTATGTGCAGGCTGTCATGCAGTGAATGTGAAAAGATGGGGGAACAACCACATGATGCTTCAAGGCGACATGAAAGGTTTAGGAGCATAGGTCAGCTGAAAGGACATTTATTCCATCGTCATAAGTTGCACATGTGCAGTTTATGTTTGGAGGGAAGGAAGGTGAAATTTATATTATTGGCATTCTATTCAAATCTTTTTGGATGTCTGTTTTCTTTTAGATTAACTCTGAGGAATTTTAACCATTGTTTCTATGCATAGGTATTTATATGTGAGCAAAAACTATATACTAGAGCACAATTGAATCAACACATAAACACAGGTGACTCTGTGGTGGATGGCAGCGAAAGTGAGAGAGGTGGTTTTATGGGGCATCCTATGTGTGAATTCTGCAGAACCCCATTCTATGGGGACAATGAACTATACACACATATGTCTACTGAACATTATACATGCCATATATGCCAAAGGTAACAACTCAGCCAATGATGTGCTCAATAAGTGTCTCTCTGTTGATGTGAACTATTAAAATTTAAGGTTCATGATTTTTGCAGGCAGCATCCAGGACAGTACGAATACTATAAGAATTATGATGACCTAGAGGTAAGATATCCACACTATACTTTTATTTTGCTCTTGTTATAACTAAATATTTCGATAATTCGTTTTTGTTGTCTGAATTGAATGTATTCATATGTCTTCTGGTGCAGATCCATTTCCGTCAACAGCACTTCTTATGTGAAGATGAGGCTTGTCTTGCCAAGAAGTTTGTCGTCTTTCAATCTGAAGCAGAGATGAAGGTGATTCCATATGGAGCATGGATCCTTTTCTGTTTCTTAATGAAACCAGTTTTAAAAAATACTTGGAACTAAATGGCCTTTTTTTAGACTTAGTTTATGTTATGGACCTAGATTAGCAGAAACAGATTAAAGAGAAATATCAATATTTTATTTATGTAAAGTGATTGAAAGAAATGCAATAGAACATTGTCTATCACCCACAGAGCTATACTCCTCACATAGAGGCAAAGAGCTAGTTGCTTTGTCCATGACGAACAACAGATTTCCCAAAGATACCACATTCGCTCTCCTATCCCTCCTATATGTAATAATTCATCTAAAACAGAACTCCCTTGTATTCCACACTAACCACTCACTCCTAGCCATCTCATCGCATCATACCCTATTTTTATTTCTCAGTACACATTCCAAAC